>NC_143500.1:41338571-41940714 GCF_051622355.1 Phaseolus vulgaris | reverse complement strand
TAAAAGTGTTTTTTGGTGTCAAACACTTTTTTTTTTCAATTTATATCAACAAAAATTCTATTTAGTTGATCTCTGTAGAGGTTATTTTTCAACTAATATCAATTAAATTAAAGTTATTTTCTGACGACTAAGTCATGATTATTTCTTAATTAATGTTGCTTAGCAAATTTATGAGAAATATTGGGATAATTAATTTTTTGTTGAGTCGACTGAATTTTTAAATCGATGTTAACATGAATTATTTTTTATTTACATTGTTATGTTTGTTTTGTTGTTATTGCATAACACTCCTGTTTTCATTCATATTAGATAGGTTTTTTTTTTCAATATTAAATATGTTATTTTTTGTAGCATATGTGAACTAGATTTATAGAAATAACTATGTCGTGATTTTTTTTTATATTTAATGATTATTGATTAAGAAAAGTTTAGATCAAACCAAAAAATTTCCACCTTTATTAATAAAAATTGGAAAAATAATTATTTCACTAAAAAAAATTATTAAATAACAATCAAATTTAGAGACAGAAAAATAATTAGTCACTATATTAACTAAATTAAATACTAATTTATAAATTAAAAATTTATTTATATTTAAAATAATTTATTATTAATAAAAATTTATAAAATGATTTTTAAATTGGTATCTAAATTAACTGCTTAAGTTTTAGTTACTCATATTTTATATTCTAAATTGTTATCTAAAAAACTAATAGAAACTAAGTTAGAATATAAAATAGTGAAAAAACTAAAAATTTTGTAGTTACCAATTTAAAATTATTTTATAATTTTTTATTAATAATAAAAATTATTTTTAAAATTAAAAATTTATTTAGTTTATAAAATAGTCTTTAATTTAATCAAATAATAACTAATTACTTTATTCTCTAAAATTAATTTATATTTAATGATTTTTTTTCTAGTGTTTAACAAAGTTGAAAAACTAAACTTAATTGATTGATTTAGTCTAAATAACGATAGTTCACGTTAAAAAAAATCTCTGTTAGGAACTTTATAAAAAAATAACATAAAAAATTGACTACAAAAATCATTAACTTTGATATATATGAATTATTAATATTTTTTTATTTGGTTATAATTAAAATATTTTATTCAAATAAAATAATAAATTTAAATTACTTATCAAATAAAATATTTAAAAATACTTTTTTTTAAATATTAATTCAAATTTCATATATTTAAATATCTTGACAATGCTGAAATTCTATATCTTAGTGTGAAATATCATCGTTAGTCTATCATCTATCTAATTATATTCTATATTCACAGATATGAGTAATCTCTAATTGATCTATCACCAAAAAAAATAAAAATCAAACACTTACAAACCAGTTTACGATTTTTTTTAATTAAAATTACATTTGTGTATTTTTAGTTAAATATTATGATGGTAGATACCTTTTCGATTACATTTATTTAGTTCTGAATTGTAATTCCCTAATAAATATTATTATTTTTATTCAACTCAAATATAATTACATTTAATTTCATTTTATTTTAATTATAAACATGTCACATCCGTGATTTAATGGTGACATTTATAAGTAAATTTTAATTTTAATTTTATAAAGTTATAAATATTCACTATTCAACTTGAGATCTCAGTTAGGCTGACACTTCAAGTAACAACAATTATTTTTCATCACATGAAAAAAAATATTATTAAAAAATAAGAAAATACAAAAATATGAGGGACTAGACCAGAACTCATATGTTAACAAAAACGATACATAGGTAGACTATACCTATTCCTAAAGAATTCTAATAACAGACTATATGGAAACCTATTATACCAATGAAAATATTCTCTATGAATAAATCCTGAATTATCCAACTTATCAGCACACACATTCCCTTTACGAAAAATATGAGTAACCCTAAATCTAATTTTCCCACAGTAATTAAGACAAGTATTCTATTGATTGCGAAGCATCCAAGGAACATTTGTCCTAGTAGCAACACAAACCAAAACAGAATCTCATTCCAGTCAAACATTAGTAAGCCCAATCTTTTGAGCTTACTCCATAGCATGTATAACCCCATAGAACTCAGCAACCAGAGCAGTCTGAAGAAACGCAGAAAAAAGCTCCAATAAATTCTCCCATACTCCCATGAAAAATACCTCCACAAGTAACAAAACCAGGATATCCCCTATCAGCCCCATCAGTGTTAATTTTAATCCCATCAGTGTTAATTTTAACCCCATCAGTGTTAATTTAAACCCCGTCTAGTGAAGAAAACACCCATCTAACCGGAAGAGGACGTAGAACTTTACCGATACGAGTGTTAATACCAAAAAACTTGAGCACGTTAAAATCGAACATATCATTCTTCATTGAAGCTTTAGACGAATTACCCACTAGACAAGTTAAATCCTAAACCCTAGACCAAAATAGCCCTAGAAACCTCAATCTTATCTTGAAAATGAGCATAATTCCTCATACGTCATATCATCCAAATAGAAAAAGTTACCACAACAAGTTTAATCAATTTATCCAAAGGACTACCATCACTCTAAATAAAAGAAAGAAGATATAATTTTAACAATGGTTATTTGTTCCTAGTTTAATTCTATATGAAATTTATCTATTCATATTTATCACTACTAGAAAATCATTCAATAGAAACTAATTTTAAAGATAAAAAATAATTAGTTGTTATACTTACTAAATTAGATACTATTTTAGAGACTACAAAAATTATTAGTATTTAAATAAGTTTCTATTATTGATAAATAATTTTTAAATTGGTATCTAGTTAGCTACCTAGGTTTTAGTTACCAATTATTTAGATTTTAAAGTTGGTAATCAACATTTAATATTGAAGAAAGATTAAAAACAAGATCAGATACAGAGAGGAGGAACACGTAGAGCATAAAAGAGATGCATAAGTTCGAAAAAAAGGTAGAACATAAACTTGACTAGAAATTCATGTGTTTCTGACTTAAAATGAATGCTCTAGTTGAGATTCATCCTTCTTGCCTAAAACATCGCTGTAAATACGGATTAACATAAAAATTTGACTCTAATAGTGAATGGCCTAATTTGAAGTAGTGTAAATAGCATAGGAGGGAATATGTAAATATTGAATTCAATAACATTTATGACTCATTAGTACACTATATTACCTTTTGCGTCATAATGCCCTTACAAGTACCCCTCCCTCACCTTGTCGAATAATGTGACTTAGAAGATGAGACTCAAAAGAAAAGATTGAGAGAAAAACAGAAATAGTTATTAGAGTAACCATAAACAACCAATTGATATTTTTACACACCTCAATCTTTCTAAGAACATAAACTTCTTCATCCTCAATTATCATCCTTAACTTCGCATTTAATAAACTATACTACTCACTATATCACTTTAAAATACTCACTATCTCACTTTAAAATAAAAATTGTTTGCATTTGTAAGTAAAAATTTAGTAATGTTCATTTGTTCCTAACTTAAGCTCTCTTTGGCTGGACTACTTAATTTGCCAATAATTACCTCCCTTGGTAATGTTGGCAACTTCTTCCCCCTCCAACATTTTTCTTACTATTGAATTCAATATTATTAAGAAGTGAACTTTAAGCTCAACTCAACCTTATAAGGTGAGGTTTTTACCCACTTATATATTATTTAATGTCATAATTTCTAGTCTATGAGGAATCTCCAACACCTCTTCTCACGCCGAGATTGTTAACTCATACGTGAAACTATATATTTATGAGTGATTTGATAAATCCAACAAACTTTCATTAAGATAAACTTGAGAGGACTTTGATATCATATTAATAAACTTTGATATCATATTAATAAATATTTCTATTACTTATCAAATCATAATCACAACCTTACTTGTCCATTGAATCTCTCATGGTTTTTATCATTACATAATCGTTACTTTTAAAAGAAAAAAAAGTAATTAAACATTGTGACAATTTTGCATTTTTATTTAATAAACTCAAGTTCAATCCCTACAAAACATCTTATAAAACCTGGACTGAAGGACTTATTTTAATCACTTAGGGTTTATGTTACTGCAATAGAGAAAGTTTATTCTCAAAAATGGTTTTGTGTAGTGTAAAAGGGAAAAAGTTTGAAAACCTCGTTGACACCATGTAGTATTATTTAACATGGCCCATCAATCCCCATGAATATCCACAGATTATGGTTTGCCTTTTTGGTTAGTTAATTCAAATAATTACAATAAATGTTTGTTGTAATTTCTTTCCAGTAATAACCATTAGTTTACCATTACAATTAAAAAAGTATTTCACAATTCGTCTAGTGTCGTTCTAGTTGATTGAATATACCTGAATAACAATTTTATTATAATCGAGACTTAATATAACACTATCAAAATTTGTCACTCAAATTGTAGTTGCTATAATCAAATTTGAACAAATCTTAAATATGTGAACAGTTATTAACATTTTTCAAAAATTTGGTTGAACTTGGATTTTTGGGGATAGTAAGTTGAGTCATAAAATTCGTTAGTGGTTGACTTTAAACCCAACACAGAGTTATTGAAGTTTATGAAGTATTTAAAAGGTCCGTTGGATTAAGTATAGGATTGGGTCCATGAGAATGTGAACAAGCAAATTGTGAAATATTTTTGTATTGGCATAACACGGTTTTCCACTATAGTGTTTTTTTTTTCAAAAATAATAAATTTAGGTATTTTTTTTTACAAAAATAGATAAGTTGTATTCTATGGATATAACTTAAAAGGGAAAGTTATCCTAAAGTTGTATTTATGAATTTCACTTCAAAATGGTATTCATAAAGTACGATTTACTCATTTTCATTATTTTTTTTACTAAATTATAATTAAAAAAAAAACAATAATACTAAATTAAAATAATTAGAATTTGGATTAAGAAAAAGTGTTAAACAAAAATTAATAGAGTTAGTTTCATTGTTACAACTATTTAACTAAAAGGGCAATCATTAATATATTTATACAACATTTTGTAGTGGTATGAATCAAGCTTGACTCTGTTCATAAAAGGGTGCGACGAGGTAATGAGAGTTTGAGGACATGATCCGTTGATGATTGTCGGAATGAGTTGAGCCTTTTTTAGCCTCATTGGATTAAGCCTGAGGTTAGGGGGGTTGTAGTGGTATGGGTCGAGCCTGACTCTGTTCATAATGGTCGTATACTGATCTTTATATTTAAGGAGATTCGATGCTTCGATGCTGTATCATAAAAGATTTAGGAGTTCCAGATATTTAGCCATGATTAGGTGGTAGCGTTTATGGAATGGGGTAAGTTACACAGTATGTACAAAGGAAATAGGGGAGGAGGTCGACATATAGAAGGAGACACAACAAGAAGAGACAGATCACAAACTAGGTTAAGAGCACACTAGTTATTGACCACTTTAAATGTTCTAGGTTTGAGGTCGCCAATACTTGTCTGGAACACATTTCATATGGATTGACATGTCATCTAAAATAAATTGCGTTTGTGTAATTGCCTATAACAGGTTTACTTTCCTTTCAGAACCACACAAAGTCACCATAAAAATTAATTTTCTCTTTGTAATAATACATCCAATTAGAGAGATTAAATTGTTGATTGTTAGATTAATTTTCTCTTTGTAATAATACATCCAATTAGAGAGATTAAATTGTTGATTGTTAGGAAATATTTATAAGATTTTGAGTTAAGTTTATTAACCACCAAAACAATATTGCCACAAAAGATTGATTATGCTGTTAATTCTTCCATGTACTTTACAAAAATGATGATTTCTGAAGGAAATAAAAAAATGATGATTTCCGAAGGAAATAAAAAAAATGAAATTGTAAAGATAATTTAAATTTTGGTGGTGATTTAAGTTATTCAATAAAGTAATGTGGATTTATAATCAATGTTAATATGTTTTAGCAACTTAAAGCTAACATTATTTTGCATTAGTTAATGATAGACTGACTACTGTCCTTCTATAACCTCCACTTTGTCTTAATTATGCTATGTCTTTCCTCTATCCATTTTTTTAAGTCTCACTCTAAGGTGTCGGCAATTTTTTCAATGCAATTCATTAAATTTGGGCACTACTGTAGCGTAATACAAGTTGACGCTAAAACACAAAATTCTTATAAAGCAACTTAATATTTGAAAAGTAATAATTAATCGTGTCAATTAAACACACTCATTTTGAAAATTAATAATGAATCGTGTCAATTAAACATACCCATTAATAATGGTACCGAAAATAAATTAGTTAATATATCAATTATATGTAAAGTAAGATTATACTATATATATAATTAGATATAAAATCTTAATAAAAGATAAGACTAAAATTCAGTATACGAAAAAAATACAAATTTTAGTTTTGAAATCAGTTTTTTAATATTGAATTAGATTTAAATTGTTAATAGTTAAGATGAGTCTGGTGGTTCGAGGAAGTGAGTGTTTGATGAACATTCGAGTCAATGAATTTTGGTTTTGGATTTTTGCAAAGTCTTGTTGTAATTTCTTTACGTATCTCAACTGAGTTTTGAATTTAGTGGACTGTATGAGGCTGGTTGGTTAATGTTTTCTTTAAGTTTGGTTTGGTTGTTCTTTATTTAAGTTAGAAGGTGTCTCTTGGTAAGACGCTAATTATTTATGTATAAGTGTTGAACTATCCGTAAAGTGGTTTCCATTTATTTATTTTTTATTTTGATAAAAAAAGAATTCCGAGTCAATGAGAGATGTGGTGAATGTTAAATCTTTACACGGTTGATGGTGCGTGGCTTTGCGCGGTGACGAAATAGAGTTTGGGAGTAAGATTGGATTCCTGAAAAAAAAGAGTTATCCAAAACAAGGGTAGTTTAGAAAATTGATAAGTAAGTTGTGGTTGATATTAAAATAAGGGATAGAAGAATATACATGTGTGTGAAGGAAGTGTAGTGTTAAACCTAGTAGGAGTAGAAGCTGGAGTAGGTGTTAATTGGAAGATATATATAATTGAAAACTGGAATGGGTTTGCAGCAGATTGAAAGGATGATCGTTCTTGTGTTCCACCTGTTATCTGTAGGAGTAGGCAGTGAGGACCACCATATCCAAACACAATTGGTTACGTTGAAGTGAAATTACCGTAACGAAAAGCGATTGGACAAATGAAATTGACATGCACCAAAGACAAGCAGCATCAAGCACAGTGGAGTGTGTAGATTTTAAAACGCTAGTTTGATGTTCTCGTGTTATTATTATTGTTGTTATGATTACGATTATGTGATTGCCAATAATATTGCACAGTGTGCCGGGCGAAGAATAGTCAGGCACACTTCAACCGTTAAATTAACACACACACATTGTTCCAACTAATTTCGACTAAATTTGATTAATGGACCCCTTCTATTCATTTTTCTCCACTACCCACTGCACTGCACATCACACATCACACATATAATACAACCCAACCAAATAAATCCCTATCAGACGGTCAGCGAGATATGCCTGCTATTTATTCAAGACTTAATTGTTGTTCTTCGTGAATCGTCGTCACATCACACAGCAATAGCAACAACAACAACAGCGTGTGATTCAAGCTTGGATCCAGTAACGCTGCTGCAGGCCCTACAACAACTACGAGATTAGGTATGAGTAGCGTGTGTTGCGGTGTGTGTTATGTGCTATATGTATATATGTGGTATGGTTAATTATTACTGATGGATTTGTTAGAGAATGTAGTGGGGTGCAACAGGGAAGGGAGTTGATCGATGAACAGTTGGATTAATTAGGCATAATTAGGCATAATTAGGAGGGAAAGGAAATGAAATGAATGATAATAATGCAGAGATAGAGATGTAGGTGGAGGAGTAGTGAAATGAAATAATTGGTGGTAAGGTAATTAAAGTAATAATGAGAATAGTGTAGCGTGATTGGTTGAGTGAACAGGTAATATGATGGGAACATGTTCACATGCACATGGGACGGTGGGGGGCTCCCATTTAGGTCTACCGGTACTTGTCCACATCTATGAAAAATGAAAATTAAAGTCTAGGTAGCTTCTTTCTTTCTTTGCTTACGTGTATATGTGTTCGTGTTTGTGTTTGTGTTCATGTATAATAATAATAATAATAATGCAGTGATGGTGGCCTATGCAACACACAAGAGGGTTGAGAGAGTCTAGGTTAAATTGGGGGTGAGAGGGGGGCCTTCTTCATATGGACTTTTTCAAAAATGTGCCTGGAGCTTTCACGATCCATCAGATCCTCCAAGATACGCTATTTCATGCTTCTTCGTTTAATGGCTGTCACTGTCACGACCCACCAACTATGGGCTTCACCCCATTGCCCCAGGCCCAGTCGGTTGGAGCCAGGGCACCCCTTCCTCCCAGGCCCCACACCACCCCTATCCTCTCCTCCTTCCTGAGGCCCCACCCATTTCACAAAAATATCAAAAATCCATAATATTATAAATTGGTGGGCCTGTCGCTGTTTATTGCTGTCTCGTGATCCCTTACCAGCATCTTCAACAACACTTATGTTACTTAACTTTGCTTATTAACCAATACGCGTCTATTTCTTTCCAACTTTCACTTAGTTTAAGTTGCCGTTTTAATGGATCAATAATATCATACGTAACCAACCCTGCACTTGCACAAAGTCAAAATTAGGTATAAGACGGTATGGAAAATGTTGATATTAAGAAAGTAAATTATTTGAGAAGGACAAATGTAGAAAATTATATGGATTAGGCCCAAAAACTCATATCCAAAATCTTGATTAGGTATTCTGAACTATACTTTTAAATTGTGGGATGTTATAAAAATACCTAAAGAAAAATGCGTTTGTGTTTATTAATATGTCAAATAAAAATACATTTTGGTTGTGCGTAGTGAATTCCTCCACCGTGTTTTTGTTTATGAAATTAGAGTGCATTGTGATTGGATGGCCACAATTTTGTTAAAGATATTTTCTTGGAAAGAAGCTGTGACCTTGAGGGTCTGAAAATAAGGAAAAATGAAAAAGGCTGAGAGAGTGACGGAGCACAGTACGTGGCAACCTGCACTTGTTCTTCTCTTCCATTTCCAATCAAAATCCACATCCTTAATCTGCGACAATTGTTTCTCCGAAATTGCTAAGAAAAAACGTGTAATCAATCAGAAAAGAAGAGAAAGAGAAAGATGGAGCTGTGGAACAAAGCCCGAAGCTTTGCGGAAGAAGCATCGAAACGATCTAATGATCTGTCCTTGGGAGCTTCCAAATTGAGCGACATCATTACAGAGACCACAAAAGAGATAGCGGCGCAAGCTTCCAAGCACTTGCCCCAACCTTTTCTCACAAACGACGTCGATCTCCACCGTTTTGGCATCACCGAAGAGTTGAGAGAGTTCGTCAAAGGGATCACCATCACTACCTTTGAAGATTTCCCCCTCCGAGGTAATTTCTTTTCCTTTTATTGTATCTCTGGGTTACGATTTTCTTCGTTAAGTGAGAAATGGAAATTAGTTAGAGTAAATATAATTTGTAACCAAAGTTGTGTCATATTCTAAAGTGAAAATGGAGCATTTCATTCTCTACCATTTCTATTTAAAACCTATTTCAATGTTTTTTTATTCCAAAATTTCCGTCATTATCAAACAATAATAGTTCATTTCAAATGCTACCTACCAAGTTTGAATCGTGTATCATTCGGCCGCTACTTTCCTTTGTTGCACGGGGTGATCTTATCGCAGTTTTGGTTCTCATCCATTTTCAGATGATACGGAATTTTCTGATGTTCCTGCGGTTTCAAACGTCAGGCAGGATCTAAGTGATTGGCAGGAAAAACATGCCAGTCTTGTTCTTTCTACCGTGAAGGTAGCATCTTCTGTGTTTCGTTGAATCAGAATGTTATCAAAGTTGTGCAGGGCATGGCTACTTTTATCAATGTTAATGCACCGCGTGTTTTCTCAGTGCTTTCATTAAATTTAAGAGGCACCGATTATCAATTTTTTACTAGCATGCAAATGATGTTTGGCTTAGAAGTACTGATTGCTTTTTATTCAGGAGTTTAGTTGTAGACTCTTAGACATCTTTTTTTCTTCCAACAATCATATTAACTTGAAAACTTGACATGTCTTGGATATTTTTAGTATTCTGCACCACCTCACAGAAGAAGAGGAGGAAGAGAATACAAGATGGGAAAAGAGACTGGAGAGAAAAATGAATCTCATTAACAGAATGGAATCATCTCAGTTGATTAGAATATGTACATGCTATGCTATTAAAATACATCACAAAGAAAGAAAAAGTAGTTACAGCTTAACAAGCTAATCTTGAAGTCCACTAACGAATTAGTTATATAATCATGTGGGATCAGTGAGAGTTTCATCCTTATTGTCTAATAAGGCCCCAAAAGCTGGAGCATGTATATGAGAAAAGTTTGACTTGGACAAGTTCTCATGAAAGAAACATAAATATAGTGGTTTTGTCAACATATCTTCCACTTGAGCAGCGGAAGGAATGAGTTGGAAAATAAGACCTTCTTGAAGTTTTTTCTGAATAAATGAATAGAATTCAGTTCCTATATGTTTTGTTCCAAAAAAAAGGAGTATTAATCCTTGTGTAAAAATCATTACACAAATATTTATTGGGTCTTTTGGGAGGATTCAATAACAATAAGACATGAGTCAAACCCGTATAAGAGATTTATACCACCTTCAACCAAAAACCTTAAGAAAATGAATGCGTGAGTCTTCTTTCTTATATGTTACTCAACTTTCTTATTTCTACTCAATGTGTGACTTAGACTTAACTTGGTTTCTTAACGATCTCCCCCTCTAACATGAGTCCCTTTACATTGGACACTCCCCCTTGAGCATAAACATTTTTAGACCAAGAGCTCACAAAAGAGCTATATACTTTGTCTCTAAAGAAGACCTAGACATTGTAGTTGACCTTTTAGATTTTCAGGAAATAAAATTTTTCCCATGAATACACAATAATTGGTGATTGACCTCCTGGAGTTAATTCAAGTACCCCAATTCGAATAAGAAAATCCTTTGATAAATAGTTGAGTGAAGAAGATTTTTATTATAACATGTATGACTGTAGCTCGTGTGTCTGGTACTAAGTGGCGCAAGTCATACTTGAATTGGCTTAATTGATATGAGAAGTACTAACAGGGTTTGAAGCATGAGTATGAGAAATAGTTTGTTGGTGAATTAGAGCCATTAAGTTGATATATTACTCTTTGGTAATTTGAAAATTATAATAATCTAATGAATTAACCTCATAAGGAACAACATCCTCTTGAGTATTCACAATTTCAGCCATATTAGTAGACTTTATTGTTCCCTGCTTGGAAAACTATATTTTTTATAACATGTATCCACTATATGGTTATCTTTGCCACAAAATGTGTAGATTCATGAACCATTACCTCTTCTAGTTCTTCCTCCGTAACCATGGTCTTTTCATGTTCCTTTCCTTCCTTTGAAGCTTCATTGATCATTTGAAGAGGTGCTACATTCATTGTGTTTATTATTCATAACATTCATTAACATATTGTTGTTATCACTCTTATTAGTAAGAAGGGTTGGTCGAAACTCTCGTTCTTGTTGAAAAACCATTGATACTTGTGTGATTGATGGAATTTGATCCATCAACATAATTTGAGATCACTCTTGTCTACATTGTTCATTGAGACCACACAAGAATCTTATCATGTAACTCGAGGTAATGATTCAATATCTTTAATTCCTCCTAAGGCGTTTTAGTCTTATGTAATATTCCTATATTAGTCATATTAAGAAGTGAGTTTAAGTCTAACTCATCCTCACAAAAGCGACTTGTAAGGTGAGAATTGCCCTCACTTATATTCTGTAAATTGACTCTCTAATCAATGTGGGATCTCTAACTCACCTCCTCACGTCGAGGCATGTTTATCTCTTGTGTGGGTCTAGATATTCGTGGGTGATTTGATAGCGGGTGACACGATAGGCCTATCAAATCTCGCTAACATGTATGACTGTAGCTCGTGTGTCTGGTACCAAGTGGTCGCAAGGGTTTGAAGCATGAGTCTGAGAAATAGTTTGTTGTTGAATTAGAGCCATTAAGTTGATATATCACTCTTTGGTCGATTAGAAAATTATTAGAGATCCTTCATCGATTAGAAATATGATAAAATTATAATGTATAAGTGGATGCGAATTTCCCTTTACAAGCCGATTTGTAGGGTTGAGTTAGATCTAGATCCACTTTTAAGAAGTTAGCAAATGTCCAATCCTCAATGCTAGGGATTGTGTTGGACACCCGACATTGACTAAAGAATGATTAAATTATAGTATATAAGTTGGTGTAAATCTCATTTTGCAAGTCAGTTTTGTAGGGTTGAGTTTAACCTATTATGTCTTGTTATTGGACCACTCATAAGTATTTATTCTCACGCTTAATATGTGTAATTCTTAGCATGAGGAAGTTTTTGGAGACTCCACATCAACTTGAGATATAGTATTATAGTATATAAGTGGGTCCGATACCATATTGTATTCTACACCACATCTCAGAAGAGAAATTAGAAAATTTGAGAGTTTGATGGTCCCGATAGATATTGGATAAGTAATAATTTACATCTAAATCCTTCACAGGAATTGCTATATAATGTTCTTCTTTTCTGCTTTTAAATTTTTTTGCTTAGCTACCATTAGTTATTGGTGACAGATGAAAAATTATGTATCCTTAGCCATTGGAATGTGTTGTAAATAACAGATTATTTGGATAAAAACAATTTTCAGTATCTTCATAGTAATTAGGAAAAATAATTTTTAGAATCTTGTTATTTATTTTAGCATATTTTTATTTCCTTTTTTTAAAATGTTTTGGTTATTAAAAATAGAGATGATAAGAATGTAATTTGTGTGATGGATATCAATAAAATGATTCTTTATTTTTCAAGTGAATCGGAAATATTTATCAACGTGCCCAGAAAATTACTCAACCAGGATACTTTGTAAATTAAATTGATGTTTTCGGTAAAATAGTATCATGGAGTAATGACTGAATCTGAAATACATAAATACAATAACTTATAGAGTGTGTGTGAGATTCAAATACTGTGAGTAATTTGTGTGTCTGAATTAGAGTTGACCATTGTGTTCTGGGAGTTTTTGTTTGTGTATGTGAGAAAGAGAGGAGTGGCGGGGATAGAGCAATGGTGTAAGAGTTAAAAACCCTGAATTGCAGCATGGTGAGTTATGGTTGTCCTTTTTCATGCACCTGCAACTGTGACCTTGGCAGATCCACTCACGATGGTTGGTGATATGCTTCATGGTAAATCATAAGATGCTTGGTATTTTTATTTCCAAGTTTGTTGAAGCAAATCATTGTGTCAAAGACATTGCATGTTTTTATGTTAATCTCGCATGAATAAAGTAAAATCTTTCACCTTGGTGTGTGGGCTGGCTTGTGTACACAGGTTCTATTATATTCTGTCAATTACATTTTTCTTGCAATCACACATTTGAAACATAATGCACTCCCACTATTCAGTTTATTCTTTGTTACAGGAGATTTCTCGATTGAGGTATGAACTGTGTCCACGAGTCATGAAAGAGAGGAAGTTTTGGAGAATATATTTTATACTTGTGAATAATCATACTGCACCGTATGTATTTTTTTGTTGCTTGATTATTTTGGTTTCACATTAAATATTGTTTGAGTTTCATCTGACACGGCTCAATTTAACATAGGATTGTTTGATGTTTGTAGTCTTAAAATACTAAAGGATCTTGTATTCTATGCAGGTTTTTTTTATACTCACCAAGTGAGAATTGAAGAGATATATATAATATGCTGTTTTTAATTATAAATAACTAAATATCATATTCTAGGCCTTAAGCAATGAATGTTTCTAAATTAGAACATAGTAATGTATAAATGTTCCCATGGCTCCGAAAACTCTCACCCTGGAGGTATAAAAATAAAATACGCACAAAAAGAAATTGAAGGAACTTCTGCTATGACAAAATGAACATGTGAAGTTTTCAGAAATGTAATTTAGATGTTTAAAGGAGAGTTCATACAGGCAGCAGTTGTGGTTGAATATTTTTAAAATAACAAGTATTGGTACAGTATAATAACAAAATTTAGTGGGATGTGCTTAAATTATTAATAGCAATAATTTAGCAGATTATTGTACCCCTAAAAAATCAATATTGTGGAAAATTTTCATGCTAGTTATACTAGCCCATGTGTTATATGTGCATCTAGCAATTAATTCACTCAGATGATCATAAAATGGGTTATATTGTTATAGTTATGCTGTTTTGTGACATTTAGTAAACTTCTGCCTTGTGATTTCTGGCAGCTATGAGAATCAGTACATGGAAGATGAAAAACTAAAATCTTGTGAACAAGTAAAAGATCACATAGTCACGATGCGGCCATTAAATCCTGAATTGATCTGTAATCAAGAGGCGCAGGAAGTGCAAAAAGATACCAAATTATCCAATTCATCAACTGGGCAAGACTTGGATGAATTTCTTCTGGGAGAAGGAAACAGTGATGACGAGCCCGGTACACCTTTTTTATTTAATCTATTAAAAATTGTGTATATGAGTTTGGTACATACATCTCCATTTATAAATGATATAAACACATTTAATGTCCCAGAGTAATTTAAAGGATATTAACCATATAGGAAAATGGATATAGTTATGTCAAGCCAAACAATATAGTTTTTGGATTATTGAGTTCGTTGGACTATGCTTGGAAGTTTTAGAGAGAATGGGATGGACGGGAAGGGAAAGGACAAAATCGTGTAGTTTTGCATTCCTCGTGTTTGGATGATTAATGAGAGAAGAAAGGGCAAGGTAGAAAAGGTTCTAAATATTAGCTTAAAATTTTTTCAATATAACAACACATTTTTAATACAAACAACTAAATTTGTAGGTCAAATAGTAAATCGCAAGTTTTTAAGATAAAAAGAAAGCTTCTCACCCCTCATTATAGCCTAGTTTGAAGGGGGACAAAAGTGAGAGCTTGAGGGCATTATTTCCTTTCCATGTCTTCTCTTTCCACTCCTCATCAAGCAAGTAATCCCTTAATCAGTGCAGACAGAACTAAAGTCACTCGAACTTTCGTCATGTTTTCCTATTTGTTAGCCTATACCACTATGTTCTCCGGAGTTGGAGTTATATCCAATGATAGTATTAGATTATTATTTTGGGTATTTAAGTTAGAGTATAGAATAATATGTGCTCTGGGTGAATTTAAACTTTCGTGACTTTATATTTGCCAACAATCTCTCTGGTCTTTCAGATGATGGCGATAGAAGATACGATGATGATTTGGACAAACTGATGGATAATTCGGTAAGCATGATATAATCTGTACTGGTTATAGTATGGATGTGCAAGTGCATACACACACACTCGCCATTTAGGATTACTTAGCAAACTATAATGTTATATTTGTTAAGAAGTTTCTGAAAATGGTTGCTCATTAAAACTTCTGTGTATATCCTCGAGTAAAAATAATATCTATAACATAAACTTAAAAAAAAAACATTTTCTATATTATCCTAGAAAATGCTTGTCTAGGCTTACAAATTGGTCCCTCGTAATTTGCTGACATGATAAAATATTAACGTTGTCAGATTTAGTACTTGCCAACATTTTTCTATTTTGTCCCTATATGAAACAAATGTACACTTTGTTTTGAACTCTGCAAGAAATAGAGAAAAATCTACCATTCGATCCTTGCTCTTGACACATTTTCTGTTGTTTTAATTGTACTTTTTTTTATCACCTATTCAATATATGAATGTTAGGTTACAGTTAAATCTAGTTATTGGGTAAACTTCCCTGTGTTCCAGTTTTTGTTTATAAGCCTTTTTTTAATTGGATCAAAGAAAGGTTAGCCTTTCCGTTTTGAAATAAGAAACCGTTTTCTTTTATATATATATAGTCGTAATCCTAATGCCATTGAATTAGTTGTAAGTTAAAAACAGCAATATAAAAAGGTTATAGTTTCTATAGATTATTTTTATTTAAAAAAAAAAACTTATTGTTCACAAGAAGATTTCATTATAAAATATTAGTATTAACTTGTGTTAGAATTTGGCAGTAAAAGAGGAATGTTTTTTGGTCAGTAAAAGACTGTTGAACCATATCACATACTCTTTTCCCCATAGTAGAAGATTTATTTGGCCCAATTGGAACTTCAGTTTGGTCTGAAATTTTATTAAATCCTTCATTGAAGTTGGCGGCACTCTGGATATTCATTTATTTTAGAACTTACTTGAATGTTCAGGATGACGAGAAAGGAAAATCATAGATGTTGGTTGAAATTATTGACTGACATGGCGACACATGGTGGCTGATCAGTTCTGTGATGTTTCAACCCTCTCCTGCCCCTTTATTTAAGTGTTAGTAGTTTCCCCATGTTGAGGGAGATGCAGAGGGTCTGTGATCATAAAATCTACAATTATCTGTTGTACACCTTTGTTATTCTTTAAATGCTTTTCTCTCTTTGCATGTAAAAGTACACATTAAATGTGCTGCTGAAAGGAAAAGGAAAAAGTCATACTTATTATTGTATGGAAAGTCAAGAGGTTGTTTGGGTCAATAATGGTAAACTATTGTAATGACTTTGAAAAATACAACGACTAATTTTTTTGTTTAACTATTAGAGTATTGGATAAGAAAAATGGAAGAACATGCTACTCATGAAACATAAATATAAAGTTAACTCGTCATTTGAAGAAACTCTCAGATAAAGAACATAAGTCAAGAGTATCAAACTCTCTTTACAAATTTAACAAAAACTCTAAATTTTATCTATTTCAAATGTGATTGGTAAAAATGAAAGATCCTTTATTTGTAAGATGAGGAAAGTGTTTAAGAAGTTTCTAAATAATTACTAAAGAAGGAAATTAAATATAATCAAAGAAGAATAACGATAATAACCTAATTTATCTAACAGTCATGAGAAAAAAATTGCAATATCCTCATAATGAAATAATTAGATACATAAATTTGCATGACCACTTATATAGTTGTATGAATCTATACATTTAACCACTTCTAAAACATAAAAGAATACTCCTCAAACATGTACAAGGAATTTCTCTATTTTAGAAACATTTCTACTTTCCTATTCAAGTTGTCGTCACAATATAAAATTAGAGTCCCATGAATAAAACACAACATTAGAAGTGGTTAACAAAAAATATATTATTCTTTAAAAAGTTAAGTAATTTCAATAGAGATTAACTTTTAGTTTATAATTGGAATATTCAGAGTTTAAGAAACGATATTAAAACAACGACAGGTTTCCAAAAGAAAGGTAAATTAAACATTGAAACACCGTTCTTACATAGTTTGATAACTTCTATTATGCAGTCAATCGTAATAAAAAGCAAAAGTTTATATAGAGGAGACCCACTTCAAATTCAGTATGACAGCATTCAAATAAGGAGTTAATTGATATAAATATTTGAAACAATTGTATATCTGTTTAAATTTAAAATAAGTTAAGATAAGATGTTATGTTTCGATTTTTGAATTATTGATTAATTTTCAATATTTTTTTTTATAAAGTTTTCGTGTTAGGTATCACTATGCAACTTGACATCTCAGTTAAGCTGACACCTCAAGTAACAACAATTATCTGCCATCACATGAAAAAAATATTATTAAAAAAAGAAAAAAGAAAGAAAATACAAAAATATGGGGAGATTAGACCAAAACCCATATGTTAACACAAACGATACATAGGTAGATTATACCTATTCATAAAGAATTCTAAGAACAGACTAGCTGGGAGTCTATTATACCAATGAAAAGATTTTCTATGAATAAATCCTAAATTAGCCAACTTATCAGCACACGCATTCCCTTCACGAAAAATATGAGTTACCCTAAACCTGATTGTCCCACAAAAATTAAGACAAGTATTTCATCGATTCTGAAGCATCCACGGAACATTAGTCCTAGCAGTAAACGCAGCACAAACCAAGGCAAAATCACATTCAAGCCAGACATTAGTAAGTCCCATTTTTTGAGCTTCCTCCATAGCATGTATAACACCATAAAACTCAGCAACTAAAGCAGTTTGAACTTCAAGAAACGCTGAAAAAGCACCAATAAATTCTCCCATACTCCCACGAAAAATACCTCCACAAGTAGCAAGACCAGGATACCCCTTAGCAGCCCCATCAGTATTAATTTTGACCCAGCCTGGTAAAGGAAATTCCCATCTAATAGGAAGAGGACGAAGAACTTTACCACTACGAGTCTTAATACCGAAAAACTTAATCACGTTGAAGTCCAACATATCATTCTTCATTGAAGCTTTAGACGAATTTCCCACTAGACAAGTTAAATCTTTAATTATCGAAATAGCCTTAGAAACCCCAATCTTATCCTGAAATCTAGCATAATTCCTCATACGCCATATCATCCATATAGAAAAGGTTATCACCGCAAGCTTAATCAATTTAACCAAAGGACTACCATCACTCTTAATAAAAGAAAGTAGATCATCCTTATTAGAGAAATGAGAAGTAAGAAAAATTTGTCGTACCCAACTCCAAATATGCAATGTGTTAGAACATTAAAAAAATAGATGTTGAATAGATTCCTCTTGCTTTTCACAAAGCGAACACATAGAACATATATGCAAACCCTTATTCTAAATATGTTGATCTGTAGGAAGTCGCCCATGAAAAATTTTCCAGAGTACTAGAGTTTTGGAAGGCGGAATAGATGAAGACCAAATGAATTTACCCCAATCACCTGGAACTCCTGGTTCCAAGAAAAAAGTCCTAGCCGATTTAAGAGTGAAACGACCAGACTCATTTAGAATCCAATTAGGAATATCCTGTTCCTCTCTAATCATGATATGATAAAAAAAAGAGGCATCTGCTGTAAAGAGAAGGGAATATTCCAATCACAACCAGTCCAAAATTGAGAGACTGTATCCGGAATGCTAACACCATCAGATAACCCTGCAATATTTGCTAAAGAAGTAGTAGAGCACCATTTATCATTCCAGAAATTAATAAAAGAACATGTACCAACAGTCCAATAAGTATAGTCAAGTATGGTAGAATAAAATTGCTTAATTCCAGGCCAGAGAAAGGAAGATCTATAAACCGTTCGAAATTCATATTTTGATTTAAGAACCCTGGCTTTCAAGAGTAAAGACCAAGGTTTGTCGCTATAAGCAAAGTTCCAAGCAAGCTTAAGAAGATATGCATTATTTTCATGATGAAGATTAATGATATTCAAGCCTCCATCCTCAAGAGGTGAACAAATTTTCCCCCAATTAACGGTAGCAATACCTTTTTTCAGAATATCACCAGTCCAAATAAAATTCTGACACCACTGCTCAACTTGCTTAATAAGTGAAACAGGCCACTTATACATATTAAAACTATAAGCTAGAGATCCAGTAATCACTGTATTGACCAGCTGAATTCGACCCATCATGCTAAGAGATTTACCTTTCCAAGATGCTAGCTTCAATTTAACTTTATCAGCCAAAGGTTGAAGAAACCGACACTTTGGAGCACCAACAAAGATAGGCACTCCTAAATAATTGAAAGGCAAACAACCATGACTACAGGAAAGAATATTTTGAATTTTGGTGACAAATCTTGGAGAATTATCCATGGTGAAGAAACTACTTTTAGAGTTATTAATATATTGACCAGAAAAATCACCATATGTTTTAAGAAAAGAACTCAAATTTCTAAGAGACTTAATATCCCCCCTACAAAAAATAAATATGTCATCAGCATACAAAATATGAGAGGGAGTGAGATAACCGTGCGGACTGACCATATTTAAAATCTTCTTATCATTCACAAGCTTAGAGAGACCTCTACTAAGAACTTCCTCTGCAAGACAGAAAAGTAAAGGAGACAATGGATCACCTTGTCTTACCCCTCGACTGCAAGGAAAAAACCCCACCAAACTACCACTTATTCTTATAGAAAGCATAGCTGAACGGAGAATTGTACTAATCCAACCGACAAATGAGGGGTGAAAACCAAAGCGTTTTAAAACTAATAATAAGAACTTCCAACTTAGAGTGTTAAAAGCTTTATGAATATCAACTTTGTAAGCCACATTACCTCCTCTAACCTTTTTAGAAAGCAGGTTAATAGCTTCAGAAGCAATACCAATGCAATCCTGAATCTGTCTACCCTGTACAAATCCATATTGATTAGGAGAAATGATTCTAGAAGCCACAAGTGCAAGCCTATCCGCCAGTATCTTGGAAATAATCTTAAACTTGAAATTAGCAACAGCAATTGGCCTGTAATCTTTAATGGAATCAGCACCCTGAACCTTTGGAATAAGAGATATCACATTACTATTCATTCCAGGAAGAACCCAGTTTTGTTTAAAAAACTGTTGAACAGCATTGCAAACATCTGTCCCAATAATTTCCCAGCAAGAATGATAGAAAACACCACCAAAACCATTAGGGCCAGGAGCACTATTACCGTTAAGATTAAAAACAGCATTTTTAATTTCAGAGAAATCTGGACACTTAATCAACATCATATTCTCCTCAGAGGAAACCATCGCAGGAATATAAGAACCAATAAAATCTTCCATATTATCAGTATCCAGAACATTAGAAATAGACTCAGCATAAAGATTTTTATAAAAGTCCAAAATATGATCCTCAATGATTTTAGGATCCTCCGTAACCTCATTATCAATCCGTAGATGATGAATCCCACTAGAATTATATCTCCTTTTGACCACCGCATGGAAAAAAGCAGTATTTCGATCTCCATCCTTGAACCATAACATCCTAGCCCTTTCTTTCCAAAACAAATATTGACAGTGAAGAGCATGATCAAACTCCTCCTTAGCAATCTTTTATTGACAGAGAAGTCCGCCACTATCAGACAAACTAGCAGTCTCTAAGCTTTTTTGAATACCAAGAAGGATGTCCTGCTTAAGAAGAACTCCATTATGAACATTACCAAAAGAATTTTTATTCCAGTCTCGGAGCTCAAGTTTCAACCTTTTTTACTTATGTTGCAAGATAAACATAGGACAACCAACAACCTGATTAGCCCAAGAATCATGAATAAGCTTTAGACACGAAGTGTCCTGAAGCCACATCGAAAAGAAACGAAAATTGCTAACCTTCCGCAAAGAATTACTAGCAAGACTAGCAAGAATAGGGGAATGATCAGAACAATTTTTAATAAGAACCTGATAAGAACAAGATTCCCATTCATCCAGACACACTCCATTACATAAATCCCTATCCAGTCTTCTGTGAATTCTATGCAACCCTCTCCTTCCGTTACACCAAGTATAACAAGATTCAGTAAAAAGCATACAAGAAAGATCATTAGTATTAATCCAGTCCAGGAATTCATTACAAGAAACCTGATTAGGAGCCACCCCCCCTTTACAGTCATCCGCCGAGAGCACAGCATTAAAATCTCCCAGAATACACCAAGGCCCTGTGAAGAAACTAAGATCCCTCCATAAAAATCGTCTAGACAAGTATGTGGTAGCACCATAAACACCTGCAAAGCTAAAACTCTTATCCTCCAGACGACAAGTTACAGAGATAAATTGATCATTAACCAAGAAATTTTGGACAAGATTAGGAACCGACAAACACCAAAGCTTAGCAACTTTATTAACAATAGGAGACGTAGCCACCAAATGCATATTAAGAGATTTGAAAAGGACGTCGAAAGCATTAGTGTACGACATCATGGGTTCAGCAAGAAAAACCAGGAGAGGTTTATGTAGGTTAAGTAAACTAAGCAACATCTCCACAGTTTTGTGGTTCCCCAATCCTCTGACATTCCAAAAAAATGAAGAGACCTTCATTGCGACGTTGTAGAGAGAACTGCCTTAGCAGTTTTCCTGGATTTACCAGTCCCCTTAGGTGGTCTCCTTGGTTTTCTTTTAGTGCGAACTGTTTCCTCCCCATTATCACTGTCATCCTCCTCCATGTCATTAGAGTCCGTCCAAAATTTTGAAACAACCTGATTTTCAATATGATCAGAATTAATTCCAACAATGGTAGGCGGAATAGTTGACGCTCCAATATGAGAATCAACTCCCACATCTGTAGTTTCCAAACCATCAAGAGAAGAAAAGTGATTTTGAAGGACCAACGATATTGCTTTAACATCCCCAAGATATTTAGCCTTTCGAGGGGAGGGATGAGGCGACTGAGATGGTACAGTCACAATAGCAGAGACCTCCACATTAGGAACTGGAGCATTAGTATCCGCATGTGATTTAACCCTCTGAGGAGAGGTAGTACGCAACGGAGATGGTACAATCACAGGAACAGATACCTCCACATGATGATCATCAATAAAAGTTGTTGAATTTGACTGAGTCCTTAGCTTGCATAACAGCAAGTGAGTCCAAAGTGGGAGTGGACAACCCCTGCTTGGGTGAGGACCTATCATGATCTGAAGCATCTTCAAGAGGAGGCATATCTGCAAAAACATCCTCCCCTCCATCTGTTTCATCAACTTTCAACTTATCAATGAGGCCTTCCACGAGTTTTGTCTCCGGATCTTTTTTCCTATATTCTTTACGTTGTTTAGGAATCACGGTCCTCCCTTGGTCCCGTTCATCAGAAGATGTCTTCTGAGAAGGTTTATGTTGAGGCCCAAGAACACGACCCTGGTCATGGATCGCCCACACTGAGCAAGCTCGTGCCCAATCATCTTACAATGAGAGCAAAAAGGAGGGAGCCATTCATATTCCACACCAGCTACAAAAGCAAAGTCTGGACGTTCAACCAAAAGTTGATCGGAGAGAGGGGACAGAAGATCAATATCCACCAACACTCTAGCAAACATACCCCTATTCTTTCTCATAGTATGCTCATCCAAAGACAAAGGAGTACCAAGGCCTCTAACGATGGAATATATTGTATTTGGTTTCCAATACTCCAAAGGCAAATGGTAGATTCTAACCCATGTCTGAGTTTTGGTATTCTTCATGGTAGCTGGGACAAAGTCTTTTGTCCAGGCAAACAATCTCAATAAACCAGGAGATAACTTGAGGGAACCCATTCCGAGGGCCCATCTCATGTCTTCTATAGAAGCGAATTCAAACTCATAGAAACCCTTTCCAAGAGGAATTGCTTTCCATGGTCCAAGAGCTTTCCACACCGGCTGCAACTTTTTAGTTAAATCCAGGTGTGTGAGAAGTTTATTCCCCTTAGATAGAATAACCCAACCATGGAGATGGGTTTTGCAATCCTCAAGACCAGCCAAGTAATCTGCCCCATCAATCTGGACAGCAATCATGTCACCCTTAATACAAGGGGTAGGTAGTTGGGACAAAGAAATATCACATGTATTTCCCAAAGCCTGAGCAAAAGTCTTCCTTTGACCGGACATGGAATATACTTTATTATCAGGACAAACTTTTCGATCGATCAAACAAGTCCATGGAAGGAGGAAACCCGCAGAGCCCTCCACCATTTTAAAAGGCTAACAAGTTGCCGCCAAAAACTTCCGCAAAACCCTAAAACCCCCAAATCTTCAAATTAGGGTTTTGCTGGCGGTGCTTGGAGCTCCGTCAATTGAAGTTTCGTTTCAACCAATCACCTTTGTGCTGGACTGCGAAGGTGTTGATCGGAATTAAGGCTGGGGCGGTGAGGTTCCGATTTGAGGAATTAGGGCACCACTTTTTCACAATCTCGGTGGAGAGAACCAGCGCGGCGCAATATGGGTGGACCAGCTGCGACACCCGACGGGACAGCCGCAAAAGGACGAACCACTCGCAGGTGGCTGCAGCGACACGGCGAGGCGCACGACGCACGTATTCCTTCTTCGTATTCTTTTCTCCGAGAAAATATTAATTTATTATGAATTGTTCAGTTAAACAATATTAGTTGGAAGATTGAGAGACAAAATATTTTAACAAAACTTTGATTACTGAATTTTCAATATTTTATTATTGCTTAGTTTTATTTATTTATTTATTTATTAATTATTTTTAATGTAAACTTAGACAAGTAATAATTTTTTAAGGAAATTTTTTACTCCACACTTCCTTTTATAAATAAAGTTTCGTTTTTTTTTAGTAAAAGTCTTCATATATTATTTTTTATTTTTTGTTACTATATACTAAATTTTATATTTTAAATGAGTTAAATAAAAGAAAAACTAAATAAATCTATCAATTAAAACTAAGTCCATGATTTTTCAATTTTAAAATAAGTTAAATTTAATTTTTTACTTTTTTTATTCGTTGTCAATGATAAATCCAATTATTAACTTTTCAATATCACGTTTTTTAACTATTAATTATAAATATTTTAGTGTTTTTATATTTACAAATTTATTTAATATATACTTATAGAGGTGACCTTAATTTCGTGAGAAAATTGTTTACGTCATTATTTTTTTTCATTTTATATATTAAGATTATTTTTTGTCCTCTTGGATAAAATTTTCATAGTTTGAATCGCTTCAACAAAAAGAGAATTAAGAGAAATCTATCATTAAAATTAGAAATTATAATTTAAATTTTAAATTTTAAATCATAAAAACGAGTTTAATTAAAAAAAAATCTTTCTGTTCATGATAAATTTTAATTATTAAGTTTTCAATCTTATAGTTTTATTTTTCATTTATTAATTGATATATATATATATATATATATATATATATATATATATATATATATATATTAGCTAAGTTAATAAACAACCCAAACCGTAGGAGAAACAAAAAGGTAGTGAAGAAAAAAAAAGGAAGATAAATATGTGAGCAATAGAGTAAAAAAACTAAATATTGTTGATGCAAAGAAAAAAGAGAAAGAAATGACATGAAAAGCATTAGAAAGTAGTAGGAATTTCTGAAATATAAAAGCATGAATAGTGGGGAAGTGAAAAGAAGAAGAAACAGTATATTTAGTAAGCATTTTACGTAGCCTTCAAATGAAAAAAAAAAACTACTTCTTAAATTATCTAAAATCATTTTTTTAGTTTTTACATTCTAAAATTTATGTAAAAGACAAACACATACCACCAGAACACAACATCTTATTAAGATTTTGGGTCCCAAATAGTCAACCTAAATACAACAAAGTCAACATCTTTGTCCCAACAAACAATCTAATGCACAGTCTCAGTTGACGATGATATGCACATTTCCCAATAAATAATACATATCAAAAGCACCAAATTATAGTCAGAAACAGTTACCACTCCCAATCACACATCACTATAAAGCGGTTTTTGTTTTTTCAGTTAAATCAGTTTTTATTAATTTTAAAATATGACAAGTTTAATCTGTGATGACTTCAATAGTTTTTTTGAGAAAATTTGTATTAAGTTTTTTATTGGTGCAGACTAAAATAAAGAATTTGAAGAAAGAAATTTGATAAAGAAAAAGAAATTGAATGAAGTGCATGTGATTGATAGTGTGCATTGTTTTTACCACAATATCCGGGCACAGGAAGAGGATAAGGTAGGTGTCCACAGCAACACACAATGTTTCAATGCAACAAATAACTACAAACGATTCTGAGTTGAAGATTGAAGTGATGCAAGGAAGAAGACAAGCCATGCACTCACTGCACATGCAATTCCTGCTCCTAAAATTTAACATTTTGCCTTCAATGGAAGTCCTCTTCAAGCTCACATTTTACATTTTCGACCAACTGCTGTACTTCACAATGATTTTTCGAAGAATTACCTAAATAGTACAATGCAGTCATTGTTATTCACAAGATCAACTTTTTTCAATATAAAAAAAATATATTCAACATTTTCCTAAAACTCCTTTTTATATGTCTCTTCTAATAAAAAAATGTGTCTTGAAATGAGCTTCAAAACGTATGAAGCTCGGACACTTCTATTAGATAGCATGTCCGTGTCGGACATACGTATCGGACACGACATTCATTGAACACTTATCATTGAAATGTCTAATTCAAAAAATATTTGTTAGATTTCTAACAATTTTAACACGATTCTTACACAATTTTAAAGAAAAGAAATACATTAATTTTCTAAAAACTCAAATTTATTGTATAAATTTTTATTACAATTATAAAAATAAGAAACAAATCATTTTGAAACAACAATGAAAAAACATCTTTCTGCTAAAAAAAAGATTGAAACATACTTGTACAGATAAATCTTCATTGTTAATTTATAAAATTCATAATGATATAATATATACATTCGTGTCCCTGTGTCCTATATTTTAGAAATTATACGTATTTTAGTGTCCGTATCAGTATTTGTACTACATAGTTCAAAACACAATAATCTATTTAGTATTTTTAAAAAAATATTTTCATAAATTTCTAGAAAACTCAGCCATTTTAATGTGATTCACTTTACATATAACACTATATGCATTTATTTACTTGCTTGATGACATGAACTTAAAGGGAGATATACTAGATCAATTTATATAGTTTTGTAGATTTTTATAATAATTAAAATCACGAAACATAATGAAATTAAGAATTGAAAGCCACCAATTGAGGTGAGTTTCTTCGTGTAAGGTGTCGGCATTATGCAAATTGCAGAATAGTAGTGCGTTGTATATATTCAACTGTTAAACACTTCACCATTCATCATAGTCAACTCCTAATTTGTTCACAGCATCAAAGTGGCAAACACACAATTTCAAACCACCTTTTTCTCAAACCATAATCCTCCGTCACGCCCAAATTAGGATTTGCATTCAAATTTTTTTTTAAAATGCAGACAACAGATGATGGAGTATCTTCTTTGAGTGCTTTGAAGGATTGTTTTTGTCAAATCAAACAGAGTTTGAATAGATGGAAACAGGGAAAGTTTTTCCAATTCTATAAATTATCTAAACACCTAAAGATAATGTCACAAATGGTGCTAATGGTAACACTAACCCAGGGATTTTCATAAGTAGCAAATTATTTATTCACCTTTCATAACACAGCTTATATTAATGCATGTTGCTTTCATCTTCAACGTTTGTCTCAATTCACAACCGTTAACATGAGCCATTATCAATTAAGTGACTAATAATTAATTGACTAATTAATTAAGTGAGTTGCTATTTCAAAAGCTGTAACATAAAAGCGACTAATTGTTGACTTTTGAATGGGCCCAAATCCTAATATACAATGTAATGCAAGCCACATATACTCACCTTAACTCTTTCTCTTAAATTTTACACTATTAATAATTTATTTTTATTTTTATTTTTTTTAGTTAAACTTGGGTCGCATTGCTTAACTAAAAATAAAGTTGTTTGTATAACATATACTTTAAACGCACTTCTATTTTTACAAACCGCATCGGTCATGCAAGACTCAAGCTTAAATTACCTTTACAAATATACATTCAGATTTTTTTAGATTCAACTTACATATGAACAATCTATTTAATTCATTAAATAATATATGAAAAAATAAAATTTGAATTGAAATTGAAATGAACATGTGTGGATACTCAGGGAAGTCTATGGGTAAAACTTCAGTATAAAAAACCAACATTAAAATTTTCATCGTCTTATTTTGTTAATGATATAGATAACACCTTTGAATAAATTGAGGATATTGACAGACAGACAGAAGTTTTATTTTTCTGTAATATTTTGATATGCTTGTAATCGACATAATGACTGTTTTGGTTCCACGGTCATGAAGGTTTTTAAATTTTAAAATACCGTAAGCAAGGGGGAACCTTCAAACTTATAGTTGCGTTCAAAACACAATCGTGATTCAAATCGTTTCAATAGTTGCGTTCTTATAGTTTTCTAACTTTGATCCCTTATCAACTTTTCTTGGCTATTATAGTATCCAAACATTCTAAATATATAATAGGTTTCGTTGTAGTTTACACCATTTCATAAGAATTCAGTAGAGCGCCAAAACCAATGTTAAACAATACCAGGAAAACGAAATGTCCAACAATATTGAGCAAATAAAGGACTCAGTTTACAAACTTTACATGAATAGAAGCTGTGGTTAAAAAATAGCTTCTCAATTAGTATGGAAGCCTTTTATATTTATATGATTCATATTATTCTGTTGGGGTGAGCCTAACGATCCCAACAAACTAAGAAGACGCTGAATGTACAGTCGATCTCACCCTCGCAGGATAGCAGGCCAGCAGAAGACATAAATACCCCTTTCAAAAATTAATTTTAAAAAGTTACCCCAAATAATTAATAATTAATGAAAATTATAATAAGGAAAGAATGAATATAACGGTCCAATTAATTTCTGCAGATCTTTAGCTTCTTAATTGCTTGGTCAGACTTCCCAGAGCTAGCAACTCTAGAGCGCATCACCTTTTGGTTGTTAGAAGGTACTTCACCATCCTAGGGGAACATCGTCCACAAATTAGATAATGTACAATGTAGCATATGTTCGAAACAAAGACCCGGCAAATGGGTAATTAGAGTGTCAATATACCTTAGCACCACACACTGACACTGGTATTGTTGGTCTGATGTTTGCCTGCTTACCAAGTTCAATTTGCACTGAGATGCTAGCCTGTGACAAATCCACCCCTGAACTTTGCAGTGCATGTGTAAGCGTATGCAGCAACCTGTCCAAGTATAATACATTTATCTTAGTATGTTATAATCAAAATGCTCCTACAAATCACCGTTGCTTTGCTATCCTCATTGCTAAGACCGACCGGGTCCACAAAAATGTTGAGAAAATTATTTGGACTAGTTTCTAATACTGCATAATTAATTGTTTGAATGGAACAGAGCAGCACTCTATACCATCATTGCATGAGACAACTGATCTAATACAAAGAGATGAATTGGAAATCCTAATCACAGAAAGAAGTGAATTTAGTCTAAATTAAGGTTGCATAGCATAATCCAGTGACTCTTCAGCATCATCCTAGGATCAAGATAAGTACGATGAAACAATAATAAGTTATTAAAGAGCATGTCTCCATAACACCTGCCACATCTCCGTTCCCTTTAAATGAATGATTACTAGAGAATAGATCCATTTTTATGCCCAACTGACCAACATAAGTTCAAAATGGTATGGCGATTTCGAAAATGTTTTCTTATTATACACAAAACAAATACACATAATATAAATCCTCACCCTTTTGAGTACACACTTGATATGCTAATTGCACCACCTTCAATAGCGAGTTCTTTCTCTTTCAGCTTTTCACTGGTAGCCGCCATGGTCTGACACTCCACTGAAGGTTGATATTTGTTCTCGGCATCAGAACCCGGTCTATGCGCGAGCTGAGACACTAAGCCACCTGGACCGCTCATTTGTGCTGGAGAGAAGAAATTTAGCTGTGAAGAAATAGGAATTGGAAAAGCCTTGTTCATTATTCCAGCCTGATGGTCCATTGTCTTGGAGGTAGTTGGTGTACTCAAGCCAGATTCTACATTCTGGGTACTCCCAGGAATTGTTGGGGAGATGCTAATATTTTTCTCCTCATTCTTTGAAGCAAAAAGCAGTGTTGGAGATGGACTTGACCCATTATCAGTGCCACGATGTTGAAAGCTTTCTGCTGGCTTGTCATTATTTCTCTGCTATAAAATAAAAAATTGCAAAATAAGTTTTTGGATGGTTCGAAAATCGTTATTATATTTCTAAATTCAAATTCGTTGCAACAGGCTATTCGTACTAATGAATGAAACCAACAGAGATATGCGATTTAAATGATAGGAAATAGTAAATATCTCAAGGAAGGTAATGTTTTTTTCCTTTAAATCCTGCGCAGCTTATGATAGGTATATTTGGTATTTACCCATGGCATCAATTTTTCTTGCTCGTTACTCCACCCTTGAAATGAACCTTCATACTTGTGCACCTTCTCTTGTAAAAAATGAATATACTCAATGACCTAGAAATATTTCAGATTGAGCACTAATCAGAAATATTGCAATCTTATAACATAAAAACTATATCATCTGACATGAATGTACCTCTAATAAAAAAGATGCTTTGTCCCTCTTTTGGTCACTGTGTGGAATAAGCTCTCTTAGCATTTGGAATCTGCATGATTAATTCAAATGTTCTGTCAGAAGACTATGAACACTGTAAGGAAATTTGCTTTTTAACTATGTTAGTTTATATTCAGTTCATAAATAATAAAGTAAAAAGGAAAGTCCCTTTAAGCCAGCATTGGCAGGTAACACATGCCTGTCATTAATTTTGCTCCTTCTCCGCTGTTCTGTTGCAGAGTGTTTTGATCTTGGTGTGTTTGGCTTTTGATCGGTACTCTTACCATCCACTTTCACCGTCAGATCTGTCGAAAATAATCACATAAATTAACTTGGTCAGAAAATTTTAAACAAATGACTTTTAGAACAAATAATAAAAAACCTGCGTCAATTTCCTTCTCAGCCCGGCCAAAACGATGTAATTACAAAAATAAAAATTAAAAAGTGGTTGTTGTACTCAAAATTTTCTCCTTACTCCCTCTTTATATTAAAATTAAAACACAAAAGCGAAGACATAGGAAGAATAATTATTAAATAAAAGATATAGTTGATGCTAAGTATCACCGGAAAGCAATAATAAAAAATAGAATAAGAATAAATAAATTAAAAAAAAATGTATCACCGGAAAGCATCACAAATTCGACTTGTTTTGGCTTGAGACTCCTCACTAAAGTCTCCCAAATATTACTTGAACAAAGAGAAATGTAATTGTACAATATTTTTATTTATAATAAACTTCTTCTAACACATTTTCTATTATTAGTTAAAATTTATTAAAAACTATAAAAATTATAAGTGAAGACTCTTTAAATAAAGAACGAGATCACACAAATTAATGTTTTTCTGATATTTTCATACAACATAGAGAGAGGTAAAGAAGAAAAAAAAATGTGAGATAAAATTATATATATGTATATATACAATGGGACAAAATAAAATAAAATATTAAAAAAATATCATAAAAATGATGAATAAATAATATGTTTTTAAAATTAGAGAATAAAAAAAACTGTTTGTTTAGCTACTGATTCATTCATAGTAATAAATTTAAAACTTATTAATTCCTGAAATTTCAGAAAATGCCCGATACTGTGTATAAAACCCAATATCTAGTTACAACTGTACAGCTAAAAAGAGAAATTTAACATGAAAATTATTGAGCCAGCTGAGCATATTGCATTAAAGAGGTACGGGCAATGGGTATGGTGCACCTTTCTCAAGAATGGAATATTAAAAATTACCTCTTTGGTTATTGGAAGGTTCTTTCTTGAGAAAAAATGTTTCTTCGTTCTCCAGGGCTTCATCCTGGGCACTGTCCCTTGCGGACTTCATCATTTCAATAAAACTCTGGCTCTTCTGCCCAGTTGTCCTGTTGATTCAATTCCACAAATACAACATAAACATTAATAAAATTAAGAAGACAAAAAAAGGCGTATAAATATGGAAGTGGAGGCAGAGAGAGAGAGACTAACTGAGACGAAGAGCGAGAGCTGAAGCTATCGTGATGATTGGTGCAAAACGACTGCGAGGTCCGCTCCGTTGATGTCCACTGTCCTAGTTTTGTCGCCGCACACTCTGTCTCCGAATAAAACCGTTAGACATGCTTGTAATAGACAGACTAGATATATGCATATACTATGCAATTCATATTTAATACTGTCATTATTTCTACTGTTTTTTTATGGCCTAATACCGATAGACAAGCACTGAATTTGGTCTGGCTAACAAGTTCATTTCGCTACTTCGGTCTATCTATGGCATTGCATGTAAATCTTAAATGAATCAAGGAACACATGTAAGTTCATGTTACTAGACCTTAAGTTCATGAATCAACAGACACACTATGTAGAAGTTGTTTTTTTTTCACCTTGATAATCTTATGAAAAAATATTTGAACATATATTTTTCATAATCTTTTAAATAATACAAACATAATTTTCCTATTGAAGATATATGACTTTTTCCATCTACTGGTTAAATTTCTCAGCATCTATATTAAGATTTTTTTTTATTGCCTCCGTTGTAAACACAAAAGTAAAAAATTCATAATATGAACGAACAACTAAAATTGACAATAATATTAACTAGACATAATCAGATTATTTCTTCTGTAGGTGACTCAACAATGCGTGAGAGAATATATAAACACACACACACACGATATATATCATTTCCAAAAATAATAGAAAATGTCCCTTGTATTTCACGATTTTTTTAATTATATTTAAAAAAAATGCATTGGTCACGTACAAATGTTTTAAAAATAAAAAATAAAAAAAAATAATTTAATATATATTATTATGATAATTATAGTTGAATATTCCATAATATAAACTAGAATGAAATTAGGTATATAACATGTTTAAAATTAAAAAAAAAAAAAGATAAATAACCAAATTTCCCCATAAATATGTAAGGATGGTTTATATAGATCTTAAAAAATGAAAATATAATTTAATTTATAAGTGTGTAAAAAATTCAAACTGGTTCATATAACATTATAGCTTTAAAACAAAATATATCTCTAATCCTATAAAACTTATCAATAATAGTATAGCTTAATGATGAAATAATATATGATTTACTGTTAAATTATTTAATAAAAACATATTTTAATAGTAAAATAGTCCTATTAAACTTAACAATCGGACATAGTTTCATAAAATTTATTAAAACAAATGTTTCCTTTTCTCAATAACAAAATTAATAGTGTCTTCCACATTTTGGGTCCAGGTCATTTACTTAATTAAAACAGAAATTACTAAAATCAACACTCGTCAATTTATTTATAGAGAATATCTACAGCTTTAAAACTTTAAAATTCATTTCAATTTTAGATTCATTAAGATGTATTTGTCCAAAAAGAAAAATTATACTTAACTCGATACAATGTATCAACTTTTAAAAAGAAATCAACTTAAAATTAAGAAATGACATTTGGAACGAATAAAAATATAAAAGCAAGAGTAATTATTTTTTTTAAAAAAAAGTGACGTGACTTAACAATGATGAAAATCACTTTTTAAAATACTTATAAAAAGAGGGTTCTGATCTACGTGGAATGATAGATTTTAACAAGTAAACCATGCTTAATTTTAAGCAAGTGGGTAGAGTATAGTATTTCAACAAACTTTAAGAATACTGTATTATTTTTGCAAAAAAGAATACACAACAAGTTTGTCAATTTGAAAGTAGTTTAATATGATTATTTATTTATGAAAAATTATGATTTTTTTTTTGTTTTTGACAATATTTCGTAACTTTATTGTGTCTAGTATTTTACTTTATTTTCCTCTAAATATGTTTGGATAATGTTTTAATTAATGAAATGAAATAATTCAGATAAGGTTTTCGACACGAAAATAAAATTTAAAAAAATTTAAGGACAAAAAATAAAATTCAGTAGTTACTCATGAAAAAAAAATATTTAAGTCTTATAAAATGTATGTAAATTCTATTTCGTTGGGCGGAAATAGGGAAGGAAGTGTGATTGCTTGACCTTGTTTTAATTTAGGTTTATAAAGGTTAAGGAAAATCCCCCAGAAATCTAGTGGGATAAAATATCCAATAAGCATTTATTCAATAAATTATGATGATATGAAATTTATGGAGATAAGATGAAAATTATTTTATTTTATCAAAGAAAAAAATTAGTAATAATCAATAATAATAACTTAAAAAAGAATTATAAATGTTAATTATTATTATTTTATAAATTAAAACAAATTGGGTGAAGTTTTTCTAGAGAGAGAGATAGAGAAAATTTATGGTTTACCTCCAATAGAGGGTTTGTCGCCCGAATTATTCTCCTTTCCTGTTTTGTCCCTCTTCCCCGCCGATGAGTCTTCCCACAAAGTGAAACCGCTGGAAGTAGTGTATGAACTGCAGTTGGAGTTCTCATCGTTCCTGTCCGTACTAGTTGCTGGACGCACGAAAAGGGACGTCTCTGCTTTCGGAAGCCTTTGATTATTATTGTTATTGTTATTATTAACATACGAAATGTGGTTAATGCTGTAAGTCCCAATTCCTCCAGGTAAGAGATGCTCAACGGAGGGTCCTGCCTTCTCAACCACCCATGATATTTCATCTGTGGCTTCTTCCTTCGCACTCCCCTTCGTCTCTAGCCGTTCCAGTGGCTGCAGGAAATCATGAGTCTTCAGACAACTCCCTGTATGTTCACAGGTCAAAAACGCCAATAAGATCGATGCAAGTCAACGGAACACAAACCTAATTCATTCGTTCCTCGCAACTTCTCAGCACACTAAACTTATTATAAACCGCTCTCACACAGGATCACAACGCAACAGAACTCCCGTTCTTTCTTAACGATAAAATTGAGTTTTATAATGTCTCACTTAACTGATACAAAATTGTGATGAAATTAGGGATTATACAGATCAAAACTGGAAAATGAAAGGAAAGAAATATAAAAAAAAAAAAAGTGCACAACAGTTGGTCCAATGAATTAAGTAATTAAAAAAAGAGATAGAAGTAATTAATGGCGCAACCTCCGTTGGCAGTCATGACGGTGGTGGCGGGGAGGAAATCTGGAAAAATCGGCAGCGTGCGGCGGAAGGAGATCTAGATCGACGGCGGTGGCGGTTGGGCGTGAGCGGATCTGAATTGGTGGAGGAGAAGCGAGGAGGTGAGAGGAGAAAGGAAAGGGGAAAGTGAGGGGAAGGAGTAGAGGAAGGTGGAGGGAGAAGAGAAAGAGAAGCAGGCACATGCAGTGTGGGTGGAAGGGGAAGAGAAGAGAAAGAGAAGAGATGAGAGAGAGGGTGGGAAGGGTATGTATCGTGGAGTGTGAGTGTTGTTTGGGTTGGAGAAAGAAAGAAGGGAGAGAAATACTTACATAGACATCTACCCAATACGTAAGCATTACACACCTCCACTCCGTTAATTACAACGCATCAAAACTCACACGTGTAACACAACAATAAACACCTACCTTCGTTTCATAACCCCGGCCACCGCCTCCACTCACTCCCTCCAACTTTTCATCCTGTACCAACAAACATGCTTTATTAATCTTCTCATCCTTCCTCTATCGTTAAAACCCCTGCCACCACTCTCAGGAATGTTTCGGTTTATTAAACTCTTTCACTCTCCTTCAATTTTAAACTTCATTCTTTACCATTTTTTATAAAACAACTTCGCTATTTACTTTTAAAATACCGAATCAAGCCTTTCAACCAACATCTATTCTGTCAGGATATAAATGTTCAAATTAACTTTTTACATGCAGAATTAGTTTCTTTTTTACAAATAAAAAATGTCAATTTCATCACGAACATATAGGTTAATCTGGGTGGAGAGGGAAGCCTAACTTTTGAAGGACACCTCATTTCTTCTCTGCAATAGCTGGCTGGATATATAACTGTATGGGCGAAAGCAGAGCAGTACCGTAGAGAAAATTAATCTAACAAAAGGATATTATGAAAAGTGATTTATTATAAATTAATATTAAAGAGTTTAAATGTGACCCGTGATTAAATAGCAAAACGAGAAGCCTTTTTGAGTTGTGTGAAAGAGTTGAGGTGAGAGAGAGAGAGAGAAGGGTAACGGGAGCGTTGACACGGGAACAGGAGGTAGTTGACGTGCTTAAATGAAATTAAGAAAGCTTAAATAGAGGCCTGAGGTGATGATTAGCGCACAGATCCCTAGCAATATTATGTGCCTGTTACTAATTAAACTCCTCCATTTTTTTAAGTAACTCGAAATGGATTTACATTTCCCCTGTTTGGTTTTTATCCAAAAAAGATGAAAAAAAAAAAGAATGAAGACAGAGAAAAGGAACAGAAGATGTTGGTGGTGAGGGAGGAAAAGTCACGTGCCGCACCACCTCACCTCCACTCTTCATATCCCCTGATGTTATGATGGATCTTTTTGGCTGTGCCGTCAAACGCGCCATTTTTTATTTTTTTGTTTTACTTTTAAATCTACCCTTCTCTCCTTTCCATCATATATATCATGCCATCACCTATGCCTCCATGTGCATGCCCTTCAAGATTCTCCCTCTCTTACCCACCCCACATAACTTTTATTTATATTTTACTTACAAACTAATATCCTATTTTTACCATAATATTTTTAATGTTTTAAAACTTATTATGTCACTTTCTTACTAGCTACAGAAATCGATATATCAATCTCAGCAATTTTGAATCATAAACAGTTTATCCATTCAAACCCTAAACTGCAAATATTATTCAGTGATGCGCATTAGCAAGTAAAATAATTAAAAGCGCAAACTGACACCGAATCATGGCAATTAATTAGAAACTTTATCATCTGCCTATCCACGCTTTATGTTGATTCCTGCATTTTATAAGTTAAATTCCATACATGCTGTTTTATGTATTTAGTTGTAATTAAGATAAAATTTAGAAAATTGTGACGTTAGCGAGTTGATTATGCAGAGACATGTGAGTTTTGAAGGTTTGTCGTGGGCTTTCTCTTTCCGCGGGGTGCAGCTTCCCTCTACCTTCTTTGTGTTTGTGTTTTGTTTTGTTTAATAGTGTTTTACAATAATTGTTTGTTTACATGAGTTTTAATTAAAGAAAGAGAAGAATATGATGAATTGATTAATGAAACGATTCTTTAGCCCTCCGACAATCATGGCGAGCATTTACACTGTGATGCAAAGATACAATGGTACAGCTTGGAGTTACGATTTCCATGCATCTTTACCTTTCTTCTTTCTCTTTTGGGATATATAAATACACACACAACTTATCTTTGCTTCGGAGTACACTAATTAATCCATTCCAACAAACTACACACACTCAATTTTCGGACACATGGCGTTGCTTTCTGCCATCAAATATAAAACTGCACGCCTTTTATTCATCATAAATAGTGGTCATGGTTTATTAAGACTTCAAACTTCTAGTTGGCAAACAACCTATTGAACATGCATCCGCAAATTCTTAGATTCTTTGTTAGGGAGATAAATACCACTAAAATTTGAATATAGTGAGTTATGGAGAAATTTTTATAAAAATCAGAACACTCAACTCGAAAACAGTGATTTATAAATTGTAATGGATAAAGTAGACCTATATAGTACTTGAAAATGATTTATAAATTGTAATGGATAAAGTAGACCTATACAGTACTTGAAACTGGTTGTATAATTGTTGATTGTCGATAATTTTCTTTCTCTTTCTCTTCACTCTAAATCCTTTTCTTTAATTGCTGGTGTTCGGTCGGTGTTTACCTTAAAATGGTACTCCGACAATCAAATAAGTACTCGGTATACGAAGTGTATAGTAAGAACTAGTTAAAAGCGTACCTTGGTCACGGGTCATATGTTGTAATGGATCGAATCTATCATATATCAGTATTAGCTTATTTTTAGGGAAGTTCCCTAATTTTTCGGGGCGTTATCCAAATTTGGTGGGAAGTGTTCCATATTTTTAGAGAGTTTTTGCAATTGCTTTAACTGCTAATTATTGTAACCGCTTTAAATGTGTCTTCAATCGTCCATCACTGAAACTAAGTGACATGACTCGTCTGGTACGACCAATACATAAATAATTTTATACAAAATATTAAAACACAATATTTAATTCAAATAGTATATTTATGAATTTTTTACCCTAAATTTCTAATACAAATTTATATTTATTAACAGGTTATATGGTGTTTTTTTAAAAAAAAAACATATGTTTTAGTGGTGTTTTAAATGTGTAGTTAATTATTTTTCTTTAAATTTAAAATCAACTTTTTAGTTTAAGTAAGTTGGAAGGAAAAAGAATTTTTTTATTTTTCTAATTAAACTCCTTTTACTTAAATAATTTTTCTATAAATATTTTAATTGATGTTAGAGATCTGATCGATTATATATATGTTCAAATTATAGTATATAAGAGATTCAAATATCATATTACAAGTTGATATTGTATGACTTTCAAGAATAAGATGTGTAATAGAAATATATACTAAGCTACTAAACCAAACTAGTTGTATTGGTTGCAAAAAAAATTCTATGGTTTCAAATAAGACGATAGACAATGGTATTCACCAATCTCTTTCAAATTATGCTTTTTTTACTTACCAGATTCATTTGTCCAATGGTAATGACATGGTACTCTTTAAAAATCATCTTATTAAAATAAAGATGTTACCTATATGATCAATGATCTTGACAACCTCATTCTTTCTTAAATTTGAAGTTGTTGTGCTACTATTGATTGTTAATATTTGTCAAAGAAAATACACATTAAGTCTAGGTATTCTTGATGATGCATGCTTAGCTTTAAAACATTTTCCACTCTAATAGATTACTCTCAAAAATTACATCAACATTTTAATGATTCTTGGTCATTAAATATTCGATGCAAAATGTATACTTTGATTTGTTTCTAAAATTTATTTTAAACTCTTCCCTTACACCGCTTTGTATGTATAATAAGATTATGCATGATTTTTCTAAATCATTTGTGAAATTTAGTTGAAATATAATTTTTTTTGTTTTTGTTTTAAAAAGCTAACGTGATTTAATGACTGTATTTTATCATGCTACTGTAAAAAATTGACTAACAACGCATAATCTCTTTTTAAAATAAGTGTGAAACATGATTTAAAAATATTAACTCATAAGTTTAATCTACTCAACTGAAATTGTGAAATTTAACCTATTTTCTTAGTCGTTCACTCATAAATATTAGTGAAATTTGCGTGATAGTAAATCATATTTATCTAACAAAAACATAACAAAACATATAGAACAACGACTTTTGTATAATCTCATAAAAGATGTACATTTTGCTGAAATTTTTATTCCATCTTTACTCTCTCTTCCTATAATATGTTTTGGATATATTAGGCAGCAGTGAGAACTCGATCTCATGAGAAATAAAAATAATAATTATAAATTATTAGGATATATTTAAATGGCTATTGTTGTTCTGATCTTTTATACATGATCAAAATATATAATTTTGAAAAAGAATTCGAGAGTGTCAGTAGAATATGTATCTACATGATAACTAAATTCTTAATATCATAATTAATTAATAATAACTTATTAGAAAAACAAATGGTCAATTTAATAATCATAATAGTTAAACAGTTACTTATGAACTGTAATAATTATTTTAAAACCAATCTAACAGTCTATCGGAAGAGTTTATAAATATAAATTCTCCAAAAAAAAAATATTATATATTTTTACTTACATGGTTTACTACCATGCACTCTTATCAACTTAAACATCATATCATATCCATGTAATAAGAGTATATTTATTATTTTATTGTCAAAAATTAGTTATATAATCTTATATAGTAAAATTTACAGAGGAAATTTAATACTGTACACTAAATTAAATTTATTAATATATTTAAAAAATGTGAAAATGATATATAAAAAAAATGGAAGAATATAGGTTGCAAAAGTGATGAGCGGTGGGTAAGGCATGGTTTGGTGGGTGGGGTTAGAGATGGAGGCCACGTGAGTTGATCCAAACTCACGTGCATAAAAACAAAAAGGAGTATGCAAAACACAGCAGAAGCTTACACAACCTAACTCAACTTGTATTACCTCCCATAAATCCTATTGCAGAAGATCACACACAGCAGAACTGTACTCTCTGCAATGGGGTCCCCCACTTTATCACTTCTCTACGGTTACCAAAATAACACCAGATATTAATATTATCTTAATTTCAATTTTCTATTTCAAAAATTTCTGAGTTAAGAATACGCATTCTCATGTATCATATTTCTTTTATTACTTTTATTTATTTATTACGTATAAGGAAACGGAGTGTTAAAAATAAAAAGATTCTGATGCGTAAAGACAGCGTACAAGGTTCATGCACGGAGTCGCAACCCTGTGCTTCCTCAACATAAAATATTGCTTAAAGCTCCTTATCGGCATCGACTCTGTTTGGTTACAATAATTGTTTCAGTGTTATTCTAATAAACTCATTAACAAATTAAAACAAAATGTAAAAAAAATCGATTGAGGCCTATTCAATAATTAACCACAACTTTTTCATGCAGGTACCACCATCTCACTATGCTTTACCAATATAATAGATTTTTTAGAGAATGAATTGCACAATCGTACTTAAAAAAACAGAAAGCAGAAATAAAATATAGAACCAAGAACGTGACACTCTAATTCTGTAGTGCAGTGCACTTTTTCAAGTACTAATTCATTTACTTTTTCTATAATATTTCCATCTCAATCATTAGTTATGTTTTTCAGATTTAAGTGGAGTCGGAAGCACACAACACAGAAGATAGATGAACACTGCAAAACGTATACCAGAAAAAAAAAAAAGATAATAGATTGGTTTGATTATTGAAACAAATTATATTACCTTTTAACAGTTTGAAATTGAAACATATAAAAAGTATATGAGAAGGGAAGGTAAATAAGAATTATCAATGTTTGAAGCAAATATAAAGGTGAAAAAATAATTTTATAATTATGCCATGTGGTGGCTGAGAAGGTGGTGACATTCCTCTGTTAAGGAATCAGTTTAGGGATCAGTTAACAAATCCATTTTAATTTAGGTGATTTAATTAATATGAACTCACCCCTCCCACTCTTGAGACAAGTCATGATCCTAATAGAGACATTCTTGTTAATAATCTAATTACAGAGTCGAAGCACAGTTCTAAAGGCTTTTTTGTTTTAATTTATGTTGTGTGTGTTTTGAAGGAGAAGTGAAATGAATATTTAATTAATAAAAAAGTTGTAATTAGCTGTGACTATGAGTTATGCCTTAAGTTAAGCCAACCGATAGGGAATAGAATACCATATCGGGTTCCTGCACGTCTTAATTGAATGGACACGTGTCGAATTCTCCGGAAGACCCGCACCCCATCACGTGATTAAAATGTATAGATACTTTCTCTCTTCACGTGGCCAACTCATCCATCATCGTTGCTGGCTCCACCATATTTACGTTAATTAATTATTAATTTATAAACTTAATCGCTTATGCATATGTATATATGTATGTATGGTTCATCTGTTAAATTTAAATGAAAAAGAGCATACGGGTCACATGAAGTTTTAAATATTTAAAAGTGGCTATGGTTTGTGTCTATTCTAATTAGATACTAGTCACATTTCTACTTCAAAAGCTTCTCCAATCAAAATATTTTGTTTTCCTGTGATAATGAAAGGTCAATTTAGTTACAAAAACTATAATTAACAAAAAAATAAACATTTTTTTACTTTTTTATAGTTTGCTTTTAAATTTCTAAAATTAAATGGGATTTAAATTAAAATAATAACATATATTATAAAACTCTAAAAACATTTAAAAAGTTATTTAAGTTTTTAAAAGTTCGTTAGTATGATAACAACATACAATATGAAAGTTAAATAGATAATTTGTTATTTTCATTAGTCTCAGTTGTGTAGGAAGTCCGCATAGGAAAAAGATAGTGAGTGAGTTAACTAGATTAACTCGTTGGTTTATTAAGTTATAATAAACATAACTAGTTATGAGACAGAGTAGATAAACCTACCTAAAATGATGATTAATTACTGTAATTTTGTATTAACTTATACAATATCTTATTTTTATATTTTTTATTATAATTTTGACATATTATTTATTTGATAAGATATTAATTTTACATTTATTTAGCTCATTTAAATTTTATCTAAAGATAAACTTATGAAGTGAAAAAAAAATGTTTATGTAAATTGAGTCGCAAATTCACGGGTCACCTCTATACATGTCGGACCAACTACTCTTTTAGTGAAGATACATTGTCATCCCTATTTTCACTCTCCTAACATTAGAACGTTTTGGGTAATTTTATTTTTCGGTTGTACACATATAATGCCTACAACTTTTCTCTGTCTAAAGGCTAAATTACATCACAAGTGACCCTTTCAGTCTCAATAATAAAAAACCTAAAAGAGCTGTACACGGTAATTTCTCTCAATAATTAAAAATAGTTAAATAAAAATAGTTAAAATTAGAGAAATAAAAGTTCGAGATGATGAAGTCATGACTAATTGGGTTGAACTAACTAGACACCGTGTTTAATGTTTAGTGAGTGAGCTTAATCATTGTGTCCATTTTATAATTTCTATTTAAAAATATTATTGGTGTGTAGCAATACAAAAATGAAAATTTAATTGTTATCCGCGTAAATAAGTTGCAGATTGACAACTTAACCATGTTAAATCATGTGTTGCTGATTTTCTACCGTTGATTTGTAATTTTGTATGTTTTTCCAATAATAAAATTGCATAATTGTGTGTTTGAACTTCTTGAAAAACGATGAAGAAATGGAATTGAAAGGGAGTAGAAATGGTAATTATATTGTGTAATTGTGTTGGTGAAGCATGAGAAAGGAGTTGAAATGTGGAGTTGAGTGGTAGTGGCATGATGTTGCAAAGTATGTATATAAAGTGACTCTTGAACTACTTTCTACTTTAGCTTTTGTGATGGAAGCGGAGTAGGTTTGTTGAAGAAAGAGAGAGTGAAATGAAGAAAAGAGAGTGAAGAAAGATAAGTGAAGGAAGGTAGTTTGTTGTTAGAAATAGGGGAGCACGGTTGACAGAGCACGTGAAGAAGCACTAAGTCACGTGCGATCATCCCCTGCCGTTGGTCTACCCCGCGTGCGGTGGGGACCAATTATCTTTTATGATGTCAGGCTCATGCATGATGGATGGATGGATGGTGCATGTATGAATGGTAGATGTATGGATGGTGGGAGTGGGTGTGGGTGTCACGTGGGGGTGGGAGAGGACCCACAGAGGGAGGGATGGAAAAGTAGGAAAAGGGGGAGAGTGGGGGCATGTGCTTTCCTTTCTCAACTGACCTGTCGTTTATGGCTGATTCAAATCTGAAAGCGATCCAATAAGAGAGACACTTCTTTCACATGACGTGCCTCACTCACGTGCCTCCCTCACGTGCCTCCCTCACGTGCTTCTCTTTCTTTGTCGTTTACCTACGCCTCATGCATGCCATCCAAGGACCCACTTCCGGTAGGACAAGTGTCTCCATCCACCCCACTCTGTCCCACATTCCATTACTCTCCTATTCCTATTCCTATTCCTATTCCCTCCACTTTTCATCTTTTAATACAACAATTCTTTCTATTCTCATTTCTCCTCTACCAAAACTATCAATATATCTATCCAAATATTTTTATTATATTTTTTCTTAAACTAATCAAATAAATACATTATTTACAAATATATTTACTTACACTACAACCAATAACAATGTAACACCACCCATTTCATTTTTCATTAAATAAACAGTGCTGTCACGGGAAAACTGTACGCCTAGAATTGTGCAATTATACTGTGACTAACTTTTTTTATATCTATATTATTAACACAGAATATATAATTACAAATGAATATAATAATACCATTTACGTCATATTCATCTTGATTGCTATTTGAAAGCGTTTAAAAATGAACCAACAGATTATTGGAAAATAATATAAAAACTTTACATCAGAAATCTTTAGAAGTGTTGAGATTACATAATTTTTTTACATTAAGAGCAATATTTTTTATATGGAAAATTTTGTTACAGCATTTTTAAACTTGTTAATATATATATATATATATATATATATATATATATATATATATATGATTGCAACGTAATATATTTCTTACCATTAAGAGAAATTAATGTGAGAATAGAAATAATAGAGATGATTTATGTAATTTCATCCAATCTCATAAATAGTTAGAATACTTTACTATAGAAAGTAAACCCGCACCTGCATCAGCTTTATTTTCTCTTCCAGCGTCTTTGCCAATTCTGATGCTCAAATTTGTATGGACTGGGCCATGATTTATGAATCAATGCTACTGTTGAGAGACTGTTTCTTCCTGCACCTCCATGCCTTCTTCTCTCACCTCCATAAATTTTCAAATTTCTGAAAATGCCCCTCTATAATATTCCGGATTACATAATCCGGAAGTCATTTTTTAAATTTGTAATTACCTTCCAGATTACATAATCCGGTAGTTTTTTTTCAGAAACATTATTACTTTCCGGATTACATAATCCAGAAGTCTTATTTAGCTTCCGAATTATGTAATCCGGAAGTCTTTATTCAAATGAGTTTCCGGATTACATAATCCGGAAACTACTCTATGGGTGACACAAGAAGGAGAAAAATGTATTTTCATATTGTATATGGAGGTGGCAGAAGAAGATATGGAGGTGCAGGAAGAAACAGTCCTGTTGAGATACACTCTAAAGCTCGAAAATAATCCAACACTCCAGATCCACCAAAAGCAAGTTTGAAAATCTGATTCGAGAACATTCACACATTCCATGCATCACCATGAGAATGAATTTTTGTCATTCGTTGAACATAGGTTTATGTGTATTGAATATTGTTCTAAACACGTTAAAGAGTTTAAATATATAAAACGAGTAACTTTGTACCTCTTTACCGTACTAGAGAATTTAAAATTAGTGACGAAATAGTGTCTGCTTATTTTTAAAAGTCTTCATTAAAATTTACTGATCCAGTAATTAGCCATAAAAATGCCATTGAAGAGGCTGCAAACAGTAGCTGCTTTGGTGGAGGGAAAGTTTGTGTCAATTGTAATACTACACCCTCCTGATGGTGCTTTCTTGATTCGTGACGTAATGTGACTGGAGTTCACACACTCATTGGAGGCAACTGTACATTTTGCTTTTTCTCTGTACGACTGTACCCAAATAAGTGATACACTTACATAGTGCAAAAAATTATGCTGCTTTCATGTTTATTGTGCATACTTGAAGAATCGGTACATGAATACTCCAGTTTTCAATTTAAAAATCAACTCCTATTCCATCCAGGTGGAAAGTAACTAGATTACACTGCTATCCCCTAACTCCGACTTGAATTTTACAATGGAGAACAATAATCACACCAAATAGATAGAAGCACATCATGCATTCCCCAAAGAGAAGAAAAAAATAATGCAGATCAAGCGCAACCTTTCTCCGTCATGGTGGAACTGACAACATTGTTTACAAAGGCGTAAAAGCATTGCCTGCAACAGTTAGGCATTAAAGTAGATTTCTGAAACTGGGGGGTATTGTCGGAATGACAGCAAACTGAGCAAGAGGAGGATGTGCTGCACTTTTGCTGCTCAGAACTGCAAGCAGCCAAGATGGTATGGGTGGCCTGCCTTGCAACTACCTTGAAGGTATCAAAACCTGCATCACCAATAGCTTCAACTTCAAGTGATATACTTTCATTTCAAGTAACAATTATCATTTGCATAAAAACCTATTTAACAGTTTTACAACATGCATTCAAGTAACAATTATCATTTGCATAAAAACCTAATTAACAGTTCTACAACATGCATTCGAGAAAAACCACAGCAAAATAACAAGTTTCTCTTAAACAATTTTTGTTTTGCTTGAGAAAATTTGAGAAACCAAGAAGAGGAATGGAATTTATGTTTGGCATAGAAGTGCATTCGGCCACATAAGTGATCATTTATCCAAAACAAGCTGAACTACGCACACATGCTACCTAATTAAAAATCAGATATGGATGGTAAAAAGTGTACGCTAAGCACCTATAAATATTCCAGCCAATAACGATAATGAAAATCTAGGGCAAAAATCTGAATTTCGATAACCAATTACCTAATTTTTTATCTCTGGTTAAGAGCTTCAGATTCAATTTAACAAGAGACTGGATCTCAGTTTTTGCATCGTCAGTTTTTCTTGTGCTTCCATCCTCGCAACTTCTAGCTAATATCTTTTCTCCATTGACAAGATCCACGTCCCTACAAGAGGAGAGCAGACTAACAAACTTGCCACTCGAGGAAGCTAAATCTGCCGAAGTTACCTGGCAAGCATTTCTCTCTTCTTCACCACAGGGAACACCACCCTGGATATTAGTAGGGACCTTTCTGGACAATGAACTTTCACAATATCCTTCTGGATGAGTAGTATGGTCCCTCACACTGTGTATCATCTCCTCACATCTAACCCTATTTTTCTTTTTCTCTTCCAACTTTAGGGTCGAGCAATTTTTGAAATTCTGGACACGTCTAGAATAGTCACACTGTTTTTCTTTCTTAGTGTTCCTCAAGTCTAATGCTTTCGAATGTTGATCCTTCAGTTCTGGGAAATTACAATGTTCAACTGATGTTTTACAAGCTCCTCCACTGCATGAGGGTCTATCTACTCCCTGCCGATTGCTGCTAGTTCTTTGACGAGTCAGTAGCATCATCTTTGCCCTGTCCACCATTTTCCAAGCCTTGTCAGCGTCATCTTTATAGACTCTCTCATTCAACGTTTTGTTAGTAGGACCACCTTGGACAGTGGATTGTTGCATGCTTGTGGAAGCCCTAGAATGTGAATCATATAATGTGCCATGTGATAAGGATCTAGAATCTTGCTTTTGACTAACTTTACTGCTAGGTTGATCCGCATTACAATGGAACTCTAATGAACCACTCCTCAAAGCATTCCAGTTTTCACGAAATGCCTGTACATTACGCTGCATACTATGGAAACCTGTGGCAGGAATTTTTCCTTTGAATCTGCTTAACCTATCTGATAAAGGAATAGCAGAAGGAGATAACACGTTCTGTTGTAACGGAGATGTTCTTGGTCTTTTAACCACCCGACTGCCTGTTTCCCTCACAATATCAAAGATATCAACGGTTTCACTGGGTTCACCCTCTGGCACAACATTTTGTTGTTCTGATTCTTCATTGGCATTGGTCTCCCGGGAAATAGCACAATCGTGACAAAACCAATCACCTTCAGGAACAGTATATCCCAGGCCAACACAGTATGTGTGTGAAGCAGTATCACAAAGATCACAAAGTAGTAGAAGATTTTCATCTGTCCCAGCATGACAAACACCACATTTGGTTTCAGCATAAGAATCTACAGGGCCAATTGCCACATTTCCATTAGGATGATAGGCCTACAAAACATAAGAGATCATTTGCATATTAACATTAGTGCATCTACTATTGAATCACCAGCTAGAATTAATTTATAAATTAGGAGATTATGATTTCTTCTGGTTCAGAAAAAAAAGAAGAAAAGAGAATTATGATTTCTTTGAACTTTGTGATACCTTGAGTGGTTTAAATAAGTTTTACACTAACATCTAATTTTGCCATTCACTTGTGACTGTCGTTTAATGAGTTTGATATGTCAAACTTACTAAATGATATGACAGCACATTAGCTAATGATGTATATAAACACCCAACTTTTGGTGGGACAATGAATAGCTACAATCAAACCCGTACAACGGGGCCGAATGATGTATAAGACGGTGAGGCAATAGCAATTCCAAATTTACACTTTGTTTGGATTAAGTAATGGAAAATGAGAGTGGAAAGTTTGTAAGTGAGTATGATTGATTTGAAAGATATAAAAATATTTGGTAATTTCTTAATTTAAACAAATATCAGAGTGCCCTAGCTATGACAATGAAAAAGGGTTAAGCATGAGAGCACATTGGCGTGGTCCAAACATTGTTACTTTGGCACAAACATAGACATAATCAATTATGATTAGGCATAATCGATTATGTCCTTGAAAACATAGGCATTCTAATATGTTTTACCTTACATAATCGATTATGGCGCAAACATAATCAACTATGTAGGTTTTTGGTGCAACTATGCAGTGATCCAGGACATGCATAATCGATTATGATTGGGACATAATTGATTGTGCATGGAAGAAAATCGATTTTGTGATCATGGTAAGTGAAGATATGGTTATTGGTTGTCCTTTGAATAATGACACAGGACTAAACCACTTGTGCCTTCACAGCGTCTTCATCCTACTCAAATGAGCTTCAAAGTTCACAAATCACAAACCACAACACTCGCAGGATGCTAAGTTCATAGGATAATGCCAATATGTGGTAGCTATGTTTAGAATAATGGCAGTGTGTGGAGTGTTGCCAGTGTAGTAACTGAGAGTGTAATGACACGTGATTATACCAAAAGAAAGTTCCACGTTGACTTTCCTTGCATTTTTTATCGTTTGAGCATGGGACATACAACCAAGGCTGTCCCACATATTTTCTTTTCATTTCTCCTCAAATCATCCAATTCAAACCACCAATTTTCCATGCAAATTCACTCCTTCACTTCCTCAAAAAACATTACTGGAAGCAAACAAAGTGTGAATGTTTGATTGCAGTTATGCAATGCAATATGGCATGAGTTGCATGAATATTTTTTTAGTGTCTTTTAAGCTTGTGTTTCCCTATTCAAGTCACTTTATAAAGCTATGATTATATCAATTTCAAGAATAGGATTGTTTCTTATTAGGTTTAATACGAGGGTTTAAATTTTAACAGCGAGCTGATTGCTAACTTCAAAAATAGCTTCCTACTGATTCTGCGGCATATTGATAAGTGTCATTATTTAGTGAAATTTCATGCAAAAAGCTAAGCACTTATGGTTTTAATTGTTGATTAAGTTAATACCCAACCCTAATTTGAGAAGTATTGAATTCAACAATATATTTTTGAGTCATGAGACTAATGAAACCATTTAATCCCAAATCTGTGACATTTTCAGGAAATTAAGAAAAAGATGGAGCAAATGACTAGAGGATGAATAGACAGGCTTTAGAAGATAGAAAACAAGGCCTTGAACATTCAAGAAACCTCGCTCAGGTGAGCTGTCTAGAGGCAAGCCTTGCTACAGTGATGGGCTCGCCTGAGCTTCGCCCACGACAAGCTCAAGCAAGATTTTGCTCGCCCAAGCGAGAATAATCTAGAGGCTACCTTTGTTCCAACAAAGGCTCGCCCAAGCGCCATGTCTCGCTCAAGCGAGAAGCGCCAAGACAAGAATGTTCCAAAGAAGGGGTGTTCTAAATCAATGGTCTCACTTAGCGACATTGGCTAGCTTGAGGGACATGTCACTAACCCAAAGAACGAAAAGGGTTATAAACGAATAAGAGAGGGAAAAAAGGTCTTGGAAAAACCCTTGAAGCTAGAAGTGAAGAAGCAAAACTCTCAACTCTCTTTTCTTGTTTTCCATAAACTTTTGGTGTTTGTAATGGTTACCTTGAGTAGCTAACCTCCTTTCTTTGGGATTGAATGTAATCTTTTCAAACTCTTATGTATTTTTTGGCGATATTTACATATGATATTTTGTTTCTACTTGATATTGGTATTTTCATTTCATGATTAAAGCTAGATTCTATCTGATCAATATACTATTTATTTTGATTCTTGGATTTAACTCTGAAGATCAATCCATGTAGATCCAATTCTGAAGAGTTCAAGTTATCCAATTTTGAAAAATATTTACTTAATAACCTTGTTATTTTGGTGGGTTTTCTAGATTTTTATACACTGGATGATACTTTTTTCAAGGTAGATGAATTGCATAGAAAGTATGAATCAGAAACCCTATTTTTTGGACTGCAAAATCAAATCCCAGAATGAATTGTAAGATTCGTTACCAATAATAAAACATGGCATATATAAGAAAATAACTAAAAACATATCTCTAGGATCATTTTAATAAAAATAAACATGAGATATAAAAACAATTATATATTAACATAATTCAAAAGGTCATCAGTAAATAAAACAAGTCTAAGCTATCTGATGGGCTTTTAAGTTTAAATTGTCCCTCAATTAGCTATTTAAAATAAACAAAATAAAATATAACAAAACAGAAATTTTAAAAACTCATTTGACGCATTTAACTTTCTACCTTAAGTTCTTTAAAAAATCATAAATTTTAAAGGCAGCAAGGCCCATACCCAATGCCCACACTTGAACTAGTTTTCTTTCCTTTCTTCCTAAACAATACCTTCTATCCTCGATACACTCGCTGGATACAACCTCTGCATCTCATCAGAATGCCCTTGACATGGATGCATCGCCTAGGACACAGTTGAAACCTGTGATGCATAAGGCAACTGCAATTGCCTTTGTTGTGGACTTCACAACATCATCACATTGCACTTGCATTTTTATGTTGAAACCCGCAAGGCAATTGCATGATAGCGCTGTGGTTCCAAAGTCGTGGGATTCACTTGGAGATCGCATATTGCATCATCAGGCTTCTGAATCGTATCAAATCAATAGCATCGATGCATGCTATACTAACTGCCGTGACTTTCTTTACTATAAATATTTTACTCTTAGGTAGTTCTGCTGTTGGGAGTAAGAGCAACAAGATTGATGAGACATACTCTATGCCACTGAATATGGGTTAAAGGCATATCCCTATTCCCTAAATTAAGACACCGATTAGGGAAGATATTCTTCATCATCTTTAGTTATCTGACTTCAGTACTTGTGTTGATTGCATCAAAGGCAATTCACAGCCAAAACCAGAAGTAAGAAAACATGTGCCATGATGTGTTATAACATATTGACAATATACTGCCCGACATTTAGAATCACGGAGCAGTTTATATCCATTCACTACTGACACCCAACCACCTGCATTTACCATATAAATCGCTAATACTGGAAACTAACTACCTCTACGTGTCCTTGAAAATCGGCACCAATCGGTTACTTCATACTCATAAGCCTATAAATATCATCTCACAGAGTGTTCTTGACCAACTTAATATCTTTTACTCACTTCTATTTAAACATCTTATAATTCTTTCTTACTGACTTGAGCATCTTGCAGGTGGACTTCCACTCGGACTATCATCATCAAAGCTCGACAATCCTTCATTGAAGAGATCGGCTCATCTGATTAACCCGGATTCACCACACCACCTTTCTTATGGGATTATGTGTCCATATATGTGTTTTAGAATTAATTAATCAATCTCTACAAGCTTGTTATATCAGCCTTAAATTTCCATAATCCCTAAAAGATATGCACTTTTAAGAAGACGATAAATAAGTAAATGCGAAAGCTTGGTATGATCAATTAAATAATAATCATACATAAGAAAGGTAGATGAAAAGAACCTGGTCACGATGAGGGACCTTCACGTCCCTAGAGAAAGAAAAGACGCCAGGCATAGAGAGCCTGCGAACGTTGGAAAATCTCTGGCGACAAATTGGGCATCGAGACTCGTGCTTGGACCATTCCATGATGCAGACAAAGCAAAAGTAGTGGCTGCAGCAATCGATTTCCCCTGCGATGGAAACCCCTCGCCCCGCGTAGCAAATCCCGCAACAAACGCTCTCTTCCTCGTCCTCATCCTCCTCTACTTGGGATCTCACTCTCTTCTTTGGAGAACTCAACGACGCCGACGACGATCCCATCCTCGCCGGATCTCTCTTCCCCTTCCGATTCCGAATCACACACTGTTCAGAACCATACGATGAAGAAAGCTCCACAGCCACAAAACTTTGTTGCTCTGGCCCAACTCATCTTTGTCTCGTCTACACTCTTATGATTGGGCCAAAGGCCCAATTTCCCGTATGCATGAGACGTGGCCGGTTTGAACTTTTCCGGGAAAAAAACAAAGATCAAAATTATTTTTGTTAATTCTTCGATTATAAATATTTATTATACAGTATTAATAAATTTTTAGTTAAATCATTTTTTATATATTTAAAAAATATACCTAGTTGCACTACCATTTACTATCTTTAATAACATTATCGTAGTTATATTTATATATTTAAACTGTTATAATACATAAATTTCACGTCTACTTTTTTACACTATAAATAATATAAACATAACATTATAACATTTTTTTAGATAAATAATACTATAAATAAAATTAATTTAATATATCATTTTTTTAGATGTCACTGAAAGATTTTTTTTTTTAAATTATATCAATTTTCTATTAATCACATTTTAATGTTTTCTTAAAAGAATTATTTGATCAAATCTATTTCTTAAAATCAGTCAAAATAAAATAACTAAATAAATAAATTACTAGAAAAATATTAATTTTCTGTTATTTTCACGAATTTTTTCTCTACAAAATATCTATAAATATTTATATGAATGAAAAATACATAATTTAAAATTTTCTTATTAAATTATATAATTAAATTTTAAAACACACTATTTAAATCTATACAATCTTCATTTTTATATCTCTGAAGTATCTACAAAATTCTTTTATTGAATTTTAGAAGTAAATTTTAAAATTATATTTTTTACTAAACAATTTTTATCAATTTTAGTCACTGTTGTGCAAGAATAGTAACAATCGTTCCAAGCACATCAACCATTAGGTATTTGGATTTTGCATCAACTCAGTTATTGTCATTAATCTTTCAATGTCTTTGTTCGTGATTCAATTGCACACTCGTTAATCCTCCACTATAAACTACTAGTTAGGGTTTTGTTTTGTTTTTTACATTGTTAAATAGTTTGTAAAATTTTTGATTATGATTTGGTATCTAATTCTACTTTGATTCATTTTATTTGGTCAGCGTCACATTCTTCTTTTGCTTGTTAACCGTGTCTATACATTTTTTTTAACATAATGTGTTTATATTTTGCGAGTCCTAGTTTTAGATTCACACTAAAATATTATTTAAAAAACTTATGTTGCTTGCTTTGTAATTTACAAATTTATAAAATTCTTATTTTTCAATTTTATTAGAGTATGGAAATCAAGCAGGTGTATCTCAAGTGAGTCAAAAAGATAATATGAGAATTATGGAAAACATACATGTTGTGGTAGAAAAAATTATAAATGGTTGATATAAAATTATTGTAAGGTCCTTATCAACACATGTTGATACTTCCTATCATTATTCATTGTACAACTGAGCACACTTTTTCTGAATTGAAAAACATTATTATGTATGGTCTAATTGGTTGGGTTACCACTATCATAAACACTATATGTATATGATTGCAGAACATAAAATAGCTTATGCAAATAAAAAATTAAAAAATAAATAAAAATTAAAAATATTTTAGAAATGTTTCAACCTTATACAAATTTCACTCACCTCCTAAATTACAAATAAAAAAATATTTTATTGATTAAACGCATTATACTCTAATTTTAAATTTATGAAAGTGAATAGTTAGTTAGCTCTAATTCATGATGGAAGTTGAAGAGTTTTAATGAAGTTCTTTCTTTCTTTGTTTATAAAAAAAATAAGTTTTTTGTTAAAAAATTATATATGTTCTATATAGACATCATTTTTCCTCCATTTCTTTTGTCATAATGGTGCATCTATGCATACTTATTGTGGTTTAGGATTACTAGCTAGTACATTACCATCTAATTGAAAGATAGTTCTTTTACTATGAAAATTTTCTTGTAAATCTTTGTTCTCTAAAGTATGTTTTTTAATTTTATTGACAATAATGATCATTATATTACAAATAAAAAATTTAGAACAATTATAAACAAACAAATGTTAATTAATTCAGATAAATTTTTGAAATTCTATAAATTGATAAAGCTTAGTTACTTAAACTCATTTATTAATTAATATTTCTTTTAAAAAATAAGTTCATAAAATGTTGTTAAAACATGAAAGTCTTTCACTTATTAAGTTATTAAGTAAGTCTAAGTTTTTTTAATTGTTAAGTAATTTTTTAATACTAATTTAGCTTTTTATTTATGAGATATAAATAAAGAGGAAAAACCCTATTTAATACAACAATAAAATTCAAAGAAAAACTACATTTCAGTTATTAAAATAAAGGTTATTAGTGTAATTTGTTATTACATCATAGTTTCCATTCATAAAAATTATAATATGTCATCATTTATTTGTTTATTCTAGATAGTTAATTTGTTTACTTTACTTTGTTTTATTATGTTAATTATTTATTAATGAATTCTATCTAACACAAGTAGAACAATCAATTTTGTTCAAGGGAACAAATAGAAAAAATAGAATGTAAACCCAAATTTGATTTTGATGGGACTAACTTGAGTAAATTGAAAGAAGAGAAACCTCACAACAAACAACATATATAATAATCCTAAGTTGAAATGGTTGCTTTATATAATTTTATAATTTACACTACATTCTTATGGAACTATTAATATTATCTTTCCACAACAAACAATGTCACTCTCTCACCGAGACAACTCTAGTTCTTGGTTGTTGTGCATTTTCCTACAAATCATGAGCACCTAATTGTAGTGTCCAATCTTCTGATCATTTTAATCACTTTGTGTTATGATGGAAACAATGATTTTGAAAAACATTCATCAACAATTGCCTAAGGTTCTATGCAGTAACCAACATTATACATTATGGATTCTATTGTTTATAATGCAGATCGATTTAATTATAGGGTGGTGATACGTTCACATACAGTAAAAATATCAACTTAACAACTCAATAAAATAATGTTTTAATTATATTTACTTTATTTTTTAATTTAAAATATTATTATAATTAAGTCAGTGTTATTTTACTATTTATAGGGTGAAAAAACTTTATTCTTAATTGTATTGTCTGATAAGTTTAATTTAATTGTATTGTCTGATATGTATAGAGTTTAGTACTCTACCACTAGTGTGTGAGTAGTCAATGTAATGCAATCAGGCTTCACTTTTATGAAGGTATGAAGGTTGCATATATGGTACATTGAATTATACCTTTTTTTTTTAAAGTAGATTGTCGTCGGTACAATGGTCTGAATTTTGTTTTAAAATGAGTTAAAACACTCATTTGTGCTTTCTATTAAGTTATTCTTTGTTAATTTTTTTTTTTTTTACTAATATAAAACATACCTAACATTTGATAAAATATTATTAAATTATATTAATACATTTTTTTATTTATATTTAGTAACATTTTTAATGTTACTATCATAGTGTTTTATCTCAATAGTTTTTTTTTTATCATTATTTTTTTATTTGTATAATCAAAACAAAAACTAGTAGAGTTGCTTAGTCCAAATGTCTTTCCCAAAACTTCTTAGAAAAAATACTTTGAAAAATAAAAATATACTTAAATTATTTGATTAAAAAAGGGGTAAAATTATAGTAGATTAGTATGTCCAACAACTTGTAATTATCAGACAATTTTGAAAAACTAAGTATGTTTACTTAATGTTGTTAAATTATTTTGAATCAATATTAAACTTTTATTCTAATAATTCATTTAAAAATTATTTAATAACGTTAGAATTAATATATCTGTGCCCTCGGATCTAAAAGTGTTAAAGAATTAATCAAAATTAATGAAGCAAATGTTCCAAGTGGTAAGAAGCTTAGTTTTCCTTATATAAAGTCTTGGATACAAGTTAATGAGTGTTGGGAGAATTTTGTTCTTTTAAATGAGTTCAGTAATGGATTTGCTAATTAAATATCGGATTTAAACAAAGAATATTATTATATTTAAACGAAATCTTAATATAATTAGTGAAAAACTCCTTTTGGGAACACTAGCTGAGTTCACATTTTTAAAGCCTCAATTTACATACAAGAATATAATAATCACCTATAGTTTAGTTATGACTCCCCTAAACAGTAACATTACAAAACTGAGAGCAAAGCAAATCAAATGTGGTTAGAAGTAAGTAAAAACTAACCAAACTAAAAACACATCACATATATATGCCAAAATTCCGTGTATATATGTTTCAAACTTTGTGATTCAGTTGTTCTTGGGCGGGTGAGGTCTTGGAACATAATAATCAGCATTCAGAGGCACCAAACCAGACATATTGACTTTCGTAGAATGCCTCCTTTTACCAACTTTATGCTGTTTCACATTCAAAACTTCTCCATGGTTGCAGTTTCCAACCACACAAAGCGTTGCCGCATTAGCTCCATTCTCAGCCTCTTCCACCTTCAACTTCGAGAGTACTCCTCTTGACATCATCTTTCTCCCAGAGGGAAAACTCGTACCTTGATCTGTCTCAGCAACTGCTGCAACACCATGATAAATCTGTTGTGGAAAAAATGTTGCCACATTAATTCAGTCACGCTTTGAATCACTTCATAGCATAGAGTATCAAACATAAGTAATGTTCTTACCTCTAAGTTTACTAGACTTCTTCTTGTTTCAATGTTGGTAAAAACCACCAGGGTCTTCTTACCTGAACAATAAAGATAAGGCAAAAACTGATTGAAATGAACACAACATTATGACAACAACAGAAAAAGAGAATATGGGGAAAGTGAAAAGTTAATGAACCTTGGTGTTGGGTGTGTGCGCTGGAGAATCTTAGAGGAAGCAAAACGAAAACTAGGAGAAAGGTAGTGGACCTTAAGTTTGCAGGCACCATTATTGCGAATGGAATAACAGAGTGGTGAGGGGTATGTCGTTGAACAAAAAGAGGAGAGGAATCTGCGTAAGAGAAGGGTGTCTTTCCTTATAGGGTCCCATGCATGTCAAAGTTAGCCAGCTTCATTTCAAGAAACAATGATTTATTTATTATTAATATCAATGTTAAAGAGTAGTATACTAATTACTATACTGGTTACTTTGGAAAAGGAATTAGCGTCTAGCGAGAACAATGTTGAAAAAGGGCTTTGTTTTGTCTGTGGGAGTGAAACTAGGGTTGAAGTCAAAATGAAGAAAAAGGTGTATGATCGCGTGAAATGGAAGATACGAGTTGTTCAGCTCTTGTCGGCCGTCATGCATGCAACGAGGAGAACTTGTTCGGTCCATTTTCCATAACTCCACGCTCCATTTCCTATGAAACTTCATACACCTTTTTCGATTCTCCTCACAAACTCTATACAAATGAGACAAGATATTAGTGGCTATATATATAATAAGTGTTCCATTTCAGACTATGTGGAACTAGAGTTGTTTCTTAACTAGAACCTATGTTTATAAAAGATTGGTCTCAGATTCCGTTTTTAGAGACAAACCCTTGAGTCCAATATGTGAGGTTTGTTTGTTCATATCAAAATACTATTATTAAACAGTGATGTTCATAGCTTGAGCTTGATACAATTACCTAAAAGTGAGTGGGGATGGGAGAAATAAATTAGGGCACGCTTTGTGGTAAACTGTGTAGAATGTGCATTATTAAATAAAATAAAATAAAATAAAAGGTAGTTGGTGTGTAGACTTAAAGTTGTATCTCCTTCTTGGGGTTTTAAGTAGGAAGCAACCAATACATATATATAGCTTTAAGCCTGTTCTCATTTTGACCAAGATTGTAGGGTGCTTTGAAAGAAGTGTTCTCATTTGACCATTACGACTGGCGAGGAACAATGTTATAATTAAGAATATTTAATTCATCCATGAAAATGTCATTACTAATTAAAATAATGAGGCTTGCTGAAATGAATATTAATTATCACTAAAATGGGATCGGATGAGTCTAGATAGGAAAAATCTGACTAAAATATACTATTATTAATTGTGTATGAGAGTTGAAGCTCTTCTACTCATTTTGATTTATAAAACATTTTTTTCAATAAAACAGAAAATGTTTTTCTTGACCTTTAATATTGGCAGTTCCGCTTATGACAAGGAAGAACGAAAAAATGTTGTTTTTTCTTCTTTCTGAATTTCTAAAGCTAATTTTATTTAATTAGCATATAGATTATAGTCTTTCATAATATATAAGTGATATATAAGTGAGTGCAAACTTCACCCCATAAACTGGTTTTATGGAATTGAATTAGATTTAAAGTTCACTTTCTAATATGGTATCAGAACCATTTTAAATTTATCCTAGTAAATATTTATTAGCCTTATCAGGCTACCGCTATCGGACCGTTATCAGACTATTCACCATATGTTATCTCACGCACGACATGAAAGAGATCTCATCTGTTGTTAATCTGCAAAATAATGAGATTGCATGACTACTTAAAGTTTATCCTACGCAATACTCCAGACAATAAAGTGAAATCCTGAAAAAATTGGACATGGTAAGAACTTCTTTGATTGGTGATGGAGAGATGGCCAAAAATCATCAAAATTAATGAAAATTTATCATTAACTTTTTAATTTTTTATTGTGATACCCAGAAATGTCACATTCAGGTCGGGAATGATTCACTTTTTGTTGTGGAGTACACTTCTTGGTTTTCTAGGTGTTGTTGACTCCTAAAAATACTTGGTTGTCTTCCATTAACAAGAGAGGAATATCTACAAAAAGTCTTCATGACATCTAAGTTAATTCTTGGTAAATACTAATAAATGCAATGCATTTTTGTGTGTGTTGTTTTTATCATGTACTTATAGGATTGAAAAGAACCTGGTGGACCCATTTATGAATGAATTATCAAGTTAATCTAAATAGGGAATGATTCATAATATTATATGACATCCATTCGGATTTAAAATGAATTTCCAATATTATTTAATTAATACTTAATATAATATATATATATATATAATGAAAAAACTTTTTTCCAATTTATTCAACCTATAACTTATGGATATTTAAAAGTCATTAAGATTATATATATATATATATATATATATATATGTTTTATATAAATGATAACACTCTTCATTCTCCTCGTATAAATCCAACATTTCAATATGTAAATATTTTTTTATTAAAATTTAATGTAATCAGAGACCAATCATCCAAATTTCTAACAATGGTTGGAATTGTTAGATTTGGACAAATTAAACTCCCAATGGAGGATACTGACCTAAATCCTTTGATGTTTCATTCCATGCCTACAAAATTTTCATTAATAATGTTCCATCTGACATCATGTTATATCTTCCACTACACGAACTTTTCACCCAAATAGCTTGGTTTTTTTTTTTTTTCCCAAATAACACACTGGAGCAAATATTTACAAAGATAGCATGTTTTTTTAGGTCAAAATTCGGTCTGGAAGGTATCGAATTCTGACATTTGATAGAGTGGATGATTGCTGGAACCGAAATTCGGTTTCCGATAAATCGAATTTCGAACTAGTTTTTGCATTTTTTTTTCTCTTTGTTTGAAAAAAAATAATAGAATGGGAAAAAGTAGGAAAATTAAAATATTAATGGTTTTAAAAAGAAATAATTTGAGGGGGAATTTGGAATAAAGTGTATAAATTTAAAATATTTTTAAAAATTAAATTGAGAAAGATAATTATATTTACTAAATACTATTTTCTAAACCAAGAGGTTAATGTTATATCATGTTTGTTCTAGATATAGTAGTTGAATCTTTTTTCCAATGATCGTTTAGTGTTATATTTAATTTTTATTGAATCATACATATTTTTTTATTAACCAGTCTTTGATGACTTCTTTATTGTTTGTCGTGTGGTATTTGGATAATGTCTATTGATAGTAAGACCAATTATGTTAGACTATCATTATTCTTAAATTGTTATATATGTAAAATGGTAATCATTTTGACTTTATAGTTTTTGAGGGGCTTAGGAGATGAAGCGTTTTGGGTTTTGGATCTTCCTCGATTCAACAGTTCTCATTGGATCACACCCAAAAACTCTTTCATTAATGCGTGTCACATCATGTGTTTGGCGTCACCAACATTATGTCCAATCTCGGGAAATCCAATTGTCATAATGGTTTCGGATAAAGACTCTTTGGATTAAACATCCTGTATGGGGGCAAGTGTACGGGTAGGGTTCGCACGATCGAGACTATGACTCGGCACCCGATCCAAGCCGATTGACACCACAAAGACCATTTACGCTTAAGCAGGATTAATGAGGCTAATCAACAATCAAACACTAGGTAATGCATCCCTAAACATGACTCAACTCCCTAATCCGACCAAATAACAAAGGGCGCATGATAATAATATAAATAGGCATAGATTCTAAGAATCAGGTACGTCATTACACAGTACTTAGAACACCGAGTGTCGAATATTTTTATTTGAGTGTCTAAGTGCCTTTTGCCGGTACCATTCAAGCCCGAACTTTGCGAAGACCAAGAGGCAGAGTGACTGATAAGTGTCTAATTTTAGTAATATTTCATATTAAAATACAGACACTTATGAATATTAATTGCTAAAATACATATAAAATGATCCTTAATTTATGAATTTATACATTCTTACATATTTTATGATATTAATTTGAATAAGAGCATTTCATTCCCAAATTTGGTGTTAATTTCAGGTTTTTAGGAAAGAATGAAGATGACTAAGCTAAAGATGAATGATATAAGCTAAAAAGTGAAAACTGAAAGGTCCCAGAACACATAAAAGCGCCAAAAAGCCAACTTTGCAACTAGGACTCTCGCTTGAGCGAGAATGCTCTAAAGACGTTTTCGAAAATCGACACCTTTCTTGCTTGAGCGAGCTTCATCTCGCTTGAGCGAGAATGCGTCAGACAAATTGGACCATTTTTATGTTTTCATCAATAAGCCCATCAGAGTGACGCCATCTAACCCTAACAAATTAGGTTAAATAGGGGGCTAAAGACTCAACCCTAGTGTGTCAGATTGAGAGAAAAACACCATTGAGTAACTTGTAACCCAATTGGGAGAATATGAGGTGCTAGAAGATGTGTGGCTAATTTTACCCTTTGAGATTGGGAGTAATATGTTCGAACTCTTATGTATTTATGTGATATTTAAATATGATAAAATATTATGTTCTTGATTGATTATTGATATTGTTGTTTTGTTTCTAATTCTTGATCTTAAATTTGACTAGAAACTATTTTTAGGGTTCTGACCTAAACAACAATAATTAACATATTTGAGCATTATGAATAGACTTGAAATGTTAATATTATATTTATAAGTTGTTTTTATAAATATGCGAGTAATCAATATAAATGAATTTTATACGAGCATAAAAAAACATAATGTTAATATGCTAATCAAAATACATAAGAGTGAGAAAGATAAAATCTAATCCCCATTTTTTCAACTTGAAGTAACCAATTCTTTGCCTTTTTTCTTATTGATCATCGCCAACATAACCACTTTCAACACACTTTTTATTGTTTTGTTTTATATTTAAAGAGTATTGTACTTGATAATTCAACGGTTACTTGTGGGATCAATATCCGTTCTTAAAAATAAATTATTACTTATAACAACACGATCACGTAAAAATTTATCAATAACGATAGTAGAAGGAGGAGTTCGTACTAAAAGAAAAAGAAGAAGTGCAGACTGACCAACCGAATAGTAGTTCGAATCTTTATCTTGATTCAAATCATGTTCAAGAACAATAATATGTATTAAAGAGTGTTATTGCTACTACTTTTGTTTAATATTTTGTGCTAATGCATATTATGTTTTGTTTTTGTATAAATTATATCATATACTAAGTACTGTCGGTAATTGTTCAGTCTCTTTATGAAGGAAATACAAAACTAAGGTTAAATTAAAAACAGAAAAAGTCTATTTACTTTAAAAAAATTACAATTCTTACAGAAAAAAAATATCAATTACTATATAATTTAAAACATGTTGGAGTAGATCGAGCATTTAAATATTGTCTAATAAATAAATAAATAAACCGAAGAAAAAGTGGAAAATAAATTTATTGTGTGCCATAGGAAAAGGAAGGGAGACACATTCAGAACGTGTGCGCAAAGAGAGCGGAACACGGTATGCTTCCCCATATTCAGGAGGCGAGAAGACACGGACAATGAAATGCAATAGCCAGGGGCTTTTCGTCATTTCACACTCCAACCCATTATAGGCCCAAAAACTCCCCCACACTTTCCATTCACACCACACTTTCTTCCTCCCACAAACAACAATGGCAGATGTAACCACCTACCCCCGCCACCACCGCCACCCAGACGATGACCAAACCCTGATTCCTTTCCCTTATTGGGACTTAGACTTCGATTTTGACCCCGAATTCCATCCTAACCCTTTCTCCCTCACTGACCGCGAGAATCAGGTCAATTTCGTAATGGATCTCTTTCACCAGCGCGTCGAACAGTCGCAACTCACCGATCCCCTCTCTAATGACGCCTTTTTCGGTGTCATCGACGCCCTCGACGACCTTGGCTTCCCCACCGCCGACGACTTATTCGTCGGACGCCGGCTCTCCGTCGGATCTGACTCCGACGAATCGCTCTTCCAGTCCGGAAACGTCGGCAGCGTGTTTGGGATGTGCACGCACTCGGAGGAAGAGTACAACGTGAACGACGACGTTTCGAGCATCCCTCTCTGCTTGGACGCGCTTCAATTAGAAGACAACAGAGACAGTTACGAGGATTTCGAGTGGGAGGAAGTGGTCGACGAGAGAGAAGTTCTGAGCATGCTCGACGACACCTCCGTTTCCGTCTCTGTGGGAATCGAAGAGGAAAGGGAGGAGGAAGTAGAATTTGAATTGGAGGCCAACAATTTGGGATGGCAGGTTCTGTTGAACGCCAATGTGGAGGGAACGAATTCCGAGCCTTATTTCGGGGACAACGAGGATTTCGTATACGCCGCGGAGTACGAAATGTTCGGCCAATTCAACGAGGAATCCTTAGTTGGGAAGCCTCCGGCTTCCATCTCCGCCGTGAGGAGCCTTCCGGCGGCGGTCGTGAGCGCTGCTGACGTGGCGAACGAAAACGTGGTTTGCGCGGTCTGTAAGGAGGAGTTTGGCGTTGGGGAAGGGGTGAAGCAGTTACCGTGTTCGCATCGTTACCATGCGGACTGCATTGTGCCATGGTTGGGGATAAGGAACACGTGTCCTGTTTGTCGCTTTGAGTTTCCCACTGATGATGCTGATTATGAGCGGAGGAAGGCTCATAGATCTGTTATGTGATCATATTATATGTTTACTTGATGAATTTTCACTTTTAGGGTATTTGATCAAGTATAGATTTTTTGCTCCTGATAAAAATGCTTGTGATGTTCTTGTTGATTTTGAAGATTTGAGTTTAGGGATTTTCTCTTCGAATTGTACTTTGCATACATCACATAAACGAATCATTTTTGCCTGGAATTTGTGGTTGTTGTGATTTGTTTATGTTCTTATTCTTGATGATCCAGTGCCGTTCTGAGTCACCAGCATATTGGAGGAAGTTTCCGGCAGATTGGTGGAGGAACCCTGGAAGTGTAAGCAGACCCTTTTGACGGATTTTATCCTCTCATATTCTTACTGCTGTTTGCATTCACATTCAAATATCATATCTTTAACTGCGAGTGGTATCATAACTTGTTGATTGGTTGGTGATGTTCAAATTGGGAAAAACTTCTTTGCATATGCAAAAGTAAGATTATTTGGCACGGGAAGTTAGGGAGTTCATGTGTTTAATTTTGGATTCTGAAAAAGTTAGATTCAAATGCTTAGTAAACTAGTTTCTCGTTGAAGTTGTAAAATTTCAAAATAAGTATACATTATATTTTTAATAATTATAAATTTATATTTTTATAATGTTTTAAATTTGTTATAATCTAATTTTTTTATACAAATTAAATTTTAAGTCATATTCATATAATTTTTTTTTCTGCTACGTCGTCATTTCATGAAACTTAAACGCCAGAGGGTTGAAAAGCTTCCCTTGACTGTTAGCAATTAGTTTCATATATTAATAGAGGCAATGACCAATTTTGACCGTTGGCTTCCTGATCCGGTGTGTCATCCCTTCTTCATGTAGCTAAAGTCTTGCTAGCTTTCTTTGTCTGAGGACGAAATTTCTTACCTGGATTTTTTTTTTTATTGGAGTGTGTTTTCTGGGATTCGTATCAGTACTGCCTGAAAATGGAATAATGAGGAATACGAAGTTGCATTCTTGTGTGTGGCTTGAAATATGATATTTGTTATGGAAAATATTATTTTGGTTTTAGAAACGTAGTATTCATTCCTGTTTTTGGGGGATGTTCTAGTTGAGTTGCTTGCTGAAGATTCATTTGTTAGTCATTCTCACTTTAGTGTGGTTGATTATTGCCACGCACGGCACGCCTACGTAAATTAAATTTTAAGATAATTTGTCACGTGAAAACTCGATATCAGTAATAGCAATAGACAATGAAGAGTGACAATTCACATTCAATGGCTCCTGCTATTATTGATCTGTAAATTATCCTTTTTTCTGCATCTGTAAAATATTAGTAATATGTTTTATTCCATTAAATTGAACAAAAACAAACCTATTCTTTTCTGTCAGGTGTTGTTGGTTACCATAAACACTTTTGCCTCTAGATCAAAGAGTGAATTTATATAGTTTATTAAAATGTCTCTCAAATTAATTTCACTCAGACAAAAACTTGTAAAATGGATGTCAATAAGAAACAGGGTTGCAGGTTAAAGATCCACATATGATGCTTGGAAGTTAGTGATTTGAAACTCGACGTGACAATGGGATCAAAAGCTGGTGTTTTACTATGCATGAGAATACCTATTATAGGCAATATATTAGACTTTTAATTAGCATCTGCACTATATAAGCAATGAATAGAGAATACCTTTGCAAGTGCAAGAATAATACTTTTTATACGTGTTAACCTTGACATATAAATGTCATCCGTGTAAGCAATGTTTCATTGCCATTGTCCACTAGGTAAAAGTGATAGTTTATGATGGAAGATTCCATGGAGACGCCAAATTCGCCAATTATTTCGTTTGCTTTTTCATAAAACATGTGGCATTTTATTCAATCCAAAGCTTAAAATGCTACTGTTAACAGCCTTCAATTTTTGAGGTCTCCTTCGATATAAAAAGTTATAATATATTTATTGGGTCGAGTGAATTTTTCTACTAATTTAATTTATTGTGTCCTAATTTTAGGTTAAAATTTAACGCGCATTGCCATTTTTTCTTGGATAGGGTATATAACCAAGACTAAAAATAGGAAAAAGAACTGCAAATAGAGTCCTTAGCCAGCATTTTACTGAATGGGGTATAAAGTTATGAGCTTATATGGCATAATTTAATCCTCTGGCTCTCATCTAGGATGGAGAACTGAATTTGTTGCTTTTGTATAATTTTTTAGGCATACTTATAATCAAAAAGTCAATGGCATTGCCTTCCCAGCCATTAAACCACTTTACTTCTCAAATCTCCTTGTGTCTAGGTCAATTATATCCCACCATTTTGTTGAACAAAACTTATCTCCATTATTTGTTATTAATCTTTATCAAATATGTAATCTTAACTTTCCTAATATGTAGAATCAATATTATCTACGGAACTTAACCCATCTATAAATACACCTGCCAACTTAAATGTGAAGAAATTCCCATAGCTACTTGTATTCTATTTGCATTAACTATCCAATTCCAATCTATAAAAGTTGTATATCAGTTAGTTCCGTCTCTCATACTCAAATGAAAAATTGAGACATGGAATGCAATGAAGATGATGAGCTCCATGTAGCCCCTTATGCTTCCTTAACACAGTGCTTTCGCTATCTTTCTCCAACCCAGAAACCTATCCTGACCTCAACAATGGAAACTGATGAAGGCCATACTTTGACCCATCTGGATCAACCTCATAGTTTACACCATATTCCATTTTTCTACTCCCAATTGCACCTTCCAAGCACCAGCCACAACCCAATTCAAGTCCCACTCCATAAATCCTCTCCCAACACATCATCAAATAGTAACAACAATAACAATTCTGATGAAGCAAAGGCTCTCCTTGATGACAGAAAGAAGAAGAGGATGTTCTCCAACAGAGAATCTGCTCGCAGGTCTCGCATGCGAAAGAAGCAACAGATTGAACTCCTGCAGTATCATGTGGATCATCTGCAGACACTAAACCATCAACTCTCCGAAAAGATCATTTACTTGCTGGAATGTAACCAACAAATCCACCAACAGAATGCTCAGCTAAAAGAGAAAGTTTCCTCTCTTCAGGTAGCACTCTCTGACTTGTTGGTTCCTGAAGGAGGTGCCGAGCAACCACACCACATCCCTAATGGCTTCCTAGTTGAGCCTTCAACTAGAGCAATTGCAAGTTCCATAGTATAGCCATATGCGCTGTAAGAACAATTATAAGCATTTGAGTGTGAATCTGATGCAGATTTTTTGGCCTGATGTTCTGGTTGGTTTCAGTGATACAGTCATCTAGAAATCTAACTCACAGGTAAATAGTTTGTTACTCCTTCCCAGCTGGCTAATGCAGCATCCGAAGTTTGACTTGTGGAGTTGAAAAGTGGTAAATATTGTTTAAATTTTAAAATATTTGTGATTCAATGCTATGTGTGTCCTTGAATAAAATGTTGATTTGATACTCTACCATGGGTAACATATATAATATACTGAATATCTGTTTAATTAATGATCCCGATTCACTTTGCTTCTCTTTAACCAAAAGAAAGAAATAGATGAAATTATAGTACCCACTGGGAATGAGGATCAAACATTAGGAAATAGTATTTCATGAAAAGACGAAAGGAAGACGAAACAAAGAAGAAAGAAGAAAACCAAAGTGCAACTCATAAAAGCAGAAAACAAATGAAGGAACATTTATTTCTGAAAAACAGAGTGTGATGCACACACGTTTTCAAGGTTGCAACACTTATAAAGAGAACAAAACGACAAAGCCTAACCCACTACACCGTCTAGTTACAAGACCACTAGACAGTCTTGTTATAGGACCGACTAGTCTCAACAGAATCATTAGACGGTGACCCTCTAGTCTCATAAGAACCACTAAACGGTCTTATAGGATCATCTAGTCTCAACAAAATTTGATTGTCTAGTCTCATTAGAACCACGGTCTGGTCAGAACCGCTATATAACTCGATATTCCCTCCTCAAACTAGATAATGTTTGTTCATTATCCCAAGTTTAGATAATGGTGGTCTTAAGGATTTAGTACAAACATTGACAAGTTGTTCATCTGAGCGAATAGGAATAAGACGAATCATATTAGATTGTATTTTTTTCTTGAATCACATGACATATATGTTAATATGCTTGATGTGCTTATGAAAAGTAGGACTAGAAGCAATATGACGAACGACTTGATTGTCACATGAAAGAACAACAATATTATTGAAAGAACAACAATATTATTGAAATTGATGTGCAAATCATGGAGTAAGTTGCTTATCCACACTATTTCACGAATGGTGGAGGCTAGAGCGTGATATTTGGTTTCATAAGAAGAATGAGATACATTGATTTGTTTCTTTAACCTCCCTGAGATGAGAGAAAAAGAAAGATACAAAAACCTGGGGTAGACCGTCTGGTTGTAGGACATGAGACACAATCTGAATCACTAAAACTTTTCAATTGTATGTAAAAATCTAAAGAAAATAATAAACCTATGCCTTGATGTATCTGATAGTTGTTTTACTATACTTTTATTTTTATTATAAATGTTTTCACTAAACTTTATGTGGTTTTGATGAATGTGAATGTCATGTTATTTGAAGTTTTCTTTATTATTTCTAAACATCAAATCAAGGGAATACAGATTGATTGAAGATACTCTAATTTGGTACTAGCGTTTGGTATTTAATGCATTACACGAGAGCTTTTACTGAAAAAAGAGTGGGAAATAACTGAAAAGTCACAATTTTCCTGTCCTAAAATTAGGAGTATTCATGTACTTGTCCATTAGATAAATGTCTAGAAAGTCCTTTTTTTCTTTCTTTTTCTCTTTCAGTTTTTCGATTTTTCTATAACTACTTTTCTTTTAGCATTTAGATTCTTTATTTTTATTTTTATGAACAATTTGTCAAATTCCGATTGAATTGAAATGATTGCTTAAGAAATCATTGGATTACTCTTACAAATTGTTGAATATGCATGCAATTTCAGAAGGGGTTGTCAAACTTTTTTTATTAAAATAATTCAGTATAAAATTATTTATAAAAATAAAAGTAAAAAACAATTTATCATTATGATTTTTTTACAAAGTTAAAGCCTATTATTGTGTCTGGATTTGTTTATAATAATAAGGATCTCATCAAATTCACATTAAATATAATCTACAATGACTATGAATGCAATAGATTGATGTAGTGGTTAAACATCCGGATGATATATTGCAAGATAAATCATAAAAAAAAATCTGCATTCAATTTTTACATGTGCAAAAGCTCATAAAAAATATAACTACAATGAAAATCATGTTTGTAGTGTCAAACAATTTGCATAAATTGTTGAGAGATGACAACGTGAGAAAAGGGAAAATGTTATTTATGTTTGATTGAAGCAACAAAAAATGATGTCCATATTTGATAATAGAATGAGGAGCAGCCACCTCATACATGCTTGCTTGATGAGGAAACAAATCAGACTTTGACATGCTATTTAAGGATAATTTAAAGAAAATATATCAAAATTAGGAAATAAACATTAAATCTAATTTAATTTATAAAATAAGATTTGTATCTATTTATATTATAAGATAGATGTAAGATCTTTAACAAAATTTATAGACTTATATAATATTTTAGAATTAATATAACAATATTTAGACTTATGTAATATTTTTGGATTAATATAACAATATTTAATAAGAGCCTCACTAAATGATTTTAAATTTTCACATCTAATATAAATAAACTCTTTAAAATAATTCGTGTACATCATGTGAATATGTACAAGAAAAATAATGCTTTTACATCCTAAAAAATTACAACCATCTTATAATTATTTTAACAATATACTAATAAATTAGAATTTCAATTTAAAATATAAAATAAATTTAGTTAAAATATTATTATTTTAAGTTGTGAAAAATGATTATTTTTATTTAATGGGTGTGAACATATTCCTACCCGTATACACAAATCACGTGAATATTTCATATGTCAAACTACAATATTAAAATTAGAATAGAAAACATAAGTTATATTTGGAAAATTTCTCTCTAAGAATTTCTGTAAAAGAAAAATTTAAAAAGTAAAAGTTAGTATTAAGTTAAAAAGACAAAAAAATTAAACTATTATGTCATATTTCTATTAACTTATGCATTGAATAATTTTAATTTATGAATAACTCAGTTTTTTTCCTATGTTTTTGTGGGGGAAATTTATTCAAAGATGCTCCTAATGATAGACTCATTTAAATAATAGATTATTAAGTTCAAGGACGATTATTTATTTTATAAGATTTAGAAATTGAATTCGAGCTTTTATTCTTTCAATTTCTTTTCCTATAAATTGTAGAAGGAATCAGACTCATCATCTTCTAAATTTGGTTCAACCTATAGTCGCTCTTATTATAATTTTTCTCGGTTTAATTAGTTGTAGTGATTTTCAAATGTTTTCGTCATTCAACTTGTGTGGCTTCGTTACACACGTACTTCTTCTGTTTTTGTTTTGTTTCATTTGACTTTTAATCACCTCCCAACACTATATGAAGTCATTCTATTTTTCAATTTTATTTGTTATCATATTAAGAGAAGGAGAAACTTTCGACTTGAATGAGATTTTTAAAACAATTCAGTAAACTTCTTTCAAAATTTAAAACTATATTCGAGTATGATAAAGAGTAATCGATTGAAACCGAACCAAAAAAAAAATCAAACTACTTTGAAAAAACTAAACCCAACTATTTAAAAAAAACGGTTCTGGTTTGGTTCGATTTAATTTTCCAAAAAAAAACTGCATTTTTGCACATGTCTAAATATTACTGTACTGAGACAAATTTCATTTCAAAATATAAATGGGAATTAAATTCATAAACATGACCATATTAGAGGCAGTAGTAGAATATCTTCATATACTAAAATCACTTGACCAAGGAACATAAAGATATAACTTTCATGCATCTAATCACTCACATCTCTCTGTATAATTTAGAATATGCAATAACTAACTTGGTGTATTGTTTAATAACATTAAATATATAACTCTTCATATTGAAAAGCATACCATTAGGTTCACAGACCATATGCTGTTGTTGAACGCTACAAATGTAATTCTTAACGGTATTATAATATTACTCAATCAAATACTCTTAACATAAAACTAATATCATTCTATGCTTATAAAATTCTACTCTCATATCTACTCAGAATAAATTAATTGCATAAACGATGTTGCATTAATGATTATAAAAATAAAGAATGTATCTATGTATAAGATATAAATGTACTTGTCCATGTCAATTGCTTGGTGTTGGAAAAAAAAGTTTACAGAATAAAAAAGTGAACACAAAAAAGTTTACAGAATCAAAAAAATTAACAAAAATAAGTTTATAAAAAAAAAAAATCCTACAAAAAAATTCATAGGTCAAGGATATTAAGTAAAAAAACTTATTTAAAAATAAAATGAAAGAAATTTATTAAAAAAATTTACACATAAAAATCATTTACTCAATCCAAATTCAAACACATTCGAGATCAAGTCGAGTTCAGTCAAGTTAGGTCAAACAAAAAGTTGATTCAAAATGAGTTTGGGTCAGATAAACAGAGTTGAGACCATGTTAAATTGGTCAAGATTAGTCTATCAAGCTTAATCGGGTCATATCTAAGTTAGGTTTAGTTGAGATGGGCCTAAGTTACCCGAGTCAAACCTAAGTTAAATTAAGTTAGGTAAGACCAAGGTCAACCTAAGTCCAGTTTGAGCTAAGTTAGGTCAAGTTAAGACTAACCTAACATAGGTTAGGCCCAAGTCAAGTTGAGTCGGATCAAGCCTAGTTTAGGTTGATTCAGACCCAGATTAGTGTGGACAGAAAGCGTAGGTTAAGTCAAGACCATGTCAAGTTGATCAGTCTAGGATCTAGGTCAGGTGCACGTCAAGCTAAGTTGTCACCGATCCATGTTATGTTAAGTTGAGTTAAACCTATGTCGACCTGGATTTGGATCAACCCATATTAGGTTGGACCGAGATAAACTCGGCCTATGTCAAGTTGAACTAAAGTTAAGCCAAGTTGGCTCGAAGTCAAGTCAAATTGTAAAGCCCAAGTTAGATCAAGGCTCATTCAAGAAAGGTAAGGTCCGGTTTGACCTAAGTCATCCCTATTTTAGCCTAACTCAAGTTAAGTCCAAACTAGTTTGGTTTGGCATAAATTAGAATGGGTTTGTTGAGGCCAAGTCAAGTTGAAATGGACTACGTTTGACTCAAGATGGGATTTAGTCAAGTGGAGTCCAAACGAACCATGTTGTGCTAAGTTAAACTTATTTAAGTCAAGATAAGACAAACTGAATCAAGCTCAAATCAAGCTAACTGAATCAAGCTCAAATCAAACTTAATTGAATCAGGTTAAAATCAACTTAAGTTAATCAATATCAAATTAAGTTGACTCAAAGGAGTTGACTCAGAGGTTACGACAAATTGTACCAGATCCTTAAAAAAAGGACTGATTGAACTAAACTCAATTCATTTAAGATCCACCCAATCAAGCTAGAACTAGATCCAAACAAAGTTTAAATCTCGAGCAATTTACTACTAATGTAAAAAAATATCAATTTACAATTTAAAATATTTTTAAAACACACACAAATATAAATATATATATATATATAATATATATAATATATAAAAGATTTGCCTACGCTAGACCTATCCTTATAATGTTTCAATAAAGGAAATAACCTTTTAGATCTGATAGCTCTGTGACACTAAAAGTTGAATCTACATTTGCCCTACTCTATATCGTAATTAAAAATAACTTCTTGGGTTAAGGAATTATCTTATTTTCTTTATCATCTTTTCTTTTCCTTATCAAGCCCTAATGTCTCAATAAAATTCAGCGTCTGAAGTTTAACTCGAGTAAATTGGAATCATTTGTAATTTGTTTTTGGAATCAAATTTTCATGGTACATGAATCATCGGAATGAGGTATTCTTCTCAAAGTGATTATATATAAAACACATGTCAAACGCTTATTTCACACTTATTCTCTCTATTTCTTTTTATTACATGGTACTACGTATCATACCTACATTTCTTTCTATCTCTCTTGTAAATAACAGGAGAAGTCCATGCATACCTCACTATACAATGAAAAACACAAACAGGAGTATTACTTATACGTAACAACTAAAGGGAACTTAGATAATCTTTTATCAATGCCAAAATAGGATTGGCGTATGGATATCCTTCCAATTTCTCAAACATGATTCCGTCCATCCGTGCTTGGACTCCATGAGAAAATGTCAAGTCCTCTAGTAATTCGTTTAAAGTTCTGTCAACTCCAACGAGAGAATTACCTAGACCACTCAAAATCTCGGGTAGAGAAGGGCTGGGTCTTGAGAGCTCCACAACAGTAACCTAACATAGATCAAGCATAAAAATAAAATTGTCTTGAAATGAAGTGTAAAGCATACCCCATCTAAAAACGAAGACATTATCAAAACCAACCTGTCTATCTTGAGGTATACCGGCCTTCAATTTTGCTATGGCAACAGCTCGAGAAAGTCCACCAATAGCATCAATCAAACCATGAGAAGCTGCATCCTTGCCAGTCCAAACCCTCCCCTGCGCAACCTCTTCCATCTTGTCTACCTAGTAACAGAGTAGTTATGGTAACTTGGATTTACAAAGATGAACAGAAAGCCAGCAAAGTAGATTATTTAATTTAAAGCATACAGTCATAGATCGAGAAAAGGCTGCTTTATCTCGAAATTGTTTATAAGCATGCTGAGCAGACCTGGAAAATAGCTCTGCTTCATCTGGTCTGTATGTAGCAGAGAAAGAGAGAGAGGATGATCATGAGTACAACCCTCGAATCAACCAAAAGTAAGTGATTAAGCAACATAAGTGGCAGCTAAAAAGCAAGGCAATAATGACGACAAACAGGCTATATAAAACGAAAACCTATGTTAAAATCATTATTAGTAAAATTATATTCCAGCACCACCTGTAGTGCCTAGAGGATAGAAGCAGCATGAATGTTCTGTGTATTTATCTTCTTTTGCCATAATCCGCTTGCTCTAATTAAAAAACCTTACACTGGGGGCACAACTGCATTGATGACAACGAGGGCAACTACATGTCCTTGAAAAAGAATTCTACATGTTTCCATCATACATTTAAACTATTTGCGCCCCTAAAGTCATTGATACCAGTATCAACTGATACATGTGGAATCCTAAGACAGATTTTATACATAGTTCATCACACTCTATAACTGATTAAGGAACTTTCCTAATCACTGAATTAAAAGAATGAGTACATTGAACCCAAAACTGGGCTGAATGAAAGGATTTTTGCTGGATTCAAATACTGCCACAAATATGGAATTTCATTATCGGCTTATTAGAACTACACTGGAGACTATTCAAAACAGATACATTATGTCTTCCATTCTCAAACAGACAATGCCTTATAGTTAAATATCAGATGGCACAGTGCACTGGTTAATACTCTCCACAGCTCTCGAATCTTAATAACAGAACACGAACAAATACCATTACCTAAACGAACGCTGTTCAGCTGCTCGCAGCTCAGCATATCTACCCCTTGATATAATTTCTTTGTTGAAGCCAATCTTCTCATAGAGTTTCCCAAGGTTAAGCTTTCCTACAAAAATATTTGTTCTGACAATCAAATTGCTAGATTACAATGTTTCGAGAGCTGATTGTTCATAAAATTACAATGTTTCCCTTCAGAGCTCAAACAAATACTTTTGCTTCAGCTCAAATTTCCTTTGGTTGAAATTAGTTACCATTCAAATAATACTACAAACTGCTATATTTTTCTCCATAAAATGCTATCATATGTGCCATATAGACAACTGTGTATGGAGTTAACAGAAATTGATGCATATATACTCTTTGAAGTTGATTTTCAAGAGTTGAGTAGATTTGACTAAAAGGGAAAAATAGGAATAATCAGTATAGTCATCTAGCGATAGATTATGTGTCTAGATTACTAGTTTCCTAAATTTAAGGAATACCAATTAAGTTTTTAACAAAGAGATCAGCAGTGTCAAACATACCAGCATGCATATGTTGGTTCGTAATAATTCTTAAAATTTATATTAATAGTTTCAGTTAAATTTATCATCCCCTGTTTCTCGTACTGAAACACCCAGGTTCACCTGTGACCACTCCAATTGAACCAGTTAAGGTAAGATTTTCTGCAACAATAACTCCTGCTCCCATTGCCATGTAGTACCCTCCACTTGCTGCAACATCAGACATTGAAGCAATGACTGGTTTTGAGGCAGCCAGAAGCCTGATTTCTCTCCACATCCTGCAGATCACGACACCAAAGATTTATTAGTAAACAAGCAATCAAACCGAAATACTTGCCTTTAGCATCATAATTTCATCACAAAGATCACACGTATTTCCATTTTCACTATATCATTAAAGCTCTCTTAATTACTCTAAAAACTAAAAGTATCATTTGAAAGAAATTCTTCAGGAAAAAATTATAGTACAGGTTCTTTAAAAAGTATTACTGATGTTGTATAAATCTTTCTTAAATGTATCCAACCAACCTTATTGTATGTCAGTTTAACAGAGAGTGAATTTTGAACAGTGGGGAATCTACCAGCACTTACAAATCAGAAGCAAGGGCATCCCCTCCTGGACTGTCAATTCGGATAATTGCAGCCTTGTATTTATTTGACTCTGAGCAAAAAAAAAAATGCACAGTGTGACCTCAAACTATGAAAGATATATAACCAAAAAAGAATAAAGATCAATATCATCATCCACATGTTTCATGTTTGGCAAACAGCATCATATATGAAAAATGAAAGCCAATGTTATTCCTGTATTTTGGTCCTACAAGCAAATAGGGCAGTTGCACCTTGCCGCTTAATACTCAAGTTACCTAAATGAATATAATTAACCCCCATTGCATATGTAACTTAAGGATGAAGATCTTATTTGTTATCTACTATTTCTCCAGCAAAAAGGATTCTGTCAAATTAATACATCAGACTTAGGAAGGAAACCATACTTCTAAAGCCTCATATTTGGTTGTGAAAACTTAAAAGAAGTGTATTCCCTAAGATTGTTCTCACAGATTCTTTTAAACAACCATTTTTCAAAGTCTAGAGACAGAAACCCTATTGCTTACACCCATTTAGTTGAAAAACTTAAAAATGCAGTAGTCCCAGAGCTTGTTCTTGCAGTTTCTTTTGTACAATCATTTGTTAATGTTTGGGGACAACCATATTTCTAAAGGACCACATTTACTTTTAAGAATGGATTATTGGAGGAAGGTAATTGGGAATCATAAGGTAGTGCTAACCTCAATTGGGATGAATCAAAAGTCAGGAAGGAATAATAGGCCAGGTCTTGAACCAAGACAAGCAATCTTGGTGATGGAATGTAAGTATTCAAGAAAAAGGTAAGAAACAAAAATGAGTGTTTTAAGGCCATATATGTATGCAATAATGCTGAAATTAGGTGAGATATTAGAAAGACAGAAATGAGACCAGAAAAACTGTGACTGAGGCAAACTCGCTTTTTAAGAGTTTTACGAGATTTAGGGTAAAAGAATGAAAAATATAATATATATATATATATATGTAATATCAAGATTGAAAAACTACTTTTATCAGTTTTTCAATAATAAATAAGGATTGACTTGTAATATGCAAGAATAACTAATCCAAAACAAAGAACAAATTTTGGTTTACTACTGATAAATTCAAGTTGGAGAGGTAAAAGAAGTCTTTAAAGAGGATGGATAAATAGGGAGGTTGTTGATCCTAATGGTGTTCCTATTAAGTTTGCAAATGCGTAGGAAAATAGGGTATCATTTGACTTACTAAGTTAATTAATGAGATTTTAAGATCTATGAAAATGTGAAATAAGTAAAAGAAGAGCACTTAGGTTCTTATAAGTAGGAACAAGAAAGTTGTTCAGAATTTGTAAATCACAAAAGAGATCAAACTTAAGAGTCACACTATGAAATTATGAGAAAATGTGAGTGAACATAGACTAAGAAGAGATTAAGATTGCAAGGAACCAATTTAGATTCATGCCAAGAAGATCTACAACAAAAGTTATTCATCTTCAACCGTGTTAATAGAAAAGTACAAAAACAAAAAAAGATGCTTACATATATAGCTTTGATTGACTAGTAAAATGCATATGATCAGGAGTCAAATGAGTGTTGTGGAGGGTTTAGAAAAGAAAAGTGTTTGTGTGGCTAACATCCAAGCTACACGATACACATAATTAAGTAACTACTAGTATGAGAGCTCCTAGAAGCAAGACTAAGGCCATTCTGTAAAGATTGATTTACATCAAGACTTTACTCGATTCATAAAGTCTTGGATGGGCTTGTTAGGAACATTCAAAATAGTATCCCTAACTATAAGATATTTTTGGATGATATAGTTTGGGTTAAGGAATTAAAGAATTAAGGAAAGAGGTTAACTCTAAACTTAGATTTGTAGAAAAAAGAATAAAAATGAAAGGTTTTCGTTTGATTAGGAGCAAGATAGAGAATATATGCATTCCAGTCTAAGTAAAAGAGAGATAAATTATTGGGAGATAAAATTTCGAGAAGTTGTACCACCAGTTTCTATGTTTAAGAATCAGATATCAATATTACAAAATGAATGGAGAAAATAATGCCACACAATATACAAGCTGGGAGATTACACTGATGAAAGATACCAGTGATTATTTGTGACCACAATGTGTCTACCAAGCTCAAGGGAAATTTTCATTGTTACATGATCCGATAAATTATACTTTAGTAAATTGAAATTTAAAGGGACACAGCAAAAAGATACATTGGAAGTACCAAAAAATGAAAATCTTAAGATGCATATAAGAAAGCACAAGATACAAAAATGATTGTACATAAAAAAAAATAGTATGCCACTTATTAAAGAAAAATGACAGGAAACCAGTTAAGATGATTCAATGATAAGAATAGATCACATGGATTTTAGCAGTATGGACAAGGGATAAGGGAAAAGGAAGACGTTGAAATCATTAGATCAAAGAGAATAATATCACTGAGAATTTGGTTTTTAATCAAGCTGAATGACAACATTTGAGGCTATAGTTGTTGCAGTTTGTTAAAGTGACATGACAACTGTTAATAATGTGACTAATCAGACCAAAATAGCTATGATGTAGCACTAACGAAAAATACCATACTCCATGAAAATAGCCTTGTAAAATTCCACAAATTATCAAATTAATGAAGGTAACTTTATAAGATTAAGTGTACCTCGTATACTGCGTATCTTCTCAATTAACTTATCTCCAATGATACCTGAGCTACGGGCACCTAGTGGACTCTCAATACGACGAATACTCCCCGAAGCTCGGATGACGGCTATTAAGTCTTTACCATCTGATAGTCCAAGAGTTGATTTCCTAACTCCAGAGTATTTTCTGCATTTGAGGAAAGAAAATATCAACATATGGTTAATGTGAGTCTTAAGGTATATTTTAATTTATAAAAAAATCTATTCAGATTATTAATCTGTTGGGAAACAAGAAGCAATATAGTAAGTCTTATATTGCAATGTAAGTATCACCACTTGGGCTGCTCATTTGCAACCAGTACATGGTGGAAGACTCTAATACCGATTGATAAGAACCTTTAAGAGAACCACATCATAAAAGCTAGCTATCTTAGTTGAAGAGCCCAAGGCCAAACCCCTACATCACAAATAGTTTCAATGGATCCTAGCTATTTACTCAAATCAATGGAATCAGATTCTGACTACTCATAGTCAAAACCTTAAGATCAAATAAAACCTTTCCCGTGATGTAGAGGAAGAGGGGAATGCACGGTTCTAAGTTAATCCCCAATAAGAGGGAAACAATAAAGAAACAACTATGTTTTCAAAAATTAAGGCAACATTATTTTATTGTGGAAGTTATTACAGCCATCAAACAATATAAATTCCTGAAAACGAAAATAAAATGAAACCAGGAACAAAAATTTTAACTGTCAGACAAAGAATTTTATCATACTAAGGATTTGTAGAAAACTTTATTCTGAATAAATATAATACTTCAATGTAAACCATATTAGACTTTTGAGGTCCTAGAAGAAGAAAAAATACCTGTAATCAACCATAGGCAGATTTTTCTTTGTTTTTCCTTGAAGTCTCTCCTTCAACCTAGTGATAACCTGCAAAAAAATTATTGTTTATTATCCTTTTAAGTTTTAGTCCACTTTGATAGTATACTTCAAAACATTTTGTTAACCAATGTTCATTATCAATACAATACATATGAATGACGTAGGCTTCACAAGTTAATCGACTGAAGTAGGTTCACAACTTAATTGACTGAAGTAGGCTTCACAACTTAATTGAATGAAGAAGCAAATAAAACCAACAGACTCTAAAGGAGCTGGACAAAACCCCTTTTCTAAGGTTTCCATTAAATGAGATTCCGTCATACTCTCTCAATATGATTATATTAATCATGACAGATGCAAGTAATCGGTCATACAACACCAAAGTTCATCATACCTCGTCATCATAGATTATGTCTGATATGAAGCCCTCTTCTTTAAGTGTCTCTACTTGATAAACACCTTTATTTATGAAGTTCTCAATATCTTCTCTTTTCTTTCCTGTATAGAATATGCAGAAACTCAAAAGTTAATTTATTGATTCACGTTTCAATTAGGTCTTTAAATACACTTGCACCTCTAGCAGCAGAGACATTGTCCAGCCAATGTGTATAGATATTGTCAAGCAATGCAGTAAGCATCTCATGATGATCTTCAGACATGGTCCTACGGGTAAGTTGATCTCCTACACTTTTGTACTTGCCAATCCTTTCCACTTCTGGTTCAATTCCAAGATTCTCCAAAACACCTAAGAGAATTAATAATTAACATAAATAATTAGTTTTAGGCTAACTATAGTCATCAAAGAACTTAAGGGTCTATTTGATTTGAGAAATGTGCATACATCTGAATATTTAGCATGAGCTGAAGTCAGAAAAACATACATCTGAATAATTAACGTGCCAAAAGTTTTAAAACTTTCATTAATTAATTTATTAGAGTGCACCAAGAGCTAAAAGGAGAACATTAGCTCAAAAAAATAATGCAGGGAAAAGCAGAATCAGCTTACCTCTGAAGAATGGAGCTTGAACAGTCAATCCAAACAAAGAAAAATAAGCACTTGGAGGGGCATATATTTCTTCACACGCACTTGCAATATAATATTCTTTTTCTCGACATGAAGGGACATAAGCCACAATAAATTTTCCTACAAGCAACATGAACTATCAAAGCTGCCCGTAACTAGCAAAGATCAGAGCTTATAGACCAAAATATTACATGATTCATAACACTGTACATATTTAGTATCACCAATAACCATATTTACAAAGCATTTGGAAGAGATTTTATAGGGAGTACATTTGTGCCTAAGAAAATAGTTCAGTGAGCTTCATGTGTAGTTTATCAGATAAGCTCTTCTCAGCTTATTCCAATGAGTCTCATGGTCAAAATTTATAATAGATGTGTTTGGTAACGCACTCTAATAACTTATAAATGCTTTGACTAACTTATAAGCTGCTTTGACTAGATTATAAGCTACTTCAATCCAAAGTTTGCTTGTACACGAGTTTATTTTAGTAATTTCTAGATTACACAAGCTACTTCAAGCAGCTCGCGAAATTTAGCTAGCTTATAAGCTACTAACCTTTTTTTAAAAAATTTATTCACAATAATTTATTTGAAATCTCTTTTTACCTCAAATAACTAAATATATTCTTTTATGTCATTTTTTACCAAACACTTTCAATTCAATTAAGCCCTAACTTTCAGCTTTTCAGCTCCTAAGTCACAGTTTATAAGCTTCAGCTAGTTTAACAAACACAATTAAGCCCTCGCATGATAAAAGTTTACTGAATAAGCACTTAGGTATACTTATTACTCAAATACATCCTAACTCGAGGTGCATAAACTTCAGTTGCATAGCTTCAGAAAATCAAACACATCAGTGTTCTATTGTAGTAGAGAAAACATACTGAGCCAGGCAACAGAAAAACGGTAACTAGTTGCCACTTTAACAACTTACTGAAAAAAAAAAATCACACTTAAGCAAATAAAATAGTTTATTAAAAGCCACATAAACTGGCAATCAGTATATCATCATAACCTATTCACTTGACCCTGGCGTATAAAATAAGATTGTAAAACAGTAAGTAGCACTAAAAAAATAGTTATACGTAAATCATACGTGTTCCTACATTTTTTTCCCACCAGAACAGTAATTTTACACACCTGATTTTCTGAAATTGAAGATGTGCCTTCGAATTTCTTCAACCTTGGCCCAGCCGCAATTTAAAATATCAATGTGGAGATAGATACCGGAAATTCGAGGATCATAGGCTGCCTTCAAGAAATTATCACAGATTTGAGGCAGAGATAATCCCCGAGAGAACCTACTCTTGAGCTGATCCGATATCTAAAGTGAAGAACCACGCGAACAGAAAAGGTAGTTATTACATAACAATAGCGTGAGTGAGAAGTAATAAGCGAAAAGCGAAAAGCGAGGGTGAGAGAGTGAAACCTGGCCGCGCAACTTGATTGTCAAAACGGTGCCGTATCGGAGCCGGTGCCAGGGTAAGGCCGTTAGCATCTTGAGCTTGACGATGAATTTTTTCCAGCCAGCGAGGGGCTTGAAATCAAAGTCTCCACTCGGATAATTCTCGACGCCACCGTGTAAGGCTTGTTTGGGGACAGACGAAGAATAACGAGAGTGGAAGTGGAAGGGGAGGGATGCGCGCGTGAGATATTGTTGAGGACATTGGAACTGAAAGCGTGTAACAGCAGATGAGGATGCGGTGATTGACGATGATGCGGCGTAGGCATAGCGCAAGCGGTGGACGGCAATGCGACCGCGTGACATTTCCGTGACACTTTGCCGCTTCACTGCGGCAAAAAGTGAGGGAAAAAAGAAGCCAGCAAATTTGCCTGTTTGTCTGGGAAAGTAATGCTAAAGAAAATCATTATTTTATTTTATTTTATTTTATTATAGTTTAATTCATTAAAAAGGAATTCTAAAATAATTTCAATTAATATAATTAAAAAATATTTATTAATTTTTATTTAAAAATATTTTGGTATTACATAATAAGTAAAAGTTTTAGTAATTTCATTTTTTAACATTGGAAAGTGTAAACAAAGTTCCTAACGCTCTTATAAATGCAATTTTACTTTGGGGATATGTTTTTTTCATATCCAAATGGAAAGCGACTTTGTCTTGAAAGCATGTGCATGATTTGGGTTAACCTTCTTCTTTAGAATGACACAGTCGCAAATATTAATGGTGGAACCCAGTAGGTAGCTCCTACCTAGCACCACTTAAGTCACATGTCATCATGTTCTGCATACCATAACATAATGCTACCATTCATCATGTCAAAGTAGCATTCTATTTACTCCAAGCATTTCTCTGTTTATGAGGCTTCTGATACAATAAGTAAAGGACACCTATGCCCTTCACACACATCTACACAAATCTTGGATTCATTTCAGAACTCTTTTTAAAATGCTGATTTTTACTGAAATTTTAATTCTTTAACATAATCCTAAAAGGCTATCAAAATTTCTTCTACCAAATATCGTTACTTGTTTTTTTATTAGATACTGTGATTTGATTATTATTCTTTTATTAGTTATATAAAAAATTTAAATCTCGGACCAGTCCACCAATTTACAATTATATAAAACCGAACAGGTTATTTGATTATTATTATTTTATTAGTTATAAAAAAAATTAAATCTCGGACTACTGAAGCAATTTACAATTATACAAAATTAAATCAGATAAAAAGTGCTGATATGTCTACATTAAATTACAACTATTAAACAATTATAAAAGGAAATAGTTTTTTTAATAAAATAGAATAATTTTTAAATTATATTGATGAAGTCACATTTATAATGTGGTAATTGATGTCCTTCAATTTGAAAATTGAAAACAAAAGTATCTAACTTCCCATCACATTTTGTTAACATAAGGTACGTCAAAACAACTTCACATTTTGTTAAATACGTCAAAACACCTTCACATTTTGTTAAATACGTCAAAACACCTTCACATTTTGTTAACATAAGTCAAACAGCTTCACATTTTGTTAACATACAAGTCATCACATTTTGTTAACATACAAGTCAAGTCGAGACTATTATCATCCTACTCAAATAATGAGACTTCAAATAACAATAATTATTTGACATCACGTAAAAATATTATTAAAAGGAAAAAAATATAAATGATACATAAATAATATATATTTATTAATAATTTATATTACATAAAGAATCTAAGTTTTCGAACTTAGCACATACATTTCATTTCCACATTCCTAATCTTTTCTTATTCCAAATTTTCTTTTCAAACAACTATATAAAATTTTAAAAACTTCACATTAGTATAGTTACAACTAATTTACTATATTTATAATTCATACCAAAACAAATAATACTTACTGTATGGAATATAAATCTATAATAATAGTTATATCACAAAAATTATCAATAATATAGTTAATAAAAGTTTATTATTATTATACTCTCTTGTACAAGCTCTCTGAGATTCATACAAATAGGAGATTTCAGAATATATATAACTATAAAAACACTTTGTACCTTTATCCAAGTCATCAAAATTCAAACAAAACCTTGTACATAATTATACTTGATGACAAATTGTGTTTCATGCTGAGAGAGGGACGCCATTAGTGTATAGTTCATGATCAAAAGTTAATTAAGTTTTAGGGTTGATAAGTTAAGCTTGGTTTGATCAATAATTACACAATTGGTAGGGATTGTGGTTATTGTTTCATGGAAAAGCATTAGTCTTGATAGCAAAGAAGATGGTCCTGGCATAAGAGGTTACAAGTGAATAATAAATTTAATGTACTTTGTTAGGTTGAACTTGTTGTATATGACATATTTAATTTCTATGATTAAGATAGGAGAAACTCTAAACATTCAATTTTCCGTATTCAATTTTACTGTTGTCTCCATTTGAAAAATTAAAATACAGAAGATTAAATTTATGAAATTAAGAAAATAAAGTGAGACACGCACCATTAAATCTAACAAATGATGATATGTCAATATATTAATAAATTTCAAAGTGAAACCTATTTACTTTGAAAATGCACGTTAATTAAACAAATTCAGTTAAAATGGTACTATTAATATAAACAGGAAATTTCACTTAAAGCTATCTGAGGTTGTGTACCCATTAGTTCACACTTTCATAGCTATAAACTTTTTTTTTAACATTGGTATGGATGAATAACTACAGACTGTTGCTGAGCAATGACATGAATTAATAAATAGCCATAATCGTGGATAGAAGTCTTGTCATGCTTTGAAGATGAATGGATGAAGATTTCTTGTTTCTTGAGAAAACATTTCCCTTCAAGCTGCTTTCTTGACTAAATCAACAAACCAAAAGCGATAAAAACTATTGAATTCACTGCAACTAGGTGGAATCTCATGCAATTGGATGGAGATGCTCTACCCATGTGTTGTTTTTGCGAATATCAAAGTCTAAACATGAATAATGCCTCACAGCATACAAACACAGGAACATACCAGTACATATCTGAAAAATATTTTGGAAAATAACCAGATATATGCATCATTAGCCTTAAATCCTTGCATGCTGTAGTTAATGGCCATCACTAATGAAATCAGTAATATAAATTATTTAGTTCAAAAGAAAACCTAAGCAACAAATAAACAAGGTGTGGAGCAGGAAAAGAGGCCTATTTCCTTTTCCCAACAAAGTTTCTAACCTTGCCACAGCCCTGAACTGGAGACTTATCTTTGCTATCAACGAATAACATCCCTTTCTTTTCCACCTTTTTTCCTTCCATTTGCTTGGCTTGGGTGGTTTTATTTGCTTTCTTTTCTAAGCAATACTTGTCTGCATCGTATTCCTCTTCAGCATCTCGATGGAAATCCGCAAAGCCATGATTAATCCCAAGATGACTTGGCCCAGAAGACGCATCAGAAGCCATAGAATCATCACTTTGATCATCGTCGTCGTCATCATTCTGTGGATTAGTTTGAATACCTTCCTCGTCGGTGTCGCCATCATCGCTATGTCCACCATCATCCATAGGGGACCCAATATACATGGTCCATCCAGATTCACTGCTGTGACATTCCTCTCCAGCGAATGGCTCCATTGTGAAGAGGGAGAAGAAGAAGAAGAATGGGAATGGTAAAGCAAAGAAAGGGTATATGTGTATCTGACTTAAATAGGAGATTAAAAATAAGAAGTAGTATCCGTTTATGGACACCTGAAAACAGCAGCAGTTGAGTTATTGAGAAGAGACATGGTATGTGATGATGTGTTATGTATGTATAAAGGTCTGAAAGGAAATGTTCAGAATCTCTTAAATGACCATAGGGATATGTCTTCACCACACAACACCACCTGGAAGTGCATCTAAAGACCCATTAATTCTCTGACTTACCCAGCACAAGACAGGTAGAAGCTGTCAATGAAAGTGAAATTGGGCTTGAGAGAGCATAAATACCAGAGTTTTCTTGAATTTGAAAGGACATAGGGGTTGTTCACTCAGTCATTGGGTTCCATAAGAGAAGATGCAATCATCATTATTTCTCTGCATAGGTCATTAAATATGAAAGATGGGTTTAAATGCATAATAGGTGGTACAGGCTACAAAACTGGAGAGAATATAAGACCCTTTGTTTAGGTACCACACAAGAGGCCTTGTTCATTACCTGATTCAGCTTCCCAACCTTTTATTCCCTTGTCCTCTCCTCATAAACAAGCGCCACTTTTTCACTTCCACAAAAAATGGCAAAATTCAACTTCAGTTCCACACAACCTCTCTGCTTCAAAATTCTTCTGCTTCTTTCGCCTGTCGGGGAGTGGTCAACTTATTATTATCATCCATTCTTTTGTTTCTAGAGAAAACGCATCATGGGTATAATTAAGGATTCCAATTATGTGACCTTTTATGATAATATGCATCAAGGAAATTGTTTTATCATGCGACAAGTTTGTAATGACTAGATTGTTATGTTGGGTGGATTGCATGGTTTGATTGAGATGGTCAATCCCAGTTGCTGTTACGAGAAACCACATGCTCCACGTTTTTCCTTCTTCTGCAAACACTGCCCCCACACCCACACCCACACCCTAATCATATCCCCAAACCTACCAGAACGGAAAATAAAATAATCATTTTCTCGTTACCGCAGGTGTATTTTCCATTTTCCATTTTCCATTCTCCATTCTCCATTCTCCATTCACGCATTTCAATCTCAACATAGAACTATACAAAGACATATCAAATGAAAATAACCATCACGTGAGTTTTTTTTTATTAAAAAAAATATGAACTTTCTCCACAAAACCATCTTCTAATGACAAAAATATAAAGTGTCTATTTAAATTCTATATGTTGAGAAGTCTAATAAAAAAAAGCATTTTTTATTTGAAAAACACCACTAAATTATCCATAAAGTGTGGGAGTAAGAAATAATTTTCTGCCATTATTTTAGTCCTGGTGCTTTTCCTTCTGTTGTATGCTGAACAGGAAAGTATCTTCACTGACTAGAAACATGTATAGCATTTTGACCGTTTTAAAAACAATACATAAATTACATATTAAATAATTAACAAGATATGTTATAATAAAATTATTAAATAGTAAAAGAATAATCAAATTCATCGTAATAATGGGAAGAAGAAGATATAAAATGTATATCTGGTCAAGTTGCCAAAAATACTTCCTAGCACTTAAAATTAAGTGATATTATTGTAATATATAGTCAAAGTTAAAAACTATTTAACGGTTGCATACTTATGTTCTATAAAATTGTACATTTTTTTCATTTTCGATCATTTAAATAAAATTGAAAGATGTACATATTTATTATTCTCATTTCTCACCGTAAAATAATGCCCTGGTTTAAGAAAAATTCTTTACTTTATTTTCTCCTCCGGAAGATAAAATTATGCCACTGCTCAATAAAAATGAATCCACTCAAAAGTATATTAAAGTACATATAATATAATGCGGTAACGAAAAATGCTATGAAAATCGAAAATTCTCATAAATATCGAAAATTCTCATAAATGTCGTAGATCTATGAATCGATAAGTATATTTCATTTTATATAAATAAAATTCTATGAATCGATTCTATGGGATTGAGTTAGGTTTAAAGTTTACTTCATAATGAGTTGATTTAATCCAGCAACTTCACTATTTTTAGAAATAATAAGTAATTGAAAAAAAGAGGTGAATTTAAAATAAAATGATTTGCATTAAAAAGTTGTTGTACAGTGGAATATTAACATAATTTTATTAACTCTCATTTTATCTTCCTTTCGAGAAAATTAGTTTGAGTTGAAATTGGTGTGAACAAAACTAGGTATGCATGCATATTAATGTTTTGGAACCCTTCTTGGTTGGTAAAAGTTTTAATAAGTTTGAAAGGAAGTTGTAGGGTTGGACCACTACCACTTTAGGATACTCTTAAGGCCTTCCCCACCTTAAATATGCAATTCTTATGCTTCAATGCCTAAACTTAATTGCCCCACTTTTTATTCCATCTCTTTCTCTTCTAGATACCTTCACCTCTGCTTCTTTTCAATCTTCACAATCTTTTCAACTTCTCTATCTCTTAGCTACCTAATGTGTTTCTCTTTTTCAACTTTGTATTAATGTTATTTGACAACTACATAAAAATATCAGTTTCACCTCTTCGTATGGATTATATTTTAGTATATTTTATTTTATTTTAGTAATAATATGATATAAAATTGTTAACTTATCATCACTTTTTAAGTTATTATTTTTATAATCATAGTATATTTCTGAGATTTAAAAAAAGTTTAGAGAACATGTTTTTATTGTTTCCCAATATCTAAAAATGAAATAAAGCAAAATAATATTTTCTTACAATGATTTTTAAGAAACACCTTAAATGTGATCAATTGATACACAATTATTTTTCAACGTAATTAAATCTGTTACACTCCTGACACTCTAAATATGAAATCAGTACCTGGATTTAAAAAATAAACTACACTAATTGATTTCCACGTTTTGTGGGATTAAGTATTGTTGATTAAAGCTTCAACGAGTTTATCTTTCGCTTTGTTGAAAGAAATAAGAAATATATATAACCAATGAAACAAACATATATATTATTTGGATTGATTAACAAAATTTTTAAAAAATATTTAATTGGGTTAAAAGAGAGTGTAAAACAAAATTATAATAAATTATAAAAAAAAATAGTTCCACCAATGCAAAAAAAATGGCCATTTAAAATATTTTAAAATTATGTTAATTAAAATTTAAAAATTATAACTAAAACTAAAATTACACGTAAAATATACGTACATTTAAAGTTAAAACATGAGTCAATTTTTTTGAAATATAAACTTGTAACAATTAAGAATTATACAAACCAACTACTATCAATCATAATAAATATCAATCATAATAAATATGTAAATATTTTTGAAATACTTATTATTCAAAGTTATTTTATTTTTAAAATAAATTTTTGAAATTTTAGAAAATTTATTTGTAAGGTAAAGTTACACTTTCAAAATTTTAGAGAATTAAGTTATAAAATATTTTAAAACTATATAATTTTTAATTATTTATTTATAAATAGATTTAATTATATTTATTTGTTGAAGTTTGAAAAATCTATAGTGTTTTATTGAGGTTTTACCTTAAATATTTGGAATTTAACTAAGGTTAAAATTTTATTTTTTTTTGTGAAGTTTTAGAATAAATCTTTGAAATTTAACAAAGATTAAATAAATCTTCATTATTTTGTTGATATTTTAGAATAAATATTTGAAATTTAAAAAATTTTAAGAAAACCTTTGTTATTTTATTAAAATTTTATAATAAACCGTTGGAATTTAACAAAGGTTAAAACTGAGATTTTAAAATAAATTTTTAAAATTTAACAAAAATTAAAAAAAAAATGTTATTTTATCAAAATTTTAAAATAAACTTTTAAAATTTATCAAAAAGTTACAAAAATATTTTTTATTTTAATAAGATTTTAGAATAATATTTTGAAACTTAACAAAAATTTTAAAAAAACCTCCGTTAAATTAATTTTTAACTTCTACTAAATAATATTTGTTAAAATATTTTTTTTATAAATGTTAATCCGATATTAGGTTTAGGATGTCTAAGCCAGATGTATATATATTAATAAAACTTTTCTATAAATTTCGGTTTTCATTGTGTTAAAAAAATAAGAATGATACAGTATGTTTACTGTAGTAAGACTTTTTTCAACTCACGAAGGTTACACTTTTCACATTTCATAAAATAAATATTGGTGATTTTTTTTATTTCTAAAAGGCAATACTTTTCAAAATAATAAATTAAACACGTTAAGCAGACATTGTCAGCCGTTGATTAAAAAATGTTGTTTAACAATAAAAATTCAATAACAAAGTTCATATTTTCACATTGAGTGAAAGTAAATATTATATTAAAAAATCTAACAAATGTATTTTCTTATAATTTTAAGTTAAAAGTAGTCTTAATTTTTTATATGAATTAAATCGTGACTCATTCACATTCCAAGAACTTAGTATATTTAGTTATCTATATATATTTCTAAAAAATATTTTACATAAGTTTGAAGTTGAATAGGAGAAACACTAATGGCCTCAAAAATAATTTTTTTAAATATTTATTTAATAAAAATTTAATACTATAAAATTATTAAATAAAAACTTTTAAAAAAAAAATAATTAGTTATTATATTGATTAAATTATATATTATTTAAAAAAAACAATTATTAATATTTAATTATTTTATTATTAATAAATAAATTTTAAATTATTATAATTAAAAAAAATTAACTACGAACTTATTTAAATTATATACGAGTATTACGGAGTAATCATTTTATTGAATGAAGTGGTTTTGTTGAAGCTGGTGAAAAGCATGAAGAACAAAAAGTTCATATTGAAATGATAGAACCCAGGTCATAATCTAGAAAGTCAAAAGTCAAAACCTTCACGTATATCTGTAAGATCTTTAAGGCATTAGTGGCATTACTATGAAAGTACATTTGTACCCTTTTAAGCCATTTGCTTTTATGAATATGTGGCATCCAGCTCTAAAATCTCCTTAATGAATCCTATGCATCAATTATTAGAACCATCAAGAATATCTGTCATTGACTTATTGGGTTTTCAGTAAAAAAAAGAAAGAAAGATTAGATACAATTTTTATTTTTTATTAATTTTAATTAAAATTAAAATTTTATCTCGATAATAGTTTCACGTCAGTAAAAACAATTTAAATATATATTTTTTTTTATTAATCTATCAACACATTTCTAAAGATAAAATTGTATCTTATATGCGGTAATTATAATTTTAATTATAATAATCATCTCATTCTCCTCTTCGACTGAAACTTGTTTTAAAATACATTTTAAAATTATAAAACAATTCATAATTAACGAGGTTAAATTATAAAATTAACAAGTAAATGCTAATACTCACAAAATCTTCGGCTTGTTACGAAACAAGTTGTTCTAAAACAACAATTCAACTAAATTTGCAAAATCTCACAGTTCATTTCGAAATCTTTATTATAATATTTGGCATCCATTATTACGATATTAAGGTGTTTGAATAGAAAGAAAAAAAAAATCCTGCTCAAGTATAAATATTTTAGAAATATTTATATTTTGTTCGTGAAAACAATTTTGTAATTTTGTAGTAAAACTTTTTAATCAATTTTATTTTTTTGTCACATTAAATGGTGTAATAAAATTATGGTAGTACTGTTACTTAAAACTCACGTCTGTATTGAATAGTTTATTGAAAAACTTGCGTAAAGCATCCGTAAACACAAATCACGACTAGGTTGACCAAAAATTTACCACTGTGGGTAAAAATGTTGTCAAAAGTTTACAAAATATTAAACATGCATGATCAAAATTTAAACAAAATATTAATTGTTTAATCCATTGGGGGAACAATGATGCATAATGATTCACGGTTTCAAAATACACTTGGTTCACGAGGATAATAGCCATTAAGATACCCCTCTCATTAAATTGAACCCTTCACTATTAGACAGTTGTATTGAAAGTATTCAAACCTGCAAATTTATTAGGGGTTGGTAGGCAAAACAAAGTTGATTACGGTCTATCACGCCAAACATGGAGTTTTAAGTCTATTAATGGAACACATAGTTTACATGCAACCTCTCATATTCACTCTACATTTCTATTAGTTAATATAATGCATGCCACCTAACCAAAATCACATTATTATAAATAAACATCTAGAAAAAAAAATACAATAGAATTGTGAGTTAACCATTCACTTAAACCTATAATTATAAATAATATATATTTAGTTTCATATCAAAACTATTACAAACCATACATATTTTATGTAGGCAGATACATAATAACTTGTTGTTTTTTTAAAGAATAATGTTTAGTACAGTAATATCACTTTAGTTATTACTTAAAAATATTTGTTCTTGTATAAGGGATCTTTTCTACTGGTTGAACAAGTTATCTCATCGGTCGTGATTTTTTTTCCTCCTTCAAATTTCTCTCTAGGTATTCGGGTGTCGGTTCTCGGTCAAGAGTGTATCTGCAAAAGATTCTCCAACGTTTAAATAAGAGTTCAAATGCAATAAACATTATGATAATGATATACCTTTCTTTTGGTTGTTGTGTTGATTTAAATGATCTTAATGGGTCATTTCACTGTTGGACCAAAATTAGTATTCGTACCATAATTAAGGGTGTATTACATAATTTTTCATACAATTTAACCTATGTTAATATACTTAACCTTAATACATTTTTCTTATGGTAGTCGATCGATATTGGATATCGGAATGTCTCATAAATGTTCGCTCCCTAGTGATATAATATCATTAATCAAACATCTCAAACAACACTTAAAAATATTATTCGAAGAGTATACATATATTTTTTAGACTAATATAACTTTTATATCATCCTTAATCAAACATCATAGTTGAAAACATTACATCAAAAATACTTATGAGAAGTTAATAGGTGAAAAAATTGTATCTTAAAAAGAGTTTCATTAGTTGTGTGTTGATGGATGAGTTGTGGTAACTCATATAACCACCACTTTTATTTTTCTCCTTCATAGTGAATTTCAACCAAACAAATTATAGATTATCATTAGATAAATACAAATATTTTAAAACAAAGACAAATAATTGTTTCTTGTAAGTTGTTCCTCAGCAAAACTAAGGTTGTGTTTGAATTGAGAAATGTAAGTGTGAGGATTTGAGAGAGTGAATGTGTGGTATTTGAGAGGAAAGTGTGAATAAAGTTAGTGTGTTTGGATTGGATTATGTTTGAGTGAATTTGTGAGAAAATTTTAGTGAAATTTGCGAGTGATATGATGATTGTGAGAGTATTTATATTTTTTTAAAGGTGTAAAATACGATATTACAAGTTTACCCTTGCCTTTAAAAAAATAAATAATCAAATATTATGTATTTTTGTGTAAATTTTGATGAATTAAAATTACTACTAGTATAATCATATATAGTTCAATAATTAATTTATGAAAAAAATACGAGTTACTTGACAAAAAATAATTTACATGTAAAATTTTGAATATATGTAAAAATTGTCAATTGTTATATAGAAATAAATAATTTCAATATTCATAAATTTAAAAATTGTAATTAGAAAATTCTTTTGTATTAAATGTAAATAGTATTATTGTATTTATAATAATAATTATTATATAACTTGTTTATTATAAATAAGTATATATTTTTGTATTAAAATTATTATTTGGTTTTATTAAAATATTTGTGTTAGTTAAATTTATTTAATAAGGGTAAATTTGAAAATAACTTCATACTAATGTGACTTTTCCTTTGTTTCTCTTCATTTTGAGGGAAGATGATATTTATTGTTCACACTTATATCTTTTCATCCTCTTCTGCACAAAACCTTGAATCCAATTGACTTATATTATCTCATATATTTGTTTGTGGACAGTACATACATAAAAGCAAACAAACTCTAAAAGGAATAATCAAATGGTTTCTCGACCACAAGCCACAACACTATAATTTTAATTCTTTTAGCAACTATTTATTCAAGTATTGAACACAATAAACAATCACAACAAATTGAATATTTAAGGGTTTTGAAAATCTTATTTACTTATAAGTATTTTTTTTTATCGACAAGAAAGAATTTTACAAATAAAGAAATACTATGAGTGTTTCAACCCTTATACACAAAGAAGAAACAACAGAGGATGAAAACAAAACAAAAAATTGACGCATAACATCATTTGTTAAAATCTTGTTCCCTCAAAAGATCATTCAAAACTGCATTTTCCCATCAAGCAAAGAAAAAACAACCAAAACTCATCAAAAAATCAGATAGAAAAAAACAAAATGCCCATAAGCTTGAGCTAGATTGCTTCGATTTATTGAAAAGATCAAGGAAACATGTGTTAAATACTGAAAAAGTAACCTAATTTGTAGTCACAAAGCAGTTTATGTTCAAATATATCAACACAGAGAAAAATTGCAAGAAAAAAGTAATATAGGTAATATGACCTAATAAGAGTTATCTTAGCAGTTGCATGCAAATAATAGGATACAAAACCCAATCAAAATAAGAGAAATAGGCTTTTGGGAATTTAGATTTTCTCCATGCCCAAATTTTTATCTAAATCATCATAAAAATTTGTTCATATTCTTGTAAAATTATTAAAAATGAAATTATTCATGTGTGTCCATATATTTCATATCGTCGCAATCCATATAATATTCATAATTTTATTTCTCTCATTATTTAGATCCGTAAAAGCAAAGTCAACAAATTTTTTCATAGATATGCAATGATGAACTAACATATAACCAAATCGCTTAGCAATTATGTTCCAAATTTTGACACCTCCCGTAAAAAATAAGTGATTCGTATTTTCAAGTTTTTCATAGACGAAGCAATTTAACCTTTAATTTAAATATTTTTTGTGTAAAAAAATCTGTTTTATGACAAAACTCACCAACAATTTACTTATAAGTATAATTACTTGTTTTTAAATTCACACATACTCCAAATGAAATTCTTTATTTCACAATCAACTCACAATAACTTCAATAAATAAATTTAGGATTTACATAAATATACTTTACTAGGTACATATCAATCTCAACGATTCAATTCAAAACAATGTTCTTTATTTATTATTATAGTTTTTTTTATTTTAAAATATAATTAAAAATAAAATAAAATACAAAATGTATATAAAAAATTCCCCATACATGTTATTATAGATAATAGATACATAAACAAATAAAGTTCTTTACAATATTCAACTTAAAACCGGATAACAAGGATACCAGTAATGATTATATTAGATAAAAACACTTAACGAACTAATCACATGAAAAAACAATTATGATCACGTTTGAGCAGATAAAAATGTGATGAACTCATGTTTAAGACTGATACAATGAATTCAATTTTTATGTTTTTTAGTCATGACTTTAGAATAGACAAGACTTCATAAATATGTTTATTTTTTTATTTGTATAATGAAAAAAAATCACGTCAAAGCTTAAATTTAATAAATTTAACAGGAGTCCAAAAGTGCGGCTACTAAAAAGTGGTTAGATACTTGCAGTGATTAAAGCACTGGTGATTTTCTGCCCTTTAAAAACCTATTATTTATTCTCTTTGCGTCAAACGTCCATCATTTGATGCATGCATGCACCTAATACACCAAATTAACTAACCAAAAAGTGTTGTTTACACTACACAAAGTAAATAACATTATTTAACAATCTTTATAATAATATTATAATATTTTAAATAAAAATAAAAACCAGTTAAAATATTAATTTATTTATTTTTTAAAAACATATAAAAATAGACTATCATTATTTTTTTTAAAGTAAAGATACTAACAAGCACACCATGCACGTAGATCAAACTATATTTATTTCTCTTAAAAAAATAATATTGCATATAGTTTTTCTCTCTTCGTTTTTAACAACAATATTTTTGTTACAGTGCAATTGATGTGACTATGGAACAAACGAAAAATATATAATTACTGTAATCATTATATTATTAAATTAAATATTATTATAAAAGTTAAAAACTTATTAATATTTAAATTAATTTTATTTAATAAAAATTATAAAATAATATTTAATTAGTTATCAATGTTTTAATTATTAATTATTTTAAATTTTTAAGTTGATAATTTATACCTAATTTAGTTAGATGTTAAATTATAAATTTTATTAATAATAAAAAATAGTTTAGATATCAATAATTTTTTTAATTTATAAAATAGTTTAGATATCAATATTTAATCTAATCAATATCATAATTAATTATTTTTATCTTTAATTTTTTTTAAATATTTTTTATAATAAATGTTGGTGTAGTATATTTTAATTAATTAAATGAGATTATTTTGTTGATATTGATATATGTTATTTTGTTGATCTTTCATATTTATATACTATATGTTAAAGTATAAAATATTATATAAAATATAAATTATTCACTTATATATTAAATTGATCTGAAATTTGTATTACATTTTTTCACCTTTAGTCATAAACATGATCTGAGGTTAGATATTTATAGAGTTAGGTGGTATAATAAATTCAATAAAATTTGTTAGAAGAAATTTAAATTGACTTGATTTATGCATTATAAATTTACTTTATATTTATATTGAAATCTCATATATATATATATATATATATATAGGGTGAAATTAAGAAAATTGTATTGAAAATTACAAAATGTTTAATAAAACTATATTAAAAAAAGACCACCTTTATGTGTAAACTACTTTGATTGAATACATAGTAGTTTAAAAAGTGGAACGATCTTATCAGTAAATTCAACTACTCCACACAACTAATAAGATAATATCCCTTTACACTAAGTTAACCATTTCAACCTATAGATCATGTTCAGATCATGTTCATATAATAAAACCTTTTCTCTTCTCTTTCTCTAGCTTTTCTGCTACGAAGACAGAGTTTACTGGAGAAGGCACAATCCTTGTTACTGCAGAAGTATAACCACCCTAAAAGAACCATAGTAAGCAAAAGAAAACAACATTTTTCAAACTGAAAATGAGTCACGGTCAAAACCAGCCTCAAGGTATGTGTTATAGCCAACATGACATTTCTTTTGGGATCAGCTAGTTTGAACTTGTGCACTGTTTTCTAATACGGTTGTGTACAAACTTTGGTTTAGTTTGGAATTCTGGTGTGGCAGATGAGTCAAAGGACACTGCACCAGGTCCATATGAAGTTCCGCCACCTCCACCTGTAATAACTCTCGAGGACAAGGTTGAAGAAACTAAATTCAAGGGTGATGGCTTCTGGAGAGGATGGTAACATCGATCATTTCTATATTCTTAATTTCTGTTACAGCCACTAGTTACCTTTTTTATTAGGTTAGATCTATATTGATTTTTTTAAATAAAAACTTTTATGTTAGACATCATTAATGCAACTTGACATCTCAGTTATGCTGACACCTTAGGGTTTTTGACTATCATGAGTTTTTTTTTTTTTTTTTTACTTTTTACCAAAATGGGATTCATTCAAAAAAATTACAAATTTAAGCAAGTCGTGCCGAATTGGCACAACTTCATATGCACATATCGTGCCAACTTGGCACGACTTCTGCCATGTCATCCTGAAGTCGTGTCAAGTTGACACGACTTCTGCCACGCCATATATATATATATATTTATTTTATTTTTAAAAAAATTATTGTTTATATATTGGGTAGTAAGTTATGCAATGTTAAAAATTAATTTGATACATAATTTTGTAAGAGTGTTAATTTGAAGGAACAAAAAATTGGATAATTGTGTATGGATCATGTTTGACTGTAATGTAATACAATAACTTGATTATTTGATTAATTAAAAAATGAAGAAAATTGTTATTGAATTTGGAAATAAATAGATAAATGAAAATTTATTGTATTTGGAAAATAAATAGAGAATTATTGTTGTGAATTTGCAAAATAAATAGTTTGAAAAGTAATAATTTTACAAAATACGTAATGATGAGAGGAGATTAATTAGAACTAAACAAATTAGTAGAATCATTACAAGATATAAAATATAAATATAAATTTGAACTATAAGTAAATTATTTATTGGAAGACGTGCCACAGTGTGGTCTTTGTATTTGTTGTTGAGGTCTTCGTGGAAGAAGATCATCAACAATATGTTCATCATCGTTGTTATTGGTTTCATTATGAGATGATGGTGAGGGAATCGTGGGTCGATAGTGCATGAATGATGTTGGATTTTATGTAGAAAGAGGGGTGAATGCCGAAGTTCCAAATATATTTGGTGGAGTGGAAAAAGTACCAGAAGGAGAAGGTAAAAGGTTATACATGTAAGGAATCAGATGGTGTGGAGAATGAAGTGAGAGGTGCCGAAGATGATCCATACACGTTTATTTATGTATTTATTCATTCAATTCAAACATGATCCATACATGATTATCTAATTTTTTATTCCTTAAATTTAACACTCTTAAAAAATTATGTATCAAATTAATTTTTAACATTATATAACTTATACCCAATATATAAACATTAAAAATAAAAAAATAAAAAAAATATGACGTGGCAGGCATAAGTCGTGTCAAGTTGGCACGACTTCAGTATGACATGGCAGAGTCGTATCAAATTGAGACGATTTGTGCATATGAAGTCGTACCGAATTGGCACAACTTGCCTAAATTTATATATTTTTTAAATGGACCCCATTTTGGTAAAAAGCAATAAAAATAACTCCATGATGGTCAAAAACCCGACACCTTAACTATCAATCATCATTTGCTATCACATGAAAAAAAAACTACTAAAAAAAATAAAATAAAATATGGGAGATTATACAAAAACACATATGTTAACAAAAACGATACATAGGTAGACTGTACTTATTCATACAATTTTTTAAGAACAGACTTGATGATAGTCTATTATATCAATGAAAAGATTATCTATGAATAAATCTTAAATTAATCAACTTATCAGCACACACATTTCTTTCCCGAAAGAAAAATATGAGTAACCCTAAACTTGATTTTCCACAGTAATTAAGACAGATATTTTATTTATTACTAAACATTCAAGGAACATTATTATTAACAGTAAACACAACACAAACCAAAGTAGAATTACATTCGAGTCAGACATTAGTAAGCCCCATCTTTTGAGTTTCCTCTATAACTTCATAAAACTCAGCAATAGAGCAGTCTGAACTTTAAGAAACGCAGAGAAAACTTCAATAAATTTATCTATACTCTCACGAAATACTTCCATAAGTAGCAAGACCATAATATCTCCTAGTAGCTTCATCAGTGTTAATTTTAACTCAGTGTGAGAAGGAAACTCCCATCTAACAACAGGAAGAGAAAGGACGAAGAACGAAGAACGAAAAACTTTACCAGTATGAGTATTAATACAAAAAAAATTGATCTTGTTAGAAATCTAACATATCATTTTTCATTAAAGATTTAAACAAATTTCCACTAGACGAGTTAAATCTTTAATAACCGAAATCTTACATTTAATAATTAAAATTATACATCAATTAAAGATGAATACATTTCATAATATATCCATCAGATCTTATTCTAAAAGATATTTTTGTAAGAATTTAACAGTTATATTTTGACTAAACTATTCAGTATCAATTTTTACACAAACTATAACTGTATTTAAACTTCGAGTTATCACTTTTCTCCCGGAGTTACGTCTTACACATGAATGATATATACTATTAGTAACTTCTAGAACAAAGTTAAACATTTGCAGTATTGGATATTTCAATTATATCATAAAAATAAATTAGATATCACAAAATTAATCTAGTCATCTATTTTTTATCAGATAATAACCTTATGATATTTTCAAATATAAAAACATGTGAATGTTATTTTATAAAAAAATATAAATATATGTTTTGAAACTGTAGAGGATGTAACCTGATGAATGCAGTTTTGTCATAAATTTAATTATTTCATTTGAATATATATATTGGTTATATTTATTGACTTTAATTTACCAATTGTCTTAAAAAATTGTAACACTAATATTATTTATTTTATTTGTTTGCAGTTGTGCTGGAATTTGTTGCTACTGTTGTTTGGATATTTGCTTCTGAGAGGTAGTTTAATGCAAGTTTGCTAAAAACATATATTATATTTCTGAATAAAAGTATATGTTTGTGCGTGTATTATTATAGGGTTTCAATCTCGATACAATTTATGTCCATGTATAATTAAGTTTTTTTTTTTTTTTTATATTTTGTATATATCTTATTGTATTATAAAACTTGTAATTTATTGTAAACATTAGTCAGTTGCACATATTCTGAAATAAATATGACTTTTGCAATATAGAATCCTATGATATATGAGATTTTTATACATGGACCAATTTCGCACCAGACGAGGGAGACGGGTTTCAGTACTTCATTCTTTAAGTAAAAAATAATTCAAATTTTATAATCAGATGAGTTTTTTTTTCTCATCCTCAATTTTATTGGAAAAATATTCTTGTACTTGTATTTATATTTAATTTCTACTGTCTCAAATACTAATTAAATAATTTTAATTATGACATTATTAAGTATTTGATATATATTTTTTTCAATGTTAAATATTATGAAAAAAATTCTAATTGTATAAATATCAGATAAAAATATTAAATAAAAATTAGATAAAATTAAAAAAATTAAAAAAATTATGGTCTAAAAATAAGTTTTTTTTAAAAAAAATTAAAATAATTTAATAAATTAAAGATATTTTAGTAATTTAAAATAGAATACAAATGAATATGTGAATAAATATTAAGATAAATAAGAAGATGGAAAAAATGATTATATACTTACTCGTTTATATTCTTATACTGAGTTTAAAAAATAAGTATTACCATTCTAGCAAAATTAGGACGAATTCACATAATACACATGAAACAGGTATATACAAATAGGATTTTTTTTTATCTACAATTATAGGACAATTTCTATTTTTTTACATCAAATAGGTAAGTTTAATATAAAAAAGTTGAATAAACATAAACAAAAAGTTGCGTTATAAATTGCGACTTTCGTTTTTTCTATTTAATTTACAGACGTAAGTTTTTTTGCGTCACAATTTTGTGTTTTATTTCAATTAAATTAAGAATTAGGTTTATATTTTATAAATTTTTAAGAGTTATAAGTTTGTTTTATTGTAAGGGTGGCAATGTAAGTCTATTTTAGCCTCTTCCATATTTTACTAGGAAAAAATAGATTGCAATGAATTTACGCAACATTTGTGAAAAATCTAAAATTCATATATAACTTTTAATTATAAATTTAAGTATCTTATAAAAATAAAGTTTGATCACCAATATAATAATTATAAAGAAAAACTTAAAAACTAATTTTTTATTGTTTACTACAAAGGAAAATAGATACTATAAAAGAAACATAAAAAAATTAAGAAATAAAATTAAAATTAAATTTAGATTATAAATTATAAATATATTATGTTGTTAAATTAATGAATGAAAATATTTAATTATATTCGATCCATAAATCATATTACACAACGAAAAAAATTAAAAAGATTAATACAGATTACAAGACGGATCAATTGCAGGTTGTGGTTATAGAGGATGAACTTAAATGTCCAACTGAACTCATACTTTTAATCTTCCTGCACCTCTCATTATTATTTTCAGATTATTTTATCCTTTTTAAAAATAACTTTCAAATTACTCTTTCTATATTCTAAAATGTTTTTTTCTTTTTCAATTTTTATTCTAAAACACACTTTACTTCCACAACTTCTATTCTAAAAACAACTTTTGCTTACGAAACTCTTCAAAATTATCAAAAAATAATTATAATATTTCAAATGTAGGATGTAAGAAAAAAAATTAGGAATGCAGGAAGAAATATCCTTTTATTAACAATTAATATTTGTAAATTGAAAAATACAACTTAAGTTTTTAAATTTATTTTATAATAATTATTTATTAAATATTATTTAAACCATGAATTATCTAAATATTTGATAAATCCTAACATAAATTCCACTTAAGAATATTTTTTAAGAAATGATAGAAGTAGTTTGTTATATAACACAACAACTTCACTGATTAGAAAAACAAATATGACATAAAAATACGGCTTCTTTGACTATTTAAAAAGTGAAAATCCAAGTTGTTACTCCAATTTAAGAAAATATATAAACTTAAAGTGGAGAAAAATCACGACTTCTATAGTTTTTTATATAAAAAATTAATTAACACTAAAGTAGTGCACCAAAACAATTTTGATGTTAAAAAAAATAATAAAGTCGTTTATTACAATTTTTTATGCCAATAAAAAATAATAATAAATTCATATTTTTTCAAAACACGTTTTTTATATAAAATCATATTTCAAAACATCACTTACTCAATAAATATATGAAAATAAGAAGTTACTCTTCATATCCTTCACTCGACTTTTAACTTACCAATACAAATTTTCAATTAAGAGAATTTATTTTTTAACCGATTTGTATGATAATATTTTAACTTTAAGTCCATCGATATAACATTTAGGTCAATCATGAAATTCGAAATTTCCTTTATTTTTAATTGTTTTTAATATCCAACCATTTCTATTGATAATTAATAATAATATTTTAATAAATTTTTATATAATTTAACTATAATTTTTATTATTATATATTTTTCAAAAATTATTAAATCAAGAGTTACCAAAGTATAATCTTCATTGTAAAGAACTATAATTGAAATTAAACATGATAAATTTATTAGAGTTATCTGTTTATGTTCAAGCACAAGTGTGTGGATATATTTGTATATTTCTTTAATTATGAGCAGATGTTTCTAATAATACTTAATTAAAATTAAATTACTAAATTTAGTATATATATATTCTTAACAAGTAATCATAATTTTGATGATTTTAATATTAAATAATAAAATTCATTTATTATATATTTTTTAAATAAAAAGTAAAATTAAATGTTAGACAATCAATTATTGTATATGTATACTTTAATTCTGACACAAATAGTTATCACATTATTTTTTGAAATTGCTTTGATTTCATAATTATTCACAATTTCATTAATTTATCATAAATTTAACATTTCAATCAAAGAACTAATTAACAAATTATTTTCTTTATTTCCAGTATTAACTTCTTGAAAGTTTTATAAATTAAAAAGAAAAGAAAGAAAAAAATTCTATCCTACTTCTTGTCCAAATTCCCTCCCACTAATTCCTCAAATCGGCACCCTTATCATTCCGAATTTGCATTTCCCTCGAAATCACAGAACCCTAAAGCCCCAACTCCTTCCTCTGAAACCCTTGTGATTTTTTCATCTCCATTTCGTTTGCGTCCGTCTCATCTTCACGCACGCCACCATCATCGGGGCGGGTAAACATGGAGTAAAAGAAAGAAGAGAGAAATGAAGAAGAGTGATAAGAAAGTTGCACCAGAGTAGAAGGAACCCTATACGCCGGCGAGTGAGAGGCCAACGAAGGAGAGGAGAGGACAACGGTTTCACGATTTGTAAGGCATACTTTACAAATTAATTGGTTATATAATTATTCGTTTTCTGGATTCGTGAGGTTAAAGTATAGTGTTCGTGTCTTAAAGATTGTGTTTTGGGGTTTCTTATTGAAAATATGAGGTTTGCGATTTGCGCGTTATAAAATCTTGTGTTGAATTAGTGAAATCTTTGAGCACTGGCATATGGATTATGTTACAATGTATACGAATGATATAAACCCTAAATTCCTCCAATATCTTATCTTTTATTACACTGTTGAAAACGCTTTCTACGTGGGATTCCTTTAAATTTCCACCTTGGATTCTCTTCTTAGTATCAAATATTTAAATGTTATTTGTATACTATGTATCATTTATACTATTCCATGTCTTGGAGGTTCTTCCCGCGAAATATCTTGTCTCATACTGAAATATCGATAAACATTTGACATGGTACAGACCCGTGAATATAGATTTGGACCCTGGATGTAATTGGGAAGGTTTTTTTACATGGTTTCCTTTTCCGTCACATAGAAATAGAGATCTCTGTTGTAGTTTTGCCTGGATAAGACCCTAAAATCCCATGAATGCATTTGAAAACTTAATATTGCAAATGCGTTTTAGATGGATTAATTATGGATTCTTGACCCGTGAATATAGATTTGGACCCTATATGTAATTGGGAAGGTTCTTTTACTTGGTTTCCCTGTCCCTCACTTAGAAATAAAGATTTATGTTGTCGTTTTGTCGATAAAACCCTAAAATCCCATGAATGTATTTGCAAATGCGCTTTAGATGGATTCATTATGGATTATTGACATGTGAATATAGATTTGGACACTGGATGTAATTGGGAAGGTTCTTTTTTATGGTTTCCTTGTTCCTCCCTTAGGAATGGAGATTTATGTTGTGTGTTTGCCTTGGTAAGACCCTAAAATCCCATGAATGCATTTGCAAACTTAATATTGCTAATACGCTTTAGATGGATGCATTATGGATTATTTGGAAATTGTGGACTTTCCTGATAAGGCATGATTGTCCCACATTGTTTTTCGACCTCAAGTTTGTTAAGATAGATATCGCTAGAGTTAATTATCCCATATGAGTATGTTTTTTTTTTTTAAATAAGAGTTTTGTTACGGTTTTGTTTTTAAAAGACATCTCAAAAGATTAAAAGAGGAACAATGTATATATAAATTGCCATGGAATTATGGGTGACCAGAACAGTTGGAATTTTATTTCTTAATTTGAAGGTGGCAAATTAGTATATTTGAGATTTGAACCCCTTGGTTTAAATTAAAATTGAGATATTATTGATTCTTGAAAAAGGGTCAGACTCGGGGATTGCTTGCTTGAGCTTATTGAGGGTTAGTATAATTGAAGTAGAATGTTTTCTCTATTTTTTGGGGAAATATTATTTGATGACCCAAAATGTGCAATATTGGATTGTGGGATTGCCGAGACTATTAGGACGTGAGACTGTGATAATTGTTTTGATATTTGTTGTTCTTTTTAACGAAATCAAATTATGTTCGCGATGGGATGATTGTTGCTTGAAATTGGGAGGTTAGTTTTTGAATTTTGAATGATTGGGTCTATCTCGATCATATAAAAAAGTGAGTAAAATCTACTCTCTTATCGACATTCTTATTTTTTTAGTATGGACTTATCCATCTCAACATTTTACCTGTCTTATTACTATTTTTACCTTTTTAAATGTTTTTATATAAATAGAGTTTTTTTGAAAATTTTATTCTTTTTTTCAATTTTACTTTATTTTAAAAACAATACCTATTCATATTTCAATTTTGTTTACACTATGTACGTTTATATTATTTTAATTTTTTAAACATTTAAATTTCTTGCATGCATTTTACATATTTTATTCAATATCATAAATTTTAAATTTTATTTTTTAAATTTCATCCTGTATTCATAGCATTACTCTTTTTACTTCTATGTTTTTGAAGCATTTATTTATAGTTCTCATCATTTTATTTTTTAAACATGATTTTTACATATTTAAATGATTTTATTGGAATATTATAATTTGTTTTTGTTATTGTTTATAATGATAATTTTTACTTTTCCAAACAATACATTCTACACTTTTATATATTTTTTTCAACCTTGAATTTAGACCTTATTATATTCTTTTTAAAATTCTATTTTACTTTCAAAGTGATTGTTATTTTTATTAACTTATCCCGTATAAAATACTTCATATATTTTATAAACATCACTTATTATTATTTTAAATGTTTTATTTTTTAAAATATTTTAATGCTCTTTCTGTATTTTTGTACTTTTTTTTTCAAAAAATTTTAAAATCTTTTTTACACCTTGCTTTTTGATGATACATTTCATTATAAACATCATTAGTATTGACATTTTTATACTGCTCATCTTTGTCTTAGATATTTTTAAAACTGCTTTTATATTTTAAATATTTTTCTCAAATGTCATCATTTAAATTTTTTATTATTTTCTACTTAAATAACATTTTTATAGCATTAACCCCTCTGTAGTTTTTTTTTTATATTTCTTAATATTACATTTAAGGCTTAGGGAATTTAGTAAGTTTGCTACAGTAGAATTGTATTTATAGTTAGAGTACTTATGTAATTTTTTTATAAATTTCTCCAAGTTTTAGCATCGTTTATTTTGACGTTCAATTTGAAACAGACAAATCCAGTCGTATAACATATGTCTATTGAGGTAAAATACAAATTTCTTGCATATATGTTTGTATATTTCTGAAACAAGTTAATTAGTCTTTTGTAGAAGTCTATGGATGGTTTCATGTATTGTTTCCTTAATATTTTAGTCCTTATTTTTCAAGGTTGGTTGAGACAGTATGCAAATTATCTTCATCTGTATATGCATACAATTTTTTCAAGTAATTGTTTGAATTTGATTATCACTGTATTTGTAGTTGGGTTAAAATGAATATTTTGATCTTAGCGAACACATGGATAACCAAGATAGGGATGTCCATCTATGGGTAATTAGTTGTAAGATTTTCTTAGTTCCCCAAATCTTTTTTGTTTACTGTTTTCTTTTATCCCTTTCAGTCATAGAACTTATGTGTCAGGACAGGAGTAATACCAATTTCAGAAGGCTTGCACATCTGAACATATATAACTCACCATCTCCTTCTAGTTTGTGGGGGCTTTCTACTTCTATTCCCAGGCATTGATTTCTTTCTTATACGTTATTTTTGTGATTCCTTTCTTTAAAGCTTTTATAGGTAAACTTTTTAATTAACTTATATTGTGTGGACAGCGAAATTGTTTTTATCATTTATGATTGAGAGAATATTTTTGTCATTCTAAGAAACATAATGATCTTAATAATGTGTGTTTTTCTTTGTACGAGAAATGAAGGAGTATGATGTTTGCACAGTTTATTTCTAAGAACTTCTAGGCACTGAAAATTTTAACTATTTAAACTAGATTTATTTACTTGATTTTACAGAATTTGTGTACTTTGCCATTATGCCAAGCTACAAAACGAGTATTACTAGTTACATAAATTGATTGATTTAGTTACTTAGTTGTGGTTAATCGTGATGTCTTGTTCATTATTGTTTTACAAAAATGATCTAACTATATCTAACTATTCATTCTAGAGCTTGTGCTGTGTTACAGTAATTTGAAAATAAATGCTTTTCATAATGGGGAAGGAAAACAGATGTATTCCGAGAGTAGTGGCATTATATTAGCCATTGCCTTTTACTTTTTGATATGTAATTTATTATTACGTAGTGCCATGACTAAAATATCTGTTTCTTACTTCACTGTATTGGAAATTTTCATGGGATTTAAATACCATAGATCACTTTGGCTTTTATCTTTAAAAAAATTCAAGAAATCCAGGCTATCTTTTTCGAGGTTAAAACCTTGTTTTGGTTTGAGTACTTTTTTTCTTTTAATCAATTTTTTTAAATGATTCCATCCCCATTAAATAGGTTTTCTATGTAAACAATGTTTTTATTTTCGTAAGGCACTGTGAAGGATGTTCAGAAATCATTAATTATATTTCTCATGCACATTCTGCTCCTGTATCATATATCTGTTGGGGTAAAACACAAATTGGATGGATATGTTTGTATATTTCTCAAATAAGTTAATTAGTCTTTTATAAAAATTTATGGATGGTTTCATGGTTCTGAGTCAGTTTGCACTTATACCCATCTGTATTGTCGTACGCATATGATTTTTATCGGAAATTGTATGAATTTTATAACATGGATATTTGTATGTTATCAAACATATGGATAACCATGTCAGAGATTTCCATCTATGGTTATTAGTTGTAAGTTTTTCTTATTTTCCCAAACCATTTCTTTACAGTTTTCTCTTATTTTTTTCAGTCATCGAACTTGTGTTTCAGAATAATTGTCACACTAGTTTCAGAAGGTTCACTGGGCATTAATTCCTCATCTGTTAATTCTACAGGTAAGCATTTTAATTGACTTTCAAAATGAATTCATTATTGATTATTTGCAAAGATGGCTGGCAGTTGGTACTGTTGTGAACTTGCCTACATAGAACTTGAAAATCCCAACTAATGCTTTGATGCCATTTCTTTGTTTGTGAAGTTCCAAATAATCCCATGGCTTTGGAGGTTCTGTTCAAACAAACTAGTTTTGATTCTTACAATTGTGAATGTATTATTTATATGGATTCGTTGTTTGTTACTTGTAAATTGAGATTGTTGGTGTGGTTTGTTTTGATAAGATCGACAAGTCTCATACATTTACAGTTATTTATTGGATGGTTCTTGAACAATCGATTATATGTTACTAAACTTAATATTGCCTACAATATAGATAATTTATTGTTCTTTATTTTCAAAGTAGCTTCATTCAGATACGAATATCTTGTCTCATTATGAAATATCGATAAACATTTGACATGGTACAGACCCGTGAATATAGATTAGGACTCTAGAATTGGAAAGGTTCTTTAGCATGGTTTCCTTGTCCGTCACATGACCCGTTAATATAGATTTGGACACTGGATGTAATTGGGAAGGTTCTTTTACATGGTTTCCTTGTCCCTCACTTAGAAATAGAGATTTATGTTGTGTGTGCCTTGGTAAGAGCCTAAACTCCCATGAATGCATTTGCAAACTTAATATTGCAAATGTGCTTTAGATGATTCATTATGGATTATTTGGAAATTGTGAACTTGCCTGACATGGCATGAATGTCCCACATTGTTTTTTGACCTCAAGTTTGTTAAGATAGACATCGTTAGAGTTAATTATCCCATATGAGTATGGTTCTTTTCTTTTTGAAAATAAGAGTTTTGTTATGGTTTTGTTTTTGAAGACATTTTGAAAGATTAAAAGAGAAAGGTATATACAAAATTGCCGTGGAATTATGGGTGACCAGAACAGTTGGAATTTTATTTCTTAATTTGAAAGATTTGGATCCCTTGATTTAAATTGAAATTGAGATATTGATTCGGTCAGAATCGGGGATTGTTTGAGCTTATTGAGGGTTAGTATAGTTGAAGTAGAATGCTTTCTCTATTTTTTGGGGAAGTATTATTTGATGACCCAAAATGTGCAATATTGGATTGTGGGATTGTCGAGACTATTACGATGTGAGACTATGATAATTTGATATTTGTTGTTCTTTTTAGTGAAATCAAATTGTTATGTTCGCGATGGGATGATTGTTGCTTGAAATTGGGAGGTTAGGTTTTGAATTATTGTGTCTATCTCGATCATATAAAAATGTGAGTGAAATCTACTTTCTTATCCACATTCTTATGAGAGAAAAAAAAATTTGTTCATTACAAGAAAATTGTTTAATAGAAACTAATTTTAAATAGTAAAATAATTAGTTACTATATTGACTAAATTAGAAATTATTTTATAAATGAAAAATTATTGGTATTTAAAGTAGTTTTTATTATTAATAAAAATTTACAAAATAGTTTTTAAATTGATATCTAAGTATTAGTTACCAAGATTTTAGTTATTAACTACTTATTTTCTAAATTAGTATCTATTAGTATTTTAGATATTAATTTAGAATCTAAAATATTAGTAGTTAAAACTTTGATAACTAATTTAGATACTAATTTACAAATTATTTTATAATATTTCTAGTCTTTGAATTAATAGTTTAAGTAATATAGTGATTAATTATTTTTGGTTTCTAAATTTTGTTAATATTTAATGATTTTCTTGTAGTGATTTTTTATATATATTTTTATTTTTTTAATATAAACTTATCCATCTCAACCTTTTACTTGTCTTATTACTATTTTTACCTTTTTTAAATGTTTTTGTACCGATCGGGTGTAGTTGACTGTTAGTGGACGGGGGGCTATGTAAGCTGGGTCTCACGAGTGGCAAGGGCCAGTGCCTTGCATGCGGCATATGCCCAGGGCATCGAGGAGTGGTCAAACCTCAGTCATGTAAGGTGGGTCCCACAAGCGGTATGCTCAGATTGTCTCGCAGACAATACGCCAGAGGGACGAGGAGTGGTCAGGCATCGGTCATCACTGAAACTGATCCTAAACAACACATCGGTAGTGCAATTGATCCCAAACTGACGTGTCCTCGGACCTTGGCAAGTTAAAACAGTGGAACTGGGTCACGAGAGGTAGATCCCAAACAACACATCGGTTACCAGCAGGAAGAAGCCTAGATCACGATGGGTGACGTGTTCAGGCGTAACACGAGTAAAGAGCCACTGGTAGAGATACGACTTGTAAGGGTTACGTTCCAGCGACAAGCTACATGCATGACACGTGAACAGCTAGGGCACTTACAGGACGGATGACTCCAGAGATTAGGTGCACAAGTTGGTATCCAGGTGGTCATTCTGTTAGAGGTTGCACTCTAGTAAGAGAGCCTTATGCGCTAGATTGCCCTAAGAGTGGGTGATAGTAGCGCTGAGGCACACCCTCAGTAACCCTAATTGTGGGTAGTGGAAAGAACAAAAACCCTAATTGGTAGCCTCAACCTCTTTTTCTAACTCCACGACCCTGGTGCGCAAGAGCAAGACCTTTGATTCAAGATCATTATACTCTTGACCTTTGTCGAAGAGTCATTTCTTGATCTCTTTCTCAGTCTGACGGAGACTGCTTAACTCTTGATCCAGGCCGGTTTCCCGATTGGAGCAGAACCGGTTGGGCCAGTTTTTCCTTTTTCTTTTCCTCTGCCAGAGCTAAGTCTTCTTTAGCCTTTGCCTCCACCAAGGCCAACTACTGCTTCATCACTTCAGCCTTGTCGATCTGGGGGTTTGCTTGGGCAAGGAGTTCGCCGAAGCCAAGGCCCAAGCATTCCCTGGCCACATCCTCAGTCATCTCCACCGTTGCCCCTCTTTGGAAACCTTGGAGGGCATTCTGAAGAAGGACAACAGAAAGCTCAGGTGCAGGTGGAGTGTGCCCATGCCTAGAGGCGCTCTCACCACCACCTTCGAGCGCGAGGAGGCCATGAGGTGAAGAAGCGCTTGGCGGGTGCTCCCTGAAAGAGGCAGGGCGACCCGCAGTTGTAGAGTGAGAGGTCGTAGCAACCATCGCTCTGTGCCTTTTAAAGACAAGCCCTTCCGTGGAGTCCTCGTTAGACTCAATCTCCACCACTCCTTTGCCTTTCTCAAGGGGGGTTGGAGCAGGTGACGCTTGGACGGTGACAAGGGGGACCGCGACAATGGGACCGGTTGAAGGCGGTGGCAGAAATGGGAGTGGGAGGAGCAGAGGCACCCACGACCCCAGGCGCCCCTGGGCGACGAGCAAGGGCGTCATCTAGCCTAGCTCGTTTTTCCTCGTTCAGCACCATGCCTGTACGAAGATTAGAATGCATGGGGTCAGCAAAACAATATAGGATGTAAAAGTAAACATACAAGTATGAAGAGAAAGAATATGCAAGCACAAAGAGCTGATAACTGGTATTCACAGCAAAGTGAGAAAGAGATGAGCGGGTATCGATATAGCCCTTGAGATCAGAAGGGCTGAACTTGTACTTGATCAGTTAGGAAGTGTTGAACACCGCCCCTAGGCTTGCGAAGACTTGGCAGAGCTCGCGACCGTGGGGAGTCAGTTCCTTAAGAGTCCTCAGCTTCTTGAACTTTAGTTCCTTCACCCATTCGAGTGGAAATCCATCCAGAAGGGTGCGGTCATAGTCGGTGCAACACACCCGGAAGAACTTCCCTTTGAAGTCCTTATACGATTGTTGGAATAAGGTGAGGAGAACTCTCCCTGCCACCCCATTAAAGCTTACCCAAAGCTTTCTCCCTAGACTCTTGGCCTCGAAGAAATGGAGGAAGACGTCTACAGAAGGGGTGTGCCCAAAATGGTTGCAGAGGATTGCAAACCCCCTCACAAAGGCCCAACTGTTGGGGTGCAATTGGGTAGGGGCCACATTAATCTTCGTTAGTAGAGCCCGCTCGAACATCGTGAGCGGCAAACGAAGCTTGACCCTCTTGAAAATGGTGGCGTAAAGGAAGAAGGGTTCCCTGTCGTTTGCGCAGGGTTGAACGGACCCATATGTGTCGCACTCCTGCCCAAGCACGCGGAGCAAATGAGTGGCCTGATCCTCCCTATGCTTCATCACATCCTTACTGCAGGTGAGTGAGGAGGTCTCAGCCAGGAGGTCCTAAGAGGACTAGGGGTAGAGGGCTCTGTAATCTACTTTGGGAGGAGGGTTGGAAGTTGTTTTTGTTCGAGCCATCTCGAAGAAAGCTAAAAAGCAAGAAAAAGAAAGGAGAAAACGAAGGTTTAGAAGAGGGTGATGGTGTAACCCAGCAAAAAACTAGAAAAACCCCACACTCGAGGAAAACCCAAAAAAACAAAAGAACGGGGAAAAAGCAGAGAAAGACTAAAATGCAAGGAATTTAAACAGGCCCAGACAGTTATCAAAGTGTGAAATCAAAGAACGAGGACAATCCATGGGTAAAAATCATACCTTTTGTTGGTTAGAGTCGAAAGTTATGGTTTTTCGCAAGAGGGAGGTGAGAGTGTTTGGAGAAGAAGAAGATGAAGCGTGCAAGAAATTTCTGATAATGGAACAGTGAATGGAAGCGCGTGTTTTCGAAAATTTAACGTAAACTAAGAAGCGTAAGCGGCATTAAGTCCTGGCCGGTGATCAAGACACGTGTGTGCAGATTAAAACGGGCATAGAGAAGCGTCACTTCGGTGCACTGTTCACGTCTTGTCACATAGAGCCATGTAGGTCGCCAGGGCAAGGACTTAGTCTCTTTGGTGAACAAGTTAACATCTCGAGACTGGGGGGCTTGTGTACTGACCACTCCTCGGGTGTTGTTGAATGTTAGTGGACAGGGGCCACGTAAGCTGGATCCCACGAGTGGCAGGGGCCAACACCTTGCATGCAGCACGCCCAAGGCGTCGAGGAGTGGTCAGGCCTCGATCATGTAAGGTGGGTCCCACAAATGGTATGCCTAGAGTGTCTCGCAGATAATATGCCAGAGGGACGATGAGTGGTCAGGCATCAGTCATTAGTATATACTGACGTGTCCTCGGACCTCGGCAAGTTAAAACAACGGAGCTGGGCCACGAGAGGTGGATCCCAGACAACACACCAGTTACCAGCAGGGAGAAGCCTAGATCACGAGGAGTCCATGTGTGTGGTGTGGATGATGCGTTCAGGTGTAACACGAGTAAAGAGCCACTGGGAGAGATACGACTTGTGAGGGTCATGCCCTTGGTCTTTGTGATTTCAGGTGTTTGATCGAAAGAAGACACGAACAAAGGCAGAAACAACTAGGCGTGTGTTCGTTGTAGACGAGTCAACCGGCAGGAACATTTTTTATATAAATAGTTTTTTGAAAAATTTATTATTTTTTTCAATTTTACTAAATTTTGAAAACAATACCTATTCTTATTTTCATTTTTTTACACTATTTTTACGTTTATATTATTTTAATTTTTTAAGCATTGAACTTTCTTGAATGCATTTTACATATTTTATTCAATATCATTAATTTTAAATTTTATTTTTAAATTTCATCATGTATTCATAGCATTACTCTTTTTACTTCTATGCTTTTGAAGCATTTATTATTGTTCTCATCATTTTAATTTTTAAACATTTATTTATTTATTTGTAGTTTGGTTAATCGTGATGTCTTGTTCATTATTGTTTTACATAAATAATATAACTATTCATCCTACAGCTTGTGCTTATGTTACAGTATTTTATTATGGTGGAATTTGAAAAGGAATGCTTTTCCTGTAATTTTCATTATGGGGAAGGAAAACAGATGTATTCTTTAAGCATCTAGCGAAAGTAGTGACATTACATTAGCCATTGACTTCCACTTAAAACATTTGTCTTTTGATTTTATTAATTAATTGTTATGTAGGTGCGATGACAAAAATATCTTGAAAAACCTTTGGCTTTTATCTTTAAAAAATTTAAAGAAATCCATGCTATCTTTTTAGAGCCCAAAAACCTGGTTTTGATTTGAGTACTTTTTTTCTTTTAATCAATTTTTTTTTGTTTAAATGATACCACCATTCCATTAAATAGGTTTACTATGTAAACAATGTTTTTATTTTCGGAAGAAGTCACTGTGAAGGATGTTGTTCAGAAATCATTAATCGTCTTTCTCATGCACATCAGCATATATCTGTTGAGGTAAAACACAAATTGGATGGATACGTTTGTATACTTCCTAAAAAAGTTAATTAGTCTATTTTAGAAATTTATAGATGGTTTCATGGTTGAGTCAGTTTGCACATATGCTGTACGCATATGATTTTAATCGGAAATTTTCTGAATTTGGTACCCATAAGGATAACCATGTCAGAGATTTCCATCTATGGTTATTACAGTTTTTTTTTTTACATTTTTTATTTATTTCTTTCACTCATTGAACTTGTATTTCTGGACAAGTGTCATACTAGTTTCAGAAGGTTTATTAGTTTCAAACTAATGCTTGAATTTTATTCGTCAATATGATGCTAAATGGAGTTTTACGCTAATGCTTTGATGCAGTTTTTTTTGTTTGCGACAGTAATGAAGTTCCAAATAATCCATGGCTTTGGAGGTTCTGTTCAAACAAACTAGTTTTGAATCTTACAATTGTTCATTTTTGAATGTTGGTCCCATGTGATCTCGTAAAACCCAAAAATCCTAATGATGAATGTTCAGAAAATGCTATGGATTCAGGAACTTTGATTTGGATCAAGCAAAGTTATCTTTTGAATGTATAGTAGTATATCGATGGATTAAGCATTGATTATTTGGAAACTGAGGTGGAAAATAGTTTGGGTATTATTATAAAAAATAAAAAAGATGAGCAAAAGAGACAAAAGGAAGACAATAAATATGAGAATAAATATTTTTCTGTTGTTTTATTGAGATCAAAGCAGAGTTAGAATATATAAACATTTTAACTAAATATAGATAATGTAAAATAAATATTGATATCGTTTGATATATCTTTGCATGTTGGGAAACAAATATTGATCCGATCCAGTTTGAAATAAATATTCTTGAATGATTGAGGACTTAAGATTGTAAGTTGTTTTATGGTGGAAATGAAAAGCAAATGGATGAGACTTTTCTTCACTTCTTTCTTAACAATGTGATAATCTATTTTTATGTGTTTCTTATGTTCGTGAAACATTGAATTTGTCGCAATGTATCTTGTTGAGTCATTGTCAATGAGAGATGAAAGATTATAAGATGAACTAAAATGACAAGGTGAACAAAGATCTACGAATAATTTGTAATTCTAGCAATCAGAACTCTGATCAAAATTCTGAAACCATATTATAAAAGAGAAACAAAAGAGAAAAAGGAAGGAAAAAAAAAGTATGAGATATTTTTTTTCTATTTTTCTATCGAGATCAAAACAGGGGTTCAAAATATATACGAACACACAACAAAATAGAGAAAATGTAAAATAAAGTACCAATAAAGGATAGAATCAGAAAAAATAAAATAAAAGTTAAATATATATATATAAAGAGGAACAACTAAGAAAAAGAAAAATTGATATTAACTTTCTTTTAAAAGCTTTCTATCTATATCCTAGACATTATTTAATTAAACATTTAAATAGTAACTATTGTTTGGAACTATTTTCCTTAATTTGAAGATGTTGATTATTATAGTTGTAGCAGATGAGAATGAGTTTGAATTTGAATTGAGATTTTTTTTTTATTCTTTTAAGATAGAAAAACACAAGAAAAAAAAATTAGATTATGTATAAATTTATTTTATTTTATTAATTTTGTAAGCATGGTCTGAATGTGAATGTGTTGAAATGATAGCTTTGGTTTGAATGAGCTATTAGTTTGTGAGAGTTTTGTTCGATGAATCAATTTAGAAGCAAGTTTAAAGCTTAACTTGGGTGATTAGTTTAGAATGTGTGCTTTTCATGATAACTAGAACATGTGGTGTACTTTTAGAACATGTGGTGTTTGATGAAACATAACAGATGCAACTCTAAGACTTAATAAACTGGTTAATACCATGTCGAGAAAATTGATTTCATAGTAAGTGGATTAATGTTGTAAAGTATACTTTGAGTATTTTTTAGAATCGTAGTCACTATTCATTAATTTTTTATGTATTTTTTTTTACAAGTCACTTTTAGCTTAATTAGTATTCTTTGGGTTCATAGCCAAACTATTGACTAATGTCTCGAGTATTGTTTCCACAAGTTACTCTTGAGTTAATTAATATTTTTTTGTCTCATAGTCACTAATGGCTAATTTTTTAAGTATTGTTTCAGCTTGATATCACTCTTGACTTAATTAAGTATTCTTTGTCACACAATATTTCTTGGCTAAGATACAAAGATGAATGAGTATTTGATTATCAAATCATATAATTTGCTTTTTAGGGAGAGAGTTTCATCTTTCAACGAGTACAATAGTAGTCTCTCTTTCTTAGTTTGTTGAATGAACACTAAGTATTATCTATGAATACTTTTTTTAAAACTTTATATAAAACTAGAAGAAGAAAAATCCAAGTTTGTCTTTTGTCTCATTTAAATCCAATGAGAAAAAAAAAGGATTTATTTAAAAAAATTTCATAAATAGTCTTGCATATTTTATTTTTAATTATTTTCATTATAATTATTTTATTATTTAATATTATTACTGTTAATAACACTCATACTATTAATATTATTAGAGTTAAATATATATTTTTATCATTATATTATAATATAAAATTGATTTTGTTTTTAGTTTAAATTTTAAATTTTCTATATTTATAATAAAAGATTATTAAAATAATATCTAATATATATTATATTAGAGTATTATAACATTTTTACACTAAAAATTCATTTATCTCTAAAAAAAACTGTTAATAATCTCTTCTTTACTTAGTACCAGTACTTAGGTGCTATATAATTTGGACTAAAACAAAAATTAATTTTACATAAAATAAATAATAAGATGGAAAAACGTATTTAGCCTAATTTAAAATTTAAATCTGTAATACCGTTGCATTAAATTATGTTACCATATAAACAATAAATAAGTATTACAGAACAACAATCATGGTAGAATTAACCTGCAATTCTAACCGAAATGACTCACTTACTCTAAGAAGATAAATGAGGTTATTATATTGCTCTAAAAACTATGACAACTGTTTCTTCTTCCTCTACTTAGTTCTAAACCAACATTCGCAGAAAAACTTGTGACAGGAGCATGAACTGTCGCTAACATCTATTATCTTTTAAGCTGCAGGGGCATAATCATAGGTACCGTCATCGTTATCATCATCATCACCTTCGAAAAGATTCATGAGTTGGTAAGCAGACAATTCTTGATCATAGCAAACAATACCTTGGTGATGCAGAATGATGTGAAGCAGAGACCCCATGTTGACTTGGTAGTGAAAAAAAGAAAAGAAAAGTAGAAGGAAAAGGAAAAGGATGGTTTAAAATAGAAAGGATAATTGATTGATGATGAAAAGGGAGAGGGTGGTGAGGTATATATAGTGATTCGAAGCTTTTAACGTTATGGTGAATTGGTTTAGAGCTTCTGGAGTGAGGAGATAGGCACGTGGATAAATGCGCCTTAACGTTGATGAGTGTGCGTGAGACACGAAAGAATAAATCCTAGGTGGATGCTTAGGTGGCATGCTACGAAGCACTTGCTAAATCTCATAAAGTGAACATATCGAATCTATGGTTTTGAAAGGTAGTGGAAGAAGAAGCGTTAGGACATTTGAGTCTGCATCTTAAGGTTCTCAACAACAACAACTATAACAGACCCTAAACCCATTCATACAAATATCTATCACCAATATTAGTTATTTGTTTCCATGCAATGCAATCATTTATGACTATACATCATCGCCAGATAAAAAAAAACTGATACTTTTTTTTTTAGTAAAAGCAATATTATTATTATCATTAATATTGTTATTAACAATTATTATAATAATAATATAATTAAAAATGTTAGTAAAAGTAATAATAATAATAATAATAAACTTATCTATAGATTCGTGGATAATACAAAATTTACTTATTGATTCGTGACTAATAATTTATATAATATATAATATTGAATTTACTTACAAATTTGAATTTGTAAGTAATAATTCATGCAAAATTTATTTATAAATTTAGATCATGGAAGGTTTGATACATATACTTTATGTTTTGTCTATGTCTTTATTTTATCATCTAATCATATTTTTTAATTGGATTTAAATATATTTTTACCTTTTTAAACGCGATAAAATGAATATTCTAAAAGGCGATGTTTAATTTACCTATTTTTATCTGTGTCGTGCTTTTTCTGTCATGATGTTTTTTAGATATACAATCTTTGTTTTTCTTGCTAGTGTACTCAAGACCTAAGACCTGTAAAAGAAGAACTATAACTCTTTTATACCCATGTTTAGTTGGATCATCGGTTAGTTTTTCTCTGTCGTTAGAAACAACACTCTTAGAGACATAATAAAATAGTTAGATACAATTACTGATTAAAACCAAACATTATCATTATTTAGAAAAATAAAAATTATTAAACAATTTTGGTTATATGTGGAAAACTTTCAATTCACCAAGAGCCACAACTCATCTTGCATAGGAATGGTAATTTTATATATGATAGTTTTATAAATCTTTACAATAATTATTTTAAAAACCATTTCTCATGTAAAATTTTAATTGATTCACAATAAAGACTTTTCATATACCACCCGTTCATAAAACTAAAGTGAGCAAAATTATATATAGAGAAAAAAAAACATGAACATTTTGAAGACAGAAAAAACATGAAATATTTCATTGTAAAAAAAATCAGAGAATGTTGTTTTCATGATTAAGATTACAATAAAAAAAATAATATAATATTATACACTTTTATTGTAACGATAAATCTGCAACACAAGTAAATTTAATTATTGACATTAATGATTCAATGATTGTTTAAGAATTAGAAAGATTCTGCGGCTTTAAGCCTAGAATTTGTTTGGATTTCAATTCGAAAAACAGTTCTGTACAATTTCATAGCAAAAACATTTAACACTTTTTACCTTTTTAGGAATATTTTCGGGGCTTAGATACCCATAATTATAGTCCTTTTTAGGCTGATTTTTCCCATTTTCATTGAGTTAATTATAGGCATCTCAATGGCCACTTTATATAACAGAATAAAATGTGTGATCTAAAAAATAATTCAATCTCAAAAAAAATAAAAAATATCTTTCATTTATACACTATATTTTATTATTATTTTAAATTCACATGAGACTTAAACATTTCCTTTTTTAAAGCTTTTTCATGTAAATTAAAATAAAAACAAACAAATAAAAGAAAGACATTAATACATCAACTAATTACATTATAAATAGCTATATATAAGTATAAAAACAGATAATGTAAATCTCTTTGTTTAACAAACATATATTAGATACTTTTTTTATTTCTTTTCTTATCTCATCAATAAATTTTCTCTTTACGAAGACGTGTGGTATAGAGAGAAAATTTCCATAAACTCAACAACTATAATTCATCAGAATAATCAAATTTTGTTTGGTTAAACTAAGAGATAATGCAGTATTTTCATTCAATTTTCCACTTCTTACCACATTAGAAACTAAACTAAATATGGAAAACTTACTTCCCAACTTGGAGAATTTTATTCCTTAATTATGATTTCATATCTTTTAATGTTGAATTACTTTTTTTAAAAACGAGTTAATATAGTTATTTCAACAACAATATATAATATAAAAGACCAATAACAAGTGATGAGATTGATTTATAAGTAACACAAACAATAAATATCTTATGTCATTAATTACACGGTAATATAAATTAGATAGAAAATATTACTTAAGTGGTCTTGAAGAAAAGTAAAACTAAAACCCTAGAAAATAATATTAAAAAGTTAAAAACAATTATTATAATAATTAATGAAACTAAAATGGCATCAAACCAGACAGAAAAATGAAGAAAGTCTTAGAGACGTAAATATTTTATAGAAGAAGTCTTATATGTTTTTGAATTGCTTTAGATTATAACTGTTAAAAATTGAAGAAAATTTATTTTTTACTAAAATGTAGATTGATGTAAGAAGAAGATGACGAAATTTTGATTTGACTGTGTATAAAAGAAGAAGTCACTGATTGTGAGAGGAAGAAAGAGGCTTGGCCAAATGAGTTGGGTGTTGTTCTCCAGCAACGATTACCAAAATGTTGGGCTCTGCATCAATTTGTGCGTCGCTTGTTACCGATCTCCTCATCACGTTCATCTCAGCCTCCCTCTCCCTTTCAGACTCCGACCTTCTTCCACACCCTGAACACGCCGTCACAACCAACGCAAAACAAATCAATCCAAAAATGGGCGCAAGCCCACCGTACACAAACGACGCAGAGGAGTCCCAGCTCCAGTTGAACCTCCCCGTCCCATTGTTAACCATCGTCTCATTCATTTTATTATCCTTCCAATGTAACTATCCTTTTCTCAAACACATTTGCACACACAAATACAGATCCGAACTCTGTTTTTTCTACAACTCAACCAACCTTCTAAGCTCTATCTTTAACTTTTCTTGTTATTGCTCTACTAGTAATTGGTGGATTTTTCCTATAGGTGGTTATGGAGAACAGGTATTTAAATTCAAATGAGTTCGAACTTGGAACATTATTATTAGATTCTTCAAAGACCATGTTTGGATTATTATTTAAATGCATGGAATAGAATCTTGATATATTTTATTTAATTTTGGTTTGGCTAAATTCTGGCACGACTTTAGGGGGTAATAAAGGTTAAGAAAGTAAAATAAATTGGTGTAGGGATTAAATATGGATACTTTTCATTGTATTTGTAATTTGGATGATGACGACTTGGTGTTTGCCTCACCATGAATCCAAGAGACGTTGATTTGAACATTGGATTGGATACAAATAAGCTTTGAAAATTCTGGTTTTGTGGTAAGGATAATTATATATTTTGACATCAACCTATTATTATTTAATAAATTTTATTATTTGTGAATCTTATATCTTAATATATATATATATCCACATATATCACGTAAGAAAATGAGAAAGACGTTGTTTTATTACATAAAAATGATGTTATTTTTTTAAAAACTACGTTCCTATCCTATTTGATTTGTAGTGAAATTAAGTCTGAGAGAGAAAATAGTGTTGTTGGTTGCATGATCTATCAATGAATCCTGGGTCTCAACACAATATCATCTCAAACGTGATGGGATGAAAAAGATGTTACTGAAGATGATGATGATTAATCACGTAATCTTGAATAAAGTTGGTAAATATAAAAAGAAATAGTTATAAAAATAATTGTTTTTACTCTCTTGAGCTGCAGATGGATTCTCGTTTAGCCAAACGAAGAATCACTACAATCACATCCTTGGGTAGTAGGCATCATCTCAGCATCTAAGTTTCCATAAAATACTAAATTTAAGAGTGCAAATATTGAAGCTTATTTGAAAGAGAGTAAGACTTTCCAAGAGGTTTTTTACATAGTGAATGAACTACAAGTCCTCGTAAATGTTATTTATAAATTAGTTACTATAAAGCTACAAAAACTTAATTCTTTTACTTAATATCTGTAAAAGGATTATATATTATCGTTATATTTAAATTAAACTTTGATTTATCTTTAAATATTTAAATTTATATCATTTATTTTTTAAATTAGATCAAACAAAAATGCCAATTTAAAATCTTTTCAGTCAATTCTGAGATGTTCTAATTTTGTAAAATTATCGAATAAATCACCAGAGACTTAACTTCTTTTACCCACTAATTTTTTGTCCACCTACTTTTCATTTTCGGAATGAACTTTATATTTGAGAAAGAAAGGTGATGTAAAACTAGTCCATATTATCAATTCAGCTATTAAATTATAATTTTATATTATTAATAATTGTTCATATTAAATTTTATTAAAATTAAACAAATAAAATAATTCATAATTAAATATATTTTAAGAAATATATATTTCATCAAATTTGATTTGTATAAATAAGATATGGAATGATTTTATATTAAGATAATTTTTTACAAATATAATTTATATGAAAAGAAGATTTTGAATTTCGAAAAAGCCTTATCCAATAAAAAAAATACTATGCTAAAGAACAGAACATGTAATATATATTTTGAATATGAAAAATATAGAAGAAAGAAAGTGAATAAATAAATGATACATAATATTTATTGATAAGTTGTGAAGACAGAGGTAGATTGGACATTTGGTAAATTACAGAAAACAAAATTATGTAGAAATTACGGAAACAAGAGTTTGGCAACGCCGGAGAGACTACCTAGACTACCACCAAAAACGAAGATACATATAAGGTTAACTCCGTCAGGCGAGGAACTGCCGTTGCTTTTTCTATCCATTTAACATATAACCGGACAGTAAACGCACACGAAATCTTTAAATCACTGTAATATATAATCTCATGCTCCACTTAGCCCTTCTCTATCATAACTCATTGCGAGAACTTTGCAATCAACTTGTCCACATGGATAATGATATCATCTATCCTGGGCCTCATGGCAGCTTGGGGCTGAAGCATCCATGACACAAACTGGTGAAAAGCTTCTGGATATGGAGGCTTAGGCCCAGCTGGCCATTTGATCTGACAATTTACAATAGCCAATTGCAGGCTTCCACCAGACTCTCCAAGTGCATATTCAAATGGAGATACCCCATACCTGATAATTTCAACCATGAGATACAATAAACAATTAAACAACAACTAATTTGCCACGAGGAAAAAACTAAGGCATTTACAGATAAAAATCGTCATGATATAGAGCTTAGGGATGTAGTTCGTTGACTTTCGAGCATAATGCTCTTAGTTACACATATATTACGACAAGAATTGGCCAGGGCATAGCAAATAAAATAACTTATTTTCCCACTCTCCCTTCTTTTCTCTTACTTTATACCGGTTATACTCGAGCAACAAAGAAATATGAATCCAGCATATGTTGTTTTTTCACTGTAAAACTACATATTGCAATTCCATTAAATATTATATTGGTCGGGGATGGTAATAGAATAACTAAGAAAACCACATAAAATACACAACCTTCCTCACGCTATTTAAAAAATTCTAATCAATATACGTTAATTTGTAGTATCTGTATGCACATCAAGGGTTCCAATTAAATGATGCATTGCACATATGAAACATGAATTTGAGGGGAAAAAGAATTTAAAGAAAACCCGAAAAGAGTTACCTTATGCTGCATAAAGGCACGATTAGCAAAAGTTCTAACCATAAAAGTTATCACAATCACGTAAAAGAAGGATTAGTACTCACATTATTGCATATAATGTGCATCCTAGTGACCAAATGTCAGTCCTCTCATCTATATCAGATTGGCTTGGACAATCCCACAGCTCAGGAGCTCTGAAAGGTGCAGAGCAGTGTTCAGATGCCCACTCCTACATAGAAAGATAAGAGCAATTAGCAGGTTACAAAAATCCTAGCCAGGTGACCGGTATGAAACTATGATCCTTCAAATTTGTAAAACTATTTCAAAACATAAAAACTGCTAAAGGAATTTAATATTGCCAAAATGGAATCATAAGCTCAGCAATTGATTTTTTTTAAATGAAACGTAGAACCAGTTAATGTACAGCAACATGTATATGCACCTATCATATTAGGTAGTACAATTCACAAACTTCAAATGTAGCAAAAATTTTAAAATGTGCTAAAGAAATTATCAGGATTGCAAGAAGTGGGACTGCCAAGACATTAAAATGAAACAGCTGACTCATCCCCAACTCATTCAGCAGATTACTAAACATCTGAGCTCCAATTTTCTATGAAACAGCTGGGTCATTTGGACTATATTTTGGGTATTTAGATCAAGCACCTACTTGACAAATCCCTTCTTATGACTCAAAGCAGGCACTTAGAGATCGCTTACACAGGACTAATAGGGCTGATACTGATTCTATTTCGTCCCCTATGACCTCAACATGCAAGTTGTCTAAAATGAGTGGTGATTTATTTCAAGATCCAAATCTTTACAGATTTGTAGTTGGTGCGTTGCAGTATGCTAATCTTAGAAGACCTGAAATAAGCTTTGCAGTTAAAAAAGTCTTTCAATTCATGGGAAAACTCATAGGGTCCATTCGTTTGAAGGGAAAGTATAGAGTGGAAAGTGACTGATGCAGAAAACTAAGCTAAAAAAGTATTTTCCTAGTTGATGCCGATTGGGCTTCTGATATTGATGAGAGAAGAATCACCTCTCTGGTTCTGCTATCTTTCTACGGCCATAACTTGATTTCTTGATGGTCAAGAAAACAGCAGGTTACAACCAGATCAAACACATAAGCTGAATATCACAGTACAGAGTGCAGTAGTTATTGCCCACAATCCTGTCTTTCACAGTCGTCCTAAACATATTGAAAGTGATGTCTTCTTTATCTGAGAGCATGTTCTATACAAGCAGCTTTTGATCTATAACATTCCAGCCTTGGATCAATGGGCAGATGTGCTCCACAACCCCCTCTCAACAGCCAGATTTGACTTTCTTGAAGACAAACTCAAGGGTTTATCTGACAAACCTCAGTTTTGGGGGGTTATTAGAGTATAACACATGATATATGGAAACTATTACTTTTTCATTCGAGAATATTTGTTGTTCCAGCTGTAACAGTTTGTCATTCTGTTATTAGCTTTGTGCAACTGTACCCTAAGGGACGCTTAATAAATGTACCCTCAGTATTCTGTTTTTTGTGGGTTAAATGAAATGAAAAACTTCATTTACAGCTTAACTTTTTCCTCTTTGAATTATCTATGAAACAATTTATAATAAACAGGGGAAGAAAGAAAGAAGCACCTGTAACTGGAGTGCCTCTGATCTGTTGGTAATTTTCTTCCTAGCAGGACGAGCACTGCCAAAATCCATCAGTATGGCAAGAGGTGGTTGTCCTTTTCTGTGTGTTATGAGAACATTACCAGGTTTGACATCATTATGTGCATAAGGAGGATCAAAGCTGTGCATGTGCTTGAGTCCTGCACAAAGCTGTTTATTTCACAGGTTTAAAAGAGTGAGTTTCAGAACAAAACAAATTCTGGTTTCTTCTTCTACAATATAATTTTTACAACAGATAGCGCCATGTCACAAGAATTGCTAGCTTAATACGAAAATAAGTTATGTGTAAGTATATATGAATTCAAGATACGCTATAATATTAGTAAAAAAGGAGATCAAATGCTAAAAATCGTGAGCTTCAACAGTGATGGTTCATACCTGACGAAATATTTGAAGAACATCTGCAGTGGAATAGAATTCCTTCTTGGTTTTCATTACTTTGGCATTGTCTAGCAATGTTCCATCCATATGAACTGGAAATAGCAAGTATGCTTCATGGTTCCAAGACGTTTCTTGGGTAGGCTGCTAGAATAAAGTACATCTTCAGTGTAAATATAGAAGCCCAAGAAATGACAGCTAAGGAATAGTATTAAGCTAAATCCTTCCCAGGGAAATGAGTAAAGCTACACATTCGTTCACTGAGAATAGTTTTATTCCCACTACAACTGATTTATAAATTTTAACATGTTGGAACCCTTAAGGAACTACATAATCAATGCCACATCACACAACATCCACAATTCACAATCATGTTAAGAAAACCTAGATTTTGTGTGGTAACATTGGATACAAGTCGGGTAAAACAGTACCATTGTATTGTACCATTACTGGACACATCAGGAACCTAGCATATCAACAGAAACTTTAAAATTGACAGCATGTATGTAAGACTTTATCGTTCCAGTTCCTATTCAAATAGATTCACAGTGACTACTCTTACAGACTTTATCAAATTAAAAATTGTAGATAATAAACTGGGACAAACTTGGCCATGACCCGAAAAAATTCACCATGTACCTACCATATAAGTTGTAATGGTGCCTCATTATAATCTCTTCACAGCCACGTATCTCAATAACATACCACGTATCTCAATAACATATTATCATTGAATCTCGCCAAGAAAATTATGAGATCATTGTAGCCAACAAATACAAGTAAAACAGAGAAAGAAAAACCATTTTGGCCAGAAGGGTGTTCAGTCCAATCAAGATACAATGGATATAACATTTAGCATTCAAAGAGAATATCAGAAATTAATGTGTACTCATCTTCTATTGGCTACAAATTTCTATGTTTTAATAAAGCTCAAATGTTCAACCACAAACAAACAACTGATATCATAAACATAAAATTTAAGATAGTAAAGTACTATTCCCCTCAACATTACAAAATCCTAGAAGCAAATGTACTAGAGCCTAGAATTCAGGAACTTCATTTAAGAAACAAAGGCCAGGTTTCAAAACAACTAGTAAAAACAATTTTCTGGCTTTAAAAACAGAAAAACAAAAAACCTGTCTAATGCCAGTCGTTTTTATTTTAAGTTCTGAAAACATGCTTTTAAAAACAAGAAAAAAAAAACAGAAAAAAAATTGAAGTTTCTTGAGGATGTTATGTTTCTGTGCTTCTTTGCACCCTTGAAGATCATGCGCTTCTCTTTTCCAACTTCAAATCACAACCCTACACTGATGCACACACCCATCATCATCATGGTTCATGCACTCGAGCTTGACTCAGTCACCATTCCAGAGGCTGTTTGGGAGGGTTGTCATGTGGGTTTCAGGGGCCAAGAGTACGTGTATGTGGTCTGAGACCATGGAGCAGGATGAACAATGTTAAAAGAAGGCAGGACCCCTGGGATCCAGGTTTTTCAGAAGGTGGTGCCTGGACTTCACAGCCTTGGCATCACGTCCCTTGATCGTAGCGGTGGGGGCAGAGGGGAGGGAGCAACAGCAGGGGAAGTAGAGAGATCAGATGAAGGTGTGCCAGTTGGAATGGTGGCCTTCATAACGAAGTGGTTGGACAAGATGGCGGGAACAATTAGAGGAAGAAGAGTGGTGGTTGTGCGAGAGATCGGTGGTAGAAGCCGGAGGGTGGTGTGCAAGACAGATAGAAAAACTGTTGTTGAAATTTTTTTTTGTTCAATTTTCAGAAACCGTCTAAAACAAGTTCTAAGTTTTCAAAATAAGATTTAGAAACCTCCAAGTGTATGCAAGCATGGCAATTTTGAGATAAGATACAATACGACAAATTACACAGTTGAGTCCAGGAACAATTTTTTTAGTGAAAATCCTGACAGAAACGGCATGTGTCCTAGCTGAACCAGTAACACTCTTAGTTAACAAACTTCTTTTGCCGGAAAAAAAAATCTGATCTGTGATGTAACAAAGAGAGGAATAAGTGTTGGCTACAAAAACTACTTACCTTGACAGAAATGATTGCATGATCAAGAAGTGGGAGCAAATTGGGATGACTGAACAGTGATGAAACACGGATCTCCTCCCTGACCAACTCCAGCTGTTCATTGTTCTGAATGAGGACCTTTTTCATAGCATAAGTCCCATCCTCTGCAGAAAAGAGATGGTATAGTTTATATTTTACTTTAAAAAGACCACCGAATTATTTTAGTTTGTACAATAACGCTCCATTTTCTTCGCCACTGATAATCGAAATTGAACTCACCACCGTCATTGAATAATAACCCAGAATCTCCTATTTTCAAATTGTTGAAAGGAGCAATTAAATTAAACGCCTAATCAGTTACCACCACAACGAGAAATAGGACGTCCAACACATCTTATCTAAAGAACAAAATCACATTCACAGTCGCTTCAAAAACAAAATTGCGTTAAAAAATCTCTACGAATAAGTCATAGGCTCCAACCCCTGGATTCAACAAGTATTAAAAAACAACAAGCTCGATTCATAAACTAAAATTACATTCTCAATATCAACAAAACAAGACTAAGCAAACTCTACACATCAACAGAATTGCATAACAATATCCACGAAAGAGCCACGGCATCCAACGCCAGGATTCGATAAACAATCCTAAACAACAAACTCGAATCAGAAACTAACTCAAACAGATCCGAAATTAAATCTCCACGAATTAACGAGTACATCGTTTGGCCGAGGAAATGGCATCACTGATCAAGAAAAACGCATGTAAGAATTCCAAAAAAAAAACACAGATCACACAGATCAGGATACGAAAAGGCTAAATTCAGGAAGAAAAAAATACGAAAGACGAAAGACGTTAAGGAATGAAGCGAACCGGAGACATGAGAAGAGTCTTTGAGCTTGTTGGCAAGGCCACTGGCGGCAGAGTCGTTGATAAGCTCCTTGACGAGGTAGACGTAGGCGAAGCCACCTTCTCCGAGCTGGCGCACGATGCGGAAACGATTCTCATTGATCCAGGCATCGCCTCCGTTGTTAACGGAGTCGTAGAGCGCGTTTAAACCGGAGAATGAGCACCCCATTTGGTTTCCCTCTGTGTGGGTGTGTTGTGTGTTTGGTTTGCGTTGTGTTTGTGTAGAACAGAAATAATTATTAAGAAAAGAACTGAAATCAGGTGTCCAAAATTTGATTTTCGAATACCTGATTTCACGTTAGTTGAGTTGAGAGCAATGAGATTCGTAATTTGCAAGCGTCAACTCTCCCCTCCTATAAATTATTCCGGGTTTCAGATTTTCTTACCATCCTTGGATCGCTCCATTCTCAGCCCAACGCCTGTCTCCTTTATTTCAGGCACTCCTTCCCTTCTCTTTTCATCCATTCATTTTTCTTCTAATTACATTTTTACTTCATTTTCTACACCTTAATAATCTTAATTCATTCTTAATTAATATCACTAAATGCTCATATCCTAAAGATTTATCAAAATTATTGGATTAAAAATAGTAAGAGTTGAGAATTTTAATTATAAACAAATATCTTAAAGTTTAACTTGATTTCTCTTTATATAGAGAAAGAGAGTTTAATTTTCAATTTTGTTTTAATGTTTTCACTATTTTTGGTCCTAGGTCTAATTTTTCTAACTATTTTCCATGCGCAATAAATAAAATATATGTAATAAATATATCATTTAATCATATGGTTTAATTTCATTAGCATTTTATTTTTTAAATGATATTTTAAATAAGATAAATATGTAATTAATAAAGTATGTAATATATGTTTAAAAATATATAATAAATTCAAACCTTTATCCACTTGGTTAAAAAACACGTATCACTATTACTTATCTCAGTCAAAAAAAATTATCCAATATAATAATTAAATATTAATTATATTATATTTTTTTTATCTTGTATTATAAATTGTATTAAAGCACTTAAAAATATTTTAATTCTTACTACATAGCTCCTACAATCTTACTATGACCAGAAATAAAACTTTTAATCTCTCTCTCTCTCTCTCTCTCTCTCTAAAAATACTATTTATAATATACTTACTAATATAATATTTATAATATATGCAACGATATATTTAATTAAATCCTAATAAAAACTTTTTACTATGACAAAATGAAGAATATTTAGATAGGAATTTATTTGTATAAAAATTTAAAATAATTTATAATAAAATATGTTATTTTGATAGAAATTTTAAATTTTTTATGAAAGTAATTGGTCAAAAGATTAGTTGAAAATAATTTTTTTACTCAAACTTTGCTAAAATATTGTTGGATCAACTTTAGTTAAAATAGCGTTGACTCGATAAAAGGTGAGAAATGTTGTTAATTTAATAAGAATGGATAATCGTCAATTTTATATATTGTAATTTATTTAAAATTAAAGTTAATTATGATTATAATTGGTTTTTTTACCATTATAAAAAATTATAATTAACATTAGTTAATGTTGTATTTGTGAACATGAATAGTGTTTTTCTATTAATGTTATCAAACATCATTTCTTGAGTTGATAAGGATTGAAATAATTTTCAATTAATATCATTTAAGGTTATTTTTCAACAATATCAATGAGAAGTTAAAATTATTTTTCAATCATCATTGATAAAATTAATTTTCAGAGAACTATTTATTTAACCGTTGCTATTTTTAGTAAATAATAACCAAATTTTATTAAATGAAGTTTGTACTAATTATTTTTCGACAATAACTTTTTTATTGACTTAATTGATATCATTTGATAATAATTTATATCTAATTGAAATCGAAATAATTTATCTAAAAAACTTAAATTCAATAAATTTGAATATTGTATGCAAATAAAATACCAACATGGTTTTTACTCTTATTTAAATTTTCCTCTATTATATAAATTTTAATAAAGAAAGACAAATACTATAATCACTAAAAACTTATAAATAATTTGCTAAAATCAAACATAAATATAATCATAGAGATTTTATTCAATAAATCCTAATTTAATATTATATACAATAAATTTCACATTTAAATATTAATGTTCATACTTATATTAGTAAAAAAAATTACAGTTAATAAAAAAATATAATAATACTAAAAATAGCATATTATATAAAGATCCTCACTTGCTCTTTGAATAAAAATTAGAAATATGATTGCAGCCTATGTGAATTGAGCGGGAAGAAGGCAGTTTCTTCCGGTACCCTAAATTTTTCTTTCCGTATCTACACAATTTTTTAAATTTCAAAACTAATCTTCACCTTTTATTTGAAATCTTCACCTTTTATTTGAAATCATGTTGTTTTTCAAATGAAGGGGTGTTCTAGAAACAAAGTTTACATAAATTGTTGATTTCCAAATTATTGAATCCAGAAGCCTAATTTATATTATGGATTGGTGAATCTGGATTTCATAATCCAAAATGCAAAAGAATAAATGTAAAGTTTTATATAAAGACATTTTGTCTTTGCACAACATTGTGAGGTGCAGGAAGAAAAATGTAGGGGTGCAGGAAGAAATTTCTGTTTCTTTAGAAAAAGTGAAGTTGTAAACTCAGTAACTTCAATACAACTTCATCAGGTTGCTTCTTCCTGCACCTCCATACCTTCTTGTGTTACCCCATAAATTTTTCTTATTCCAAAAATACCCTTTTCAATATTCTGGATTACATAATCCGGAAGTCTTTTTCTAGATTCAGAATTAGCTTCCGGATTATGTAATCCAGAAGTCTTTTGTGATTAGCTTCCGGATTACATAATCCGGAAGTCTAAGTTTAGCTTCCGGATTATGTAATCCGGAAATCTTTTTTTCAAATGTGTTATTAGCTTCCGGATTACATAATCCGGTCCGGATTACATAATCCGGTCCGGATTACATAATCTGTAAGTCTTTTCTAAATATGAAATTGACTGCCGGATTATGTAATCCAGAATTTATCCGGATTACATAATCCATAGGCTTATTATTTCAAATCCAAGGGGGTGAAAAAAAAGGATAAAATGGTATTTTCATATTTAGTATGGGGTGGCACAAGAAGGTATGGAGGTGTAGGAAGAAAGAGTCACTTCATCATCATCAGACTTTAGTTTCTTTGTTCCCCTTCATCTATTTCACCCTTTGCAGGCTTCCACTGTATACCATAACACAGCAAGTTCGAAAAACTATATACGTAACAAAAGTTAAATGAATCTGCTTAGAAATCGGAGATTCATGAACAAACAGCAAAAATTCACTTCATATTTTTGAGTTAAAGTTAACTTTTTAATAGTATTAGAGTTTATTCAAGCAAAATTTGCAAATTTATTAAGTTTGTCATATCATATCACCCTTAAACATATTCTTGACATAGATTATATGACCAATTTATAATATCTAAGTGACTGATATAAGCAGATTTTATAAATTTGGATTACGAGTATACTTTTTAAAAGATATATAACAGTTATATAATTTTCAGAAAAAATGATAGGTTGCAGAAGAAAAAAGTTCATAAAGTCAATACTTTAAGCATAGGTATGAGATTTAAAACTTTCCTACAAGGTTCAGATCAACTAAGAATGAAATATGCAGGGACAATTGACAAGATCCTTAGTTTGATAAACTTAAGTAAAACAATTTTTTCTTATCATGCAGTTCTTCATATAAGATGAATACTCTTCCAAATTGAAAATTAACATGAAGAGCAGTTTATTGATATGGTGTAAAGTTGTACTGATTAAATTCATATTCTTCAAAAAGAAAATGAACAGTTCTGTCAGATAAAATTCATTATGATAACTATATTAGTGTTATATTATACGTAAATAAATGTTGGATGAAGAACTGAAAAACGTGCATTCAATTTCCCTGCAGAAGAAAGAAACAAGGTGAAGACGGTAAGATAAAATATACATACACACGTGTGTATGAAAAGTAAAACTCTGGAAAGCCAAGCAAAGCAAACGAGCATGAATTTTATTGTAAAGAGTAACCACGATATCCCTATTTAAAATAAAAATAAGGATTTATTTTCCACGGGTTTCCATCTAAATAGCATACATTTCCTTCCAGGGTGCAGCTATTGGATTTGGAGATTATTTGGAGTAAACAATCGTTCTGAAAACCTAAAATCACTGACACAACAACAACACCTATCATGGAATACTGAGATTGCCCCCAATTAAGGTGCCGGTTGTTGCTGAGTAACACAGTGTATATTTCCACCGCCCAAAACAATCTCCCTGCAACCTTCAACTCCCACAACCTAATAACCAACAAATATTTTAAAATGTGATTCAGTAATCAGAACATGCAAATATAATTTATAAATACAAGAGTATAATATAAAAGTTAATATTATGCTGCTGTTACTACTAGCTCGGCCAAACGATGGCTATATACACAACTCAAATTTGTTAAATAATTCATGATGGTAGTCAATGCAAAAATCCATATTTTTTAATTAGTGTTATAATTATAAAAACAAAAACAAAATCCTATATAATAAACATATCTAAATTATATATGTAACTCTAAGAACCGCAATTATTAATTTTTGTATCATATTTTAATCATTGGAGGATATCAATTTTTTTCCAATATAAATAAGCATCTATATATACTATCTAAAAAACACAATTTCAGCTCTATTTATTTTGATTCTGTTTTCTCGATCTAAAGAAAGGATACATGTGGTTTCAAAAACACAATTTCAGCTCAATCTATCTCTTTCCTCTTTCCTATAGTTTAAGAGATAGCACTATTTCTAAACAAAGGGTTGCAGTGGGAGCTAAAAAAACTTATATCTTATCATTTAGAATCTTTTCTATCTCGAAACCCTCACAGAACGTTGTTCCCACTTCTAATTTTGACTGTTGTCTGTTATTCATCTTTAATGGATATTCTTCAAGATGTTCAGGATAAAATATACCCTAAATTCCTATAAACCATTCATAAATATTGCTTGATTTACACTAACAGCAGTAATTATTGCAACTATACGTGCTCTAACAGATTCTTTAACCGAAAAAAGATCATGTTAACAAACAGTTTTACTTACTTCATGATGAGGGAAGGTATTAGATAGGACTCGGATAGCTTCGTCATCCCACTTTTTATCTCCAAATTGTGGTGCAATGATACCTTTATTTGCAGTGTAGAAGTTTACATAGGAAGCAGCAAGTCTAGTACCAGGAGGTCTTGGCTTAGCCTCACCGTCCTAGAAAATATAAAATTATAACATAACAAGCATTAAATGGAAGTTGAATCTATCTAGTTCACAATTCATCACTCACTAACAATTGCAATACTACAATCTTTAACCATATTATCTGGTATCAATATTGCGTTGAGCTCAGTATCTTCATCTTCACATGATAAGTTGCAGCATAGCGCCATAGCCATTATTAGAATATCACAATTAAGCATACAACCGACAATTACAAACCACTGTTACTAAAAGTTGCTTGAAATATTTGTCTAGTTTATGGCACCTCATTTTGCTTATTTGAAAGTATAATTATTATAATAAAGTGAAACTGAAATTGCTAATTGCTTAAGATTGTTGTACCCAGCATCATAAATCACCTGATAGTGTAGGCAGTAGAGCAGTTTCTAGTATTTTACTCTTCCTGATATTTCATCCATTAAAAATAAAATTGATCATTCATTTCTTAATGCAAATGAATTCATGTTGACCTAATACACAAATTAGGGATTTACGTTAGAAAGGTGATAAGGTTGTTACTGTACCAAATATTCAAGAGATACAATCATACAAGTCAACCAAAACAGATGTTCATTGACTCATCGTACAAATCCTAACAAGTGCTCAAGTTGATTAAAAAGTAATCACAGGCTTACTTATATAGTTTTCCATGTGGTCCCAAATCCAATGAAAAATGTTTCACAGCATTTTTAACCAGCCTTTAAACTTATTACTATTATAATTATAAAAACAAAGAGCAAATACAATATAATAAAGAATCTCTAGATTATATATGTATTATAAGAAAGCTTTTATTTATTCTCATATCATATCTTTATTATTAGAGAATATCAAATTTCCTCTATTTCTTGTATTGATTCATTTTTTCTCAAATATAAAATAAAACATCTATGTTGTCAAAAAAACACACGATTCCAGCTCAATGTCTCTCTCCTTCCAGTACTTTAACATGATATTTAGAGTCTTTCAAAACCATGTTGGCCCAATAAACCCGATGTCTCTTAAGGATCTTTTTAGCGAACCTTTCTCCTAAGTTCAGTTCAATGCTTCGACATCTCCTCCGACAAGTTTTGAAGCAAAGTTTCCAATTACAACCATTTTCTCCGGCAAACACAGGGTTGGGATCTTGTGACATTGATCTATCCAACCAGTCGAACGCCAATGCAAACCACCGTAACATGCGACTTCTCTCCTGCTCCAACACAACTCAAATTGGTGTGTGCATCGACACTTGGTGGCCGACCAACCTTCGCCCAGGTCACCTCTTCCATGCACTTCCACCCCAGTTGTGGCAACTTCGTCAAAGTTTGTTTGGTGATTTGATATTCTTTTCCCTCTCCTTAGGTTATTTTAATATTTTTCTTTTTGGATTTCAAGAAAAAAAAATGTCATCAAACACCACATCAAACAGGACTTGATGGTAACGTTTATCGCTGTAAAGCTCAACTGGTTGTCAAAGGATGCACAAAAATCTATGGCCAAGATTATACTAACAATTTCTATCTTGTTGCCCAAATGAAATTTATTCAACTTCTCTTTTCCATTACAACTATTCACCATTGTACTATGTTGCAGCTTGAGCTAAAAAAATGCATTTCTACATGGTGGTCTTGATGAAGAAGTCTATACGGAGCAACTTCCTAGTTTTGTCACTAAGGAAGAGTCATTTGATATGGTATGTAGTCTATGAAGGTGAAGGTTCAAAGTCTACATGGCCTTTAGCAATTACCTCGTGCATGGTTTTGGCTTTTTAAGACTATCATCCATCAGTTTGAAATGATACGAAGTGAACCTGATTATTCTGTTTTGTCGTCATTCTTCCCAAGGGTGTGTTTGTCTCATTGTATACCTGGACGACATTGTTACCATAGGCTACGATAAGAAGGGTATTGTACAACTAAGTCAAATTTATTGTATTGATTATTTTTTCCCTAATTAATAAAGCATTTTGTTGTCTTAGAAACATATGGTTTAAGCTCAATGTATCTTTTTTCCTATAGTTTAACAATTAATATGAAAAAAGTAGGGGCAACAACATGATTAAAATGCAAACCATAGAGACAAACAAAAAAGGAATGAGCTGCAAAATGACATCATAAAATTCTATAACTGATGAACATACAGCAACAAACTATGCATTGTAAAATTTAAAGATATACTTCGATGATGATGGGGGTGAATATGATAATTATTCCTTAAATTTTTAATGAAATGAAATAATAATGATAAAAAGGTATTTCGTTTCTTATTATTATTATTTTCAACCAAGAACAGAAAAACTAAATGAAAAGGAAAAAAATGTTTACCTGGGAAATCCCAGCAGACTCGCTCTCTGTCATATAGAGTGGACCGGGAACATGGATTTTAATGATTTCAAATTTTCTACCATTAGCATCTGTTTCACTTGAAAGCAAAGAGTAAGCTTCTATAGATCTTTCATACTGAGGATCAGTTTCATCATCAACCCAAGACAGAATAACCACACCGGGCCTCACAAAACAGCACATGTTATCAATGTGACCATTTGTATCATCATCCCCTGCATAAAAAACAATATATTATAATTTGAGGAATACATAACATCTACAAACCACTTTGAACCTAAGATATGTACTCTAATACTTCAAAGTCATCTCTACGGAGGGACAGACATGTGCTCTTAATATTTGCAACCTCAAAAGGAGTTCAAGTGCAAAAAAAAAAACAATTAATGAAGTTAGCAACACAGGGATCCCCAAGGACAGTTATAAGAACACTGTAACAAAATAAAATATCTACCAGATTGCTGTTGCCTTTCTATAGAAAATTAACTGTCATGATTAAGGCAAAAAACTCCAAATTTCTCATTACTAATGCCCAGGTGGGTCCTCCCAATATTTTGTATTAGCTTTCACTGAAAAAAAGACGGAAAGAAATTTGTCAATTTTACCTTAATTTAAGACTCATTTTGTAATAAAGAAAAATACTTAGGTGATATAATTAATATACACTAATTGAGCAATAGTGAAAGTCTGGAGCCTTTTATGTAATGGTGAAAGCTAGTCAAATCCAGAGAAGATAATTTCCTGCCACAAAGCGCATTTCACCACAAGAGAACAGCTATATTTCCTTTATCATAGAAGTATCTAGCTATTGTGGATTCTAAGTAGAACCATGTATAGATCCATTGTTCTATTAGTTTTACACAAAGTCAAGGTTTTACCATATACGGAACCAAATTATTCTTGTTGAGGGACAAACAAATCTGCAATTCTGTATCAAACCTTGTGAAACAAAACAACACATGATTGACGGTGCAGGGGAATTAACTACCTTATATTATAGAAAGATTTGTAATCTACAGTAGCGATATGAAGTTTACATACCATATAATCCACGAGGCAACCATATAACCTTCCTGACTCCAAGATATGCCTTAAGTTCATCCTCTATTTGGTCCTTACTCAAGTGAGGGTTCCTGTTCTTGTTCAAGAGGCACTCTTCTGTTGTAAGACAAGTTCCTGAAGGAAGGAAAAAATGCTGAAGTAAACTGAAAAAAATAGAACAATTTACAACCAATTCATTGAGGCATCCAGGTATAGAGCAGTAAATCTAAGTATATACGATCTGATTGACAAAATTCAAATGAAAGACATGAAATTAACAAAACCACATTCATGAATACAACAAGAATAACAAAATGTTGTCTTGACAGCTTCCGGTTATCCTCGTTCTTGAGTAAATCAGCAGTAAAACTGCATTTATTTAGAGATGATTATGTGCCAGATAACAGGCATATAGTATCCAGTCAAATTCTACTTTTTATACAAAACTTGTATGCAGTTCTTCGGGTGCTGCTGAGGTTCTGTTCTCCAATCAAAATTGGATTTCCACCTTGGTAATTTGCACTGGTCTTTAATGCAAGTCTTTTTATGCAGATTACAGGAGTCACTCCAGTTCTCAATAGAAACCAACACCAACAACATCCAAGGAATTTCATAAGCTACATAGACTTATAACTTTAGATGAAAACAAAAACCAACCAATGTTTTAGTAGCTATTCAGGAAGAAACACCAAAGAGATACTAAAAAGCATAATAGGAGTACAAATACACAACAAATATAAGTGATAATCAAGGGAAGGCTCAAAACATAAATCACTGGTTAGGTACATTATCAAAATAAATTTATCAAAACATAGGACAAGAACATATAATGTCAAATAAATAGGATCACCTCGTTTAATCATTTCACAAGACCTCCATTGACCATATCATATAGAATTTTCTCCATCTAACTATTATTACTTTCTGCAATAATTGACTAAAAAGTAACAGCAACAGCAGGTTGTCCATTGAGGAAATTAATAAAAACAAGTACTTCTACTTCACCATTATAGATTTACTTGCTCAGACATCTATATGGAAAAAATGTACCTTCAACATGGAAAATAATCATTATATAACTCTTACCTTCTCCATCCACATGGATGCTTCCACCTTCAAGCACCATTGAATGCGAAAATCTAGGAATCTTCTCAATTCCCAAAATCTAGCAAACATACAGTGAAAACAAAATCAGTAAAGAAGTTCACATGGCCAGAAAAAAAAAATATATATATATATATATATAAATAAGTGAAAAATGGAGCATTCCAAACCTTCTTAGCCACAAGCAAATCAAGACTCCAATCACTATAGCATCCATCTTCTAAACCTAAACAGTTCATAAAACTCCATTAGTGAAGAAAGAACCAACAATCAACACATAACAATAAAATCATATTTATATCCTCTAACCATTCTTCGAATCAGCCATCCTAACAAACCCTTCAGAATAAAAATATCTGAATATCAAGAGTCCTAGTGCTTACCCCCCCAACTATTAAATTGCCAGTCAATCCCTGCAATTCTGTCAACTGCACCACCAGATTGTGTCGTGGTGCTTCTTCTCACAACAAACTAACAAACAAAACAAACCACACAACATGCTTATACATCCACGCAGACAAGGTTGATTTCTACAATAAGAGAAACTCACAGTGGGTCCAGAATCACGAAACCAAGAATCGTTCATACTCATCTCAACCACCCTGATATGTTCAGGCAACTGACTTCGTGCATTCTCCCACTATTAAACAATTCAAGCAACATCAAAGAAAACAACAACAACAATGTCCATTAATCAAAACCAACATTTAACACCATTAACTTACCTGCGCAGAACTGGCACAAACAGTAACAGACTCAAATTTCGAGATGGCAGATGCCACCCTCGCAAACACACGTTGGGCGGGTGCAGCGCCCTCTCGCCAGTTATCGGGGCGTTCCTGTTACAATCATCAAGCTTGTAGTAAAAAACAAATGATAATAGTAATAATGGAATTAAAATAATAATAGGGTTTGGATGCAGTGCGCTCACAGGCCAACCCATCCAACACTGAGTGTGGGTTTCCCACTCTGCAGGCATGTGGAATCCAAGAGCAGATGGTGTTCCTTGGAGCTGCATCACGAAATTCTAGCTTCTGTTCGTTCTGTGATAATTCAGAGCAACAAAAAACTTAGACAGTGAAGCACAAATGTTCAAGCCTGTTTACTAGATCATGACGGACTCAAGTTTGGTTGGGTAATGGCTAGCGATTGACCTTGTATTCATAATTACAGTTAATGGATTCTAAATGCTTGGCGTAAGATGCTATATTTTTTAATGACTGTTCTCATACATAAGAATGTTGTTTACAGGGTAAGACTGCTAACGAAATGATGAAATGATGAAATGACTTGAAGGGTTGGAATAAATAGTTACCCTAATCAAAACAGAGACGAAGATCATTCGCGAGATAAACCCTAACCGCAACCCTCCGTGCGAAGTCCAACCCTAACCGCGACAATGGGGTTTTGAAACGTGAAATTGGAACTTTAACCAGAATCATGGCTGGTCGAAAGAAGAAGAAGAAGGAATTTTGAATATTTTTCTTTTATAAAGATTTAAGTTTTTGCTATTCTTTATATTTTTTTAGTTTTGTAAATCAATACCCTAAACCTAATAAATATTTGATAAAATTTTATTTTTATATTAAATAACATTATTATTTTTATTTTTACCTTTTTTAATTAATATAATTATTATATAAATTTATTTTTTATTATTAAAAAAATTATTATTTATATTTATAATTTATTATATATAAAATATGATTAATTATGTTATTTAATAATTATTATTTTTTATAATTTTGATTATATTTTTTATATTTAAATTATAATTATATATTAAATAAAAATAAAAATAATTTGAGTTTAAAATAAAAGAATAAAAAGTAAATTAAAATTAATTAATAAAATAATATACATCTATACAACTTTTTTTCGCATACTGACAACATTTTTTTCATTTTCATGTTTTTTAAAAGTTTTTTTTTTCAACTTTTTTGCAGCACAGTAAATCATGTTTTTCTTTGTTGAAAAACAAGTGTCTTTAAGTGAACCAATTTATAAGTGTGGTGAATAGTTTTAATTGACACCAACCAACGAAACAATAAAATTATTTTTAAATTTAAAACTAAATATTTACTTCTCAATTTTAACAGTCATTTCATATATTTTTTAGCATTTATTAAATAATCAATTATTTTTATAATTGATTGGAAACTGTTTTTCTTCTTTATTTTTAAAATCTATTATTTTGTGTCTTTTGTAATAAGCAGTTACCAAACGGATAGTTTTGAAAGAGTAATATATTTATGATCACTCTTCTTTTCACTTATTCAACCAAACATTTTCCTTCAAACCTCATTTTTCTTTCTTTTTTCTTTGGTTCAAAAAAATCACTTACGTCATCCAAGAATCTCACTCCGCAACGTCATTAAACATGTAATTTTCTCAATTTAGGTGTGCACATTCTCTTATTCACTTTACCCAAATAGTCATGGAGAAGGAAGAATTGTTCTTCCTTATCTCCCTACAAAGATTACTAACAAAACCAATTCCCAGTGTTTTTGATGTTGACGAAAGTGATAAAGTGATGGTAGCACCTCTTATTACTCAACAAAACAAGTATAAACAAGTAATTTTAGCATATACATAAATGTATATTTATTTTTCAATTATACTTTCATAGATACATAAGTAAGATTATTTTTAGCTAGGTATCAATGGGTATTTTTATGAAATCCAGGAATACTTTGTGTTTCTAAATAAGATTTTCACTTTATAAAATTTAAAATTATTAATTATTCTTTTAAAATGGGTATTTTTTTAGTTTTTTTATTTTCTTTTAAATCTTCATTTGTTCAAAATTATAGATAGATTAATTGTTGGATCCGCAAAAAGGATAAATAAAAGAAACATGTAAAAAAATAGTAAAGTGAAATTGTTTAAATTTAGAATAAAAACGTAAAAATGAAAACAAAATTGTAATGATGAATATTTTTATTTTTTTTATTTTCATAAAATTATTCAAGAATTAAATATTTATGACATAATAAAATATAATAAATTTAACATATTCGAGAATTAATCATAAAACAACAAAAAGTGTATGTCTCCCAATTGTGTTTATTAGAAAACAATTTTATGTAAAATTAAATCTTGTCATTACTATAAATAAATCACATAGCCAAATTATACTTAATGTTGAAATTTACCTTCCACTATACATTTTTAATCATAGTCAATTATAGGTTACATTATAAGAGGTGTTTCTCAAGCTTCAACAAAAATTCTTATTAAAAAATGACACCTTGAAGGAGAAGATGGAAATTTTACCAAAAATGTTATTTATAAAGATATTTTGTTATCTCAAAATTAGGTATTGTTTGTGTTATTTAAGTGAAACACATAAAAATAAGTATATGTGAATATTCTAATTACAATATTTATTATTATATATTAAAGGTAACATAATGTACAAGAAATGATCAATTCACACCAAGGTACAATAATTTTACATAATAATGTTGATAATAATATTTTTTATTCATAATGTACTATAAATTTATATTGTTAATATAAGTATACGAATAATAATATTATATATTCAAATTTTAATATTAAATATAAATATATATAAACAAAACAAAATAAAAAAATACAGATATACAGCGCGAGATTAAAATGAAAAAAAAATAGCGTACATTTATTTTGTATCTAGAGTAAAATGAAAATAAGATTAGAAAGTCTAATTACGATTACAATTCAATTTTTTTTAAGACATAGTTAGAAGGTTTAATGCAACTCTATTCCATTTTTTTAAGACATAGTTAGAAGGTTTAATGCAACTCTATTCCATCTAGACTAGAGTTAGAAATTGTTAATGAATGAAAAATTAATTATAAATTATTAACATCAAAAGTATTAATACTCTTATAAATTAGTTTGAATTTGATAAGAAAATAATATCAAAACTCAGCCTCATTTATTTTCTTCTCTCGTTAACACCACCTTTGTGAGTGTCGTCTAGCTTAGAAACTCTTAAAAATTGACTTCACTCTTTCTAAGCTTCTATTTCCATGCACCGAATTCATTATCTCTAAACTTAAATCTTCATCCATTGAATTCACAAATTATCTCCATTAATCCGTTCAAAATCAACAAAATGAAAGAAAAACATGGATGCAAGCTGGGATTGCATCATCCACGTTTGAAAATCCGTGGAAAATACCCATGCCTAATAACCTCGTTTTGTTGTCGTGTTTCCGAAAAAGAAAACACAGTTTGAGAGGTGGATATGCACGAATATAGAACACCGTAACGTCACCCGCACATCTTCTGTAAAACCTACAATCGAAGGTATAAAGGGCTTGTACGTAACGAGATTTACTCATCATTAGGTTTATGATTTAAAGTTTAAAATTTAGAATTTAAGATTTATGTTGATATAATTATACTCTCTCTTCAATTTTATAAAAGAAAAAACAGAAAAATTATATGATTATTTTTTAATTAAGAACTTATGTCATTTACATTTACTTTTTGTTATTGTATAGTTTTTATTTCTCTTTAAAATATACTTTTAAGAATAAGATGTGTTTTGTGGCTCTTTAAAATTTTAAATATATTCCTAAAAGAATTTAACGATGGAAATTTTACAACTAAAGGTGATTTTATTCAACACTTTATTAACAGTCATTTACATATATTTTTTATTTATCGTGATTACTTATAATGATTTTAAAATGTATTTAAATTTAAATTTTAAATATTAAAAAATGAAATTTAAGTTTAATTTAATCTATAAAATAAACTTATAAAAATAAAATAAACTTATAAAAATAAAATAAACTTATAAAATAATATTTGGATTCACTTCCATATCAACTATATCTAATTTAAATAACAAACGAAATATTACATCTGTACAGTTTCTACAATTAATCAATATCATGGATCATGGTAATCAGTTACAGTGACGACAATATTGGAACAAGTATTGGTCTCAACATATATTATGCTTAAAAAAAAAAATCACACAATCCATTATCTATTTTTTTTAAGCATAATGGATTATACTCGTAACCACCATTAATTATGATTTAAATCAAGATCTTGATATCTTTTTAGGCAAAAACGAGCTGGATCGGAGGTGGGATCGGAGTCTCACCGGATCGGAGCGATCCGGCGATCGAAGGGCTGGATCGGACGATCCATGGGCCTCCGCAATTCATGACGCGGCCCAAAAACAAAAAGAAACCCTAAACCCAATAAAACCCTAATTTAAAACTCAGAAACCCTAACCTGTGCCTCTGTCGCGCCGTTTTTTCGCCGCTTGTGCTCGCCGTTACGCCGCCTCTCTACGTATCGCCTCCGCTAGAGCTGCGTTTCGCCGCCGTCGCTTGCGTAATTCGCTGCCTCTGACACTGCGCACCACCGCACACGCTGCTCGCGCTGCCTCCGCCTTCGCGCTACCTCTGCCACTGCACACGGCTGCGGAAAATTAAGAAGGGACAGCGCATGAAAAAGATGAAGACCCTAAACCTAATTTTGAAAAAACCTAATAAGTTTGAGCCTTTGGCCCAATAAAACCCTAAACCTCTATTCTTCTTGCACCCCTACATATTTCAATCCGGAAGCAAAATTCTGTTATGCTTTTAATTATAGATTTTTAATTCTAAAATGCATATTTATGTTACGGATTGGTGGATCCAGAATGTTTTTTTTGAATGATGGATTTTTGAATATAAAATGCATATTTTGAATTAAGGATTGGTGGATCTAAAATTTTACTGCAAGTGTCAATCCAAATTTTTTCTGGATTTCATAATTTAGAATGCAAAAAAATAAATACAGTTCAAGTACATTTTAGGGTTTTAAAAAATGATAGGGACAGTTTGGTCTTTACATAACAATGTGGGGGTGCAGGAAGAAAAATGTAGGGATGGTGGAAGAAACTGCCAACCTCTAATTATTCAAATAAAATTTAAATATGTTGTAGCTTACCTAAAATTAGGTTTTGTTGGACCTATTCTTGGTCCATTTAAAACATTATAGTTATTGTAATTCACAGTATATTTTTTTATCTCTGCCAACCCCTTACCGTGTAACTATCCAATATCAATAATAGTTCGAATATTTCATAAATTATGAATCTATTTTTAATTATCTTATGTCTAGTAATAACTCGAATAGTAACTCTTTTAAATCGAGTTACGATCCTCGAGTTACAAGTTTTTGGACTCTTTCTGATCCGCCTCCGAGTTATGAGTTTGACAACATTTTCTGGGAGTGTGTTACGAATTCATCAATCTGGAACTGAATAATTTATTTTTTCGGATGAGGGGGTGTCCAGAAGTAAATTTTGCACATATTATTGCTTTCTGGATTGTTGAATCCGAAAGCCTAATTCTGACGGATTGGTGAATTTGGAATGTTTTTTTTTTAATTATGGATTTATAAATCTGGAATGCATACTTCTATTATGAATTGGTGGATCTAGAATGCTTTTTTTTGAATGATGAAATTTTGAATGTGAAATGCATATTTTGAATTACGGAATGGTAAATCCAAAATTTTACCGGAAATGTCAATCTAAATTTTTTCCAAATTCTATAATCCAGAATACAAAAAATAAGTACAGTTCAAGTGCATTTTAGGATTTTTAAAAATTAATTTGCGTGACATTGTGAGGGTGGGGTGCAGGAAGAAAAATGTAAGAATGTAAAAAAAACTGCCTTATAGTTGGACAAAAAAGATACTTTTATCGTCACAAATTGTACAAAATAAACAAAAACAAACACGTCACACCACAATTTTCATTTCATGTACAAAGTGTTCATGTGAGCATGAACATTAAAGTGCATTTCCATCCCATTCTATCGTTATCTTTAATTTGTGATACATCCGTCGTTCTCTTTCACTTTCTGTGCACGTTTTATTTTTCACAAATTGAAAATGAAATTAAGAGAAATAAGACAAACAACACATTTTATCTAGCTGAAATTAAGAGAAATCGAGTAATAAACAGCGCAAAGAAACCACACCACCACTTAATATGAAATTGAGAACACTTGTACTTTTATATTTTTAACAATTAAGAAATAATTATGATTTTGATTAGAATCAACCAAAAGAATGTCGTGTAAATATTAATTATAATTTTCAATTGAAATTTTATAATTCAATTACATAACAGTTACATATTACTTAATTACATGCATCATACTTGTTTTAGATTTGGAGTGATCGAAATTCTAACCATGTCGCACTTAGACAATCTTGGATAGATGAACACTTTCTTCCTTCTGGCAAACGCCGAGTAAAGTCAGCGCTGAAACAGTCAAGCAGTTAAGATCTATCGTAGTCTCAGGGAAGGCATAAAACTGAAATGTCAAACGGGAAAAACTAACAAAAAAAAGAAGAAATATGCAGGTTCAGTATTCCATTAAATGGAGGAATTATTTAACCAGAAAAATATATAGAGAAGCTTCTACACTGAGTAATGTTAACACGACTATGCGAAAAACTACTAGTACTAATACTTCATGTGAAGCAGCCCCTCGCAGATGTAATTGTTTTCAGAAACCCCTTAAGCTTTAATTATATTTAAGAGGTTTCTCTTATAAATAGTAAGGATAATCAACAAGAGACAAAAAAAATACATATACATTACTATACCCTACTTTTGGGATGTCACACCCTTGAACAACAACACACCAACGACACCAGTGACCAGAGTGAGAACCATAGGGATGGCAACAGATTCAGGTTCACGCATTCTACCAGTCTGATTTGGTCTTCCAAGGCGTGACCTTTCTCCAAAGTATTCATGCAAAAGATTGCTCAGAGTGTCTACTTGATGCATGATTTGACGTTGTCCCCGTGCAATAACTAACACCTATTTTAAAAAATAATAATTAAAATAAAATAGCCAATATGTTTTATTGCTCCATGCAGAATTTCAAAGTAGAAAATTGTCCTCGATGTTGTCTGAAATGAAGGGAGATGGGAGGTACTGAATGAAAATGTTTGACAAGGTCACTTAAAATCTAAACAAAATATATCCAACTGTAGTCTACAAACAATTACTCCACATTTTACATAATTTTATAAGGAGCCATTTATGGTGTTTCAACAGAATATGCAAAATGGGTAGTGGCATTATTAATTTTCATTGAGTTATTCTTATTTACTTTAAATAATATTTGTTGACTTTTGGATTTTAAGACTATAAATTGTGGTCTTTTTCATTTAAAAGTATCTAAATTTATTCCTAAGCATGGGCGAGACTACATCTCAACAAAACCTTATACAAACTTATCTTTATCTTTTTCCATCCGTACGAAGTTCCTTCATATCATGTTCTATATCAGGAAAGACATAGTATGCATCTTTACACTAGACATTCACAGTACGCATATGTGTAGCCGATAGCACTATCATGGTGTGTTTGGAAGGTATGAAATTGGAAGGTATGAAATTGGAAGGAATGAAAAGAGAGAGAGAAGGAAAAAACCAAAATTTTCTTTCCTTCCATTGTTTATTAGCACTTAAAAAAGAAAGGAGGGAAAAGAATTGACCCATCTATATGGTCTATCCTTCTAATTGGAGAAAAAGAAACTTTTGTAATTAAAGACTAATTTTTCGTTTCTTTAGGTTCTCAACCATTATTATTAGGGCCATTTGTTTCATTTTATTATTTAACTTTTTTCTTCCCTTCCATGTTCTTTCCTACCAAAAAAATCTACAAGATAATCTCATTTTCTACTCTTTCCCTTTCCTTTCTCTTTCTTCCCTAAACCAATATACTATTACTGTCACGGTGAATTAAAAATCAGGGGACCAACCTCGTCCATCAGGGGAGACTCTTTCGCCAATTGAGGAGATGATGAAGAATTAGGCAGCAATGATGCAGTCAATGAACCATTGCCTAATCCAGTTGCAAACAAGGAAGTGGGGCCTGGGCCATTACTGGCCTCAGCCTGTGAAGCCAAGTTTTGTTGACTGGCTGAAACTGTTTTGCTAGTAAACTTTGAATTCAATTCTTCAATACGGGAGGTGAATTCATCCATTCTTTCATTTAATGTGGAAATTTGATCAGAAAGTTGAGTGATGACTCCCTGGACAACTCAAAAGGAAATATCAGTAGATGAATCGTTTAGATGGGTAGAAAACTAAACTTCTTAGGCACAAACGCAAACATTTATTACTTGTAACACCTTTATGCCAAAACACTCTGTGATATAATTTCCATAAAATTTTAATATACATCTTCTCTGAAGTTTCTTGCCAATATGCAGTGCAATTGTATATCATTATCTTTCAAAATTTGTGTCTATGGACACAACAGATGATACATTGATAAATGAAGAGGCCAAAATGATTGCAATTAAATGATTTCTTAAGGAAAATATATATATTACATGGTTAGCAATTGATGCAGGTGATTCAAGAGCTCTTCCATCGAATCTTCTGTTATTTATAGCAAGTTTAGTCAGCTTAGGTAGAATCCTGTCCCTTTGAGTCGAATATGAGTGTGAAATACCACTACAGAACAAAATGAGAAGAACATGACAAAAAACCTTACTTTAACAAACTTTTAACCAGATTCAGAAATTCTTATTCCAAATATTAAAAACAAGTAGAAGCAATACCATTGTTCTTTTTAACAGAGGACACATAGGTAATGGAAGTTAATAATTACCGATTAAGATACTTCATTCTCCTATCTGCAGAAGCTCTGGAAAGGGCTTCTTTGGGGCTTGAAACTAAGTCATCATCTAAGCTGAGTTTTGACTTAAGATCGTCTGGCAATGCCTGTAGTTTGATCAGATTAGTGATTTAGAGTATAAACATTTAAACCACAGGTAAAAGGTTAAATGATGGCTCATAATACCATCACATCGTTCACAAGCTTTTCTAGCTGAATTTGTTCAATATAAGTGCGAGGAACATAGGAACCATCCAACCCCAGTTTCCCAGCTACAAACTTGCAATAGTTCCTGTCTTTCCCTTGCACCTTGAAAACAGCATAAATAAGTATTTAGTGACTGACAACAAAAGAAACAAACATAAACATGCAATAGGTATGGGCATGTCCCCGAGCTCCATGCACCACCCAGGCCTAGCCAAAAACATTCAAGTGCTTAGGTTTAAATAAGTGCCCAAGGACTGGATATGTTACTGTGTTAATGTTATATTTAAACCTAGTCCAGAACCACTCTAATATCATCTACCAAGGACACATGGGAGCAAAACAAACACTAGAAAATAAAATAATAAGGATACATGAAGGATATTTATAATAAAACACACAATAACATTGCCAACGGTAAACAAACAAGACGCTCATTTTGATAGATACATTTGTTATGATTAATCTTATTGCAAAGATAACATTTTATATTGAAATGATACTGACTCTAAAACATTTTGTGCATTTGCATTACATAAGAAATAGGTGAGGGGAAAAATGGTAAATGGAATTATTATGGTCTCTAATCGATTGAACTGGACTGCTGAAGTGGTACCTTTTGACAAGGTTTACCATTGAAAGCAAAAAAAAAGAATCAGAAATATCAGTAAACTATTATTAGGTAATAAATATTACACTTAAATGGGAACAATTTTGGTGTGTTAGTCTGATCCTGTCACCTGACAGTATGGCAATTTATTTGAAAAATTCTACAACTAATTTCCCTAGGAAAGACAGTTTTCTGTCCTGCTATGATTAGGATGGACTGTTTGATAGAGTTACATTTGTAAGTATATTAACTGATTTGCAGCCAAAAATCTACCTTTTCTAATTGTTAGCAGACTTGGACCAGTTCGGTCCAGAGTGATAACTAGTCTGGTTCATGTATAAGATCGCTTATGCATTCAACCGATGTTGGCGTCATTGAACTGCTTCAAAATCGGACTCAACCCTGATGAACCATTGATCCAGTTCTTCTTTAAATACTAGATTTTTGTACTTGCATTCATTTACTGCTTTGCACACCCCACGAAATGGCTTGCTCTCTGCAGCCACAAGACGTCATGATGTTCAAGGGCTTTGTAGAGAAATGAGGAATTTTAAAAATCTATGGTGTTGTAAGGATAGTTTCTAGGAAGCCAGGACATTTAGGCGAAGAACAACCACTAAATACATTAGCTTTATTATATAAGAATTTAGTACTTAGTATAAATTGGTTCATGCAGTTCAATTAGAGACTGGTCCAATTCTAATAGCATTGTCTACTCTACTCTTAAAAGATCATTGATTCATTCTAACAAGCCCAAATTTTACTAACAAAATAGGTCATAGAGGAGTATATTACTCTCTATAGTAAAATAATTGTTTTTAGTTAGTTAAGAGTTAGTAAATGTACCAGGTGTCTACAAACAAGTGTCACTCATCTATTGGAGTTAGTTATTGAGTAGCTGTCTATTGACAGCTGTCACCAGTTTGTTAGCATGTTTAAAAAAAATTCTGTAACTGCTCAAATGTAAGTGATTCGTTTTTTCATTCATCCAAATACAAAAGTTCTATTTTAGTTTCTTTCTGCATTCTTTGCAACTCTGATGATATCAACAGTCTGCGATCCCTAGATGAACAAATCTTCTTCAATGCATGTGCTAATGGCTACTTCTCCTTAGTAACCTTCTCACATTCAATTCCTAGAAAACTAGATGAGAAAAACTCTCTCCCTTGGTATAAACGTGTTGAACGTCTAATCAAAGCACGTCATCTTCATCAATTTGTTATTGCTCAAAAATATGACTATATGACTATTTTCAAAAATATACTCAAGCACAAACATAACACAAGTTCTAGGCTGTGTTTCTTGAGTAATAACTGTGAGCCTAACCTTAAATACCTACATATTGCCTTGAGAAAAGGAAGTGGGTTTTGTACTAAATATCCTATTTCTCAATTTATGTCCACTAAACACCTTTTTGTACAACACAAAGTTTTCTCTCTATCATTGATAGAATTAGAATCCCATATCAGTTCAAGAGGCATTCAAAGATAAAAATTAGGTTCAGGTCATAAATGAAGAGATGAGTGTCTTAGAAAATAATCAAACTTCGAAGATTGTTGATTGGCCACAAGATAAAAAGGTTGCAAAATGAAAGTGGATCTATACAATGAATTATTAGTCTGATGACACTAGATTAGTACAAAGCGTGATTAGTTGCAAAAGGATATACTTAGACCTATAACATTGATTATGAGGAGACATTTGCTCCCATGACAAAGATAAATACAATCAAGATCATTCTCTCATTGGCAATACATTTTGGATGGAGCTATAATAGTTTGGATGTAAAAAATGTTTTTTTGCATGGGCAACTAGAAGAAGTCTACATGAAGCCCGCTAGGCTATGGATCTATTGAAAAAAGGAATAAGGTATACAGGTTGAAGAGAGCCCTACATAGACTCAAGCAATCGCCCTGTGTTTGGTTTGGGAGACTTACTTGAACTATAATTTCCTTGGTACTAGTAGAGTCAATGTAACCTTATCTTGTTCATCAAACATTCCCCAAAACAGAAACATTTGCTCCCATGACATTGATTATGAGGAGACATTTGCTCCCATGACAAAGATAAATACAATCAAGATCATTCTCTCATTGGCAATACATTTTGGATGGAGCTATAATAGTTTGGATGTAAAAAATGTTTTTTTTTGCATGGGCAACTAGAAGAAGTCTACATGGAGCCCGCTAGGCTATGGATCTATTGAAAAAAGGAATAAGGTGTACAGGTTGAAGAGAGCCCTACATAGACTCAAGCAATCGCCCTGTGTTTGGTTTGGGAGACTTACTTGAACTATGATTTCCTTGGTACTAGTAGAGTCAATGTAACCTTATCTTGTTCATCAAACATTCCCCAAAACAGAAACTAGGAAAAATGAAGTACTTCTTTGAGATAAAAGTTTCCTACTCAAGAAAGGGTATCTTTATTTCAAAAGGAAGTATATTTTAGATATTCTCAGAGAAACAAGTGAAATTGATAGAAGAACCACTAAACCTATAGAAAAGAACCATAAAATTAGAAGTGATGAAGATAGTTTTGTCGTAGATAGATAAAGGCCAATATCAAAGACTTATAGGCAAATTAAATTTAGGAGTGATGAAGATAGTTTCTCTGACAAAGATAGTTGTTGTGACCCAATTATAAAAAGTTAAAAAACAAAAAGCTCTTTTTGATTTTAATATAAATTATCTCCTTGGATGATTTGTTTGTATTAAGCAATTACAAATTTATTGGTTATTGTGAGTAATTATGACATGTGAACCTTTTATTTCCATTTGTGTTATGTATTCGATCTCAATATTTACTATTTTTTATGAGTTATGTCTCTTACGTATATTAATTTTTAAGCATGCATAGGTCTATAAATTGGTTTTTCATATATTCTCAAGTTACCATCCTTTATCTTCCTTCCGATCTTCTTACAAATCCTCGAGTTTCATAATATTGCTTGTAGGAAAACTCATTTACTTATAGCCCACACCAAACCAAACATAACTTATGTTGTGAGTGTGGTTAGTCAATTCATGCACGATCCAAAGGAGTGATATTTATAGGTTGTGAATCAAATTCTTCAATCTTGGAGAAATAAAAAGCAAAATTTGGTAGCAAGGTCCAATGCGAAGGCAAAATTTCGAGCTCTGACACAAGGGTGCATGAACTGTAGTGGTTGAAAATTATTTTGAATGATCTTAAAGTGAAATGAGAAGAATCTATGACTCTTTTGTGATAATTAATTGACTATTAGTATTGTTCACAATCCAATCCAACATGATAGAACCAAACACATAAGAATAGACTAGCACTCATCAAAGACAAATTGGATAATAGTCTTATTATTATTTCCTACACCCCATGAGAATTTTAGCTACGAAGTTTGTTTACGAAGGAACATTCCACAAAGCGGTTCCAAGATCTTATATGCAACCTATGAATTACAGATATTCATTCACCGACTTGAGGAAGAGTGTTGGATTACAAGGAGATACTATTAGTTATTTATTGTGACTATTGAGACATTGTAGGGATAGAATGAGTTATTCTTCATTATAGTATTTATTTGTAGGGTAGTAGAGTTTTACATAATAAATCCTCTCATACCGTTTACATTAAGAATTTGAATAACAATAACAATTGCTTCTCTATTTTTAATCTCTTCCCTTACCTTTTACAAGAGTAAGGAAAGATCAAAAGTTAAAACTACTTATCACATAATAATCAACAAGCATAAAAAGTATGTAAGGAACGATACAAACAATATGTTGGCATACCTGAACATATGTGCGATTAAGTTGTTCTAACCAATCAGTTTTTATGGTCACTTTATCATCATGAAAGATATGGCTGCTTCTTTTCAGGATAGATGCAATTGTGTATCCTAAGGCCATCAGCCCTCCAAGAAGGCGCACACTGACCTCGAAAGTAATTCTAGGAGATATTATGAATGGACTATCAGTCACCCATTCCTGAAACAAGAATGCATTACCATTATAGAGGTTTTTCAGTAATTTTGCTTATAAGTGCAAAATTGTCAACAATTCTCAAGCTCAAAGGGAAGGAGGGTGTTGAAAGATAAGATCTTCAAAGCCCTGAGTTTGAAAACCTCAATGTCAATACTATCATCCATAGTGAACCACAAGTTTTTCAAATAATTGTCAAACTTCTTGAAGCAAACATCATACTCCTTTTATCCATTGTTTTTTAGAAGCACATACGCATATGCATAGTGTCACAAAAAACCATAGCTAAAACAAAAACGAGACAAAGAAAAGAAAATTACTCCACAAAACACTGGAAAGGCATCAATCAAAGAACAGGTTTGAGACAAACAACATACTGAAGACAGTAAAGGAAGAAAAATAAGTGGGAGTATATGTTTCTTTAATTTCAAGAACTCAATTTGCAAGGAATCTGTGGAAGGTATGTACACCAAAAAAAGTTTGAAAGTTTCAGCTTTTGAAAATTTATCTAAGGTTTTCTTTTTCTTCTTCAGATCTCATTTCATTAAGTGTCACAATACCATGAAGTGGTTATAGTCTATAACTATACAAGAGGCTAAATAGGCTTCTTTCCATTATAATAGGTTTTAAAAAACTTGTAACTAAGTAAACAATATTATTAGTGAAACATTGGCATAAAATAAATGTCCAAAGTACACATTTGGTTAAAAAACATAGGTAAATATTTAACAAGAACTTATTCATGAGCTTTCAATATGAAATTTACTAAATTCAGCTCAGAATGTATTTTGATCATCTTTTCCCTGAAGGAATATAAGCATCTTTCACAAGTTCAATTAAGTTTTGTATAAGTTCTTACTCCCCCCTCGAAATTATGCCTTGTTTGCTAGACATTCTCTTAAAAATTAATATAACTATAACAACTGAATAGTTTTCCATCACTTAACCTCAAACATGAGATTGTACTTTCCATCACGGTTTCTCATTCTCAAATATGATTGACAGGCTTCAGGGTCTTCACCAGGCGGTAGAAGAAATATGTCATACGTTTCCTCTTTGGTTTCAGTATGCTGGGCAGCAATAGTTTCCTTGATTTGCTCAACTGTCACAGTTCTGGCTGACTAAAACAACCAACAGAATGTATCACCAAGAATACACTTAAAAATATAAAGAACCTTACTATGATGGCATAGGACAGGGGTCACCTTCAATATGTATGTCGGATTCTGAAATCCAGAGAATGGATTAAACTTGTTAATGACTTTTATATGTGCTGTTTGGAGATCTGGCTCAATATAAGCTTTATACATAGGATATACCTACAAATGGAAACAAAATAATAGGTAAGAATTATAGCATGTGCCACTTGGTCTTACATTATGCAAGTTTTCAACACTCCTAAAAAGTCTAACATGGGATCAGTGAAAACCGTTTCAGAGATTTGATGAATTATTTCTTCAGGCTCTTGACCAGCACGGTGAATGTCCCGTAATACACGCTTAACAAGGTCAAAATGAACTCCACCGGTGACAGAAACACGAAGATCAAGCAAAGGCCTTAACCTTTCACTTAAGGCGTAGATGCCTTCTATGATTACAATACGAGAGCTTGGGACTTCAACAGTCCTGTAAGGAAAATAGTAGAAAAGTAAACAACAAAATAAACATAAATGTAACAACATCTTGGGTTGGAATGTTATGATGTTAATTCTAGGGCTCATGTGTCTCCACATTTACATATTTTGTCCTGTACCTCTTGCTCTTTTATGTACACAATAGACATTCATGTGCTTATATGTGCTTTGCGTGTCTGTGGATTTCTAAAGGTGGACATAGGTGTGCATTTACACATGAGATACTACAACATGTTTAGTTTTAAGTGATCTCGTTTATACTGAAAAAACACTCTTTATAAAAAAAAACTATATTTTTAGTATATCTTTCATAGTACTGTATCTCTTAAACATACTTACCAAAGTCACCCCCCACCTCCCCAATCGCCTCTATTAAAGAACAAGTTACACGCCAATACACAAATAGTTTTACATACCTTTTTGATAGTTCTAAACCTAGATAGCACAACTAGAAAATAGGCTATTGCACATTACTAAAATGATAAAATTAAAAGAGTACACAACCTGTAACCTATGCGAGAACTAGACTTGAAATCATATACTGGAACTTGAACAGGCTTCCCTGCTTTAAGACCCTGTATATTTTCAAGCAAGGTATCATAATCCGTCAACCGAGGGTCTGTTTCAAATAACAATGACATTAGAATGTAGTGTTGCATAACATTCCTTCCTATTTCTTGAATATTGACTGATATGATTAACAAGTAAAACTTGCTTGGAAATTAAAATAACAAATTAGATTAGATGCTAAACTTGTTCATATTGCCAATATTAGATGATAAGTCTGTCTATGTGTGTGTTTGTGGGTAACGATGCAAAAGAATGAGTAATTAAGTAATATTTAGAGTAAAATTCCATGAAGTTTTCTCAAATTACACTTACGCTATCTGCCTTTTTATCATTACAATGACTTCTCTTAAAAGGGTACATGTGTAATGTAACAGGGAGAGACAGTAAATGTAACAAGGAGAGACATGTGTAATGTTTTTAGAACGTAAAAGGATAAGTGTTTAATGTGAAAGGGGGGCAATGTAATGTCTTTTAAAACAATGAGGAGGTTTGTGTAGAATTTTAAAAGAACTGTAGTGTCCAGGTAATTTGAGTAAACCTCAAGGGTTGTTAGTGTAATGTATTCTAATATTTATTCTAACATTCAACACCTAAAAACACATTCATGAAAATTATGACAATGTATTTGGAGTGCACAGCTGTCAATAAATTTCAAGATTAAAAAGTTGTTTTTGTCTTAGTATGAGTTTAGAGATTGATCATGAATGATTTTTCACATCAAAGTGAATGCTACTAGCACTAGCTTTTGCGCTTTTGACATCATGAATGTGATTTTAAGGTGTTGAATGTGTTTCAAAGAACACTGTAACTGGGGTAAAATGATTTTAGGATGATTAGCCAGGCAATATAATAGAGATAGCCATAGACAGTAGAGGTGATTTGTTCGTGCTTTCAGCAATAATCCACTTCATTATTTGGTTCAACTTAAAAATTTGCTAAATATATAGCGTGTCTAACGATGTTTTATTGTGTTGCTGTTTCTTTGTTCATATAGCTAGTTAATTTCTAGCTCAAATATACATTGAACATGTAATAGAACGGAGGTTGTGCAATCTACTGTGTGCGAAGAAAGTAGCAAGGGACTGTCACCACATCTTCTCAGCAAAATTTCATCAATTCAATCCCGTTGCCCCCTAACCCGCAAAAAAAGAATCTTGACACAATTTCTATCACCGTCCATAGAGAACCTGAATACTAAGCTGTATATTTAAAATTTGCTATTATTAGTTCTCACCGAACAAAACCTGGCTTGAGATTGGCCTTGGCAAAAAGAACAAAATGTGCATAAAACCATTTGTGGACTTGGAGAAGATGAAAAAAAAGCATAGATAATCCAACTTTGCTTTAAAAAAATACAATACATCTAATGAATCTGAAAGTACAAGTTAATACACATAATAGTCATACAATGAACATAAAGAGAAATAAGCACATATCACTTCGTTTTCTACTCTGAACCCTAATTTTTCCCTCTATTTCTTATGTTATTTTATGTGTTCTTCTTAACTGCATGGCAATTGTGCAGCAGCAGAAGTAACTTTGCTAATAAAAGTTATCAGTCATACTCACGAGTAAAAGGGAGTAACACTCTGGTAAAATAAGAAAACTCTGCAAAATCGTAAGTGAAACAAGATATATAGATATACACAGTCATTAACTTAAAAGTAAACAAATGAAGGGAAAACTTACCATCAAAGTTTCCATCAATAATTCTACTAGAATCATTATAATTGTCCATTGTTATGACAGCAATGCTTGGGATAAAATTGAGGATCTTCTCAGTGAAAACAGTTTTCCCTGCTCCAGATGGACCTGCAACTCCTACTAATATGATTCCATCATTCTTTTGAGCCAGCAATTGGCACGCACGAATGAATATGAAAAATCCTTTCTCAAATGACAAGGAATCTTGGATAGGAACAATTTCATAGCGATCAGAATCCTTTCTTTTAACCACTTGAACCTGATCTCGCAATAGACGTCGTCGAGGTGAGTCAGCACCAAAAACAGTATCTTGTGCCATTGCAGAAACCAAAGATGTTTAAGACATATGCTGCAAAAAAAACGAAAATGGCAATGAAAGTTGCACGGAAAAATACAAGTCAAACAGGGACAAATAATAACTCAGAAGAACTGCATAAATTGCAAATGGAATCAAGAGATGGAATTTGACATTTCAAAAACACATAAAACAAAAACAATTTGTCATTCTGATAACACGTTTTTACCCGTTACAAACAAACAGGGGGAGAAATGCATATTTCCACCAACACAACTACAAAATGCATGAGAAAAGAATACTGATAGAAGATCCTAAACTTTTTTCTTGGCCCAAACTTTAGTGTCTAAGAAGGTTGAAAAATCATAAAAAAAATTGAACAATTTTTTTGTTATGGATTTAAAAAAAAAAACTGAAAAACATTACAGGAATTGACTTCAAATATTCAACCAAAAAGTGTATTATATAGGACCTTAAAATTTGAAATAAATACGATGAAGCGAAACGGTGAACAAATTTAAGGACAAACACCTGTAAAAGAAGCTACCGGTAGATAAAGTGAAACAGCGAAATCAAACCTCTTGAAAAGTGAAGGAATTTACAAACTTTGTTAACATAAAGTGTTTTTTTAACACTATGGATTCAAGTGCCAACTAAAGTTGTTTATCATATGTAGAAAAATTATTTCAACAGTTACCTTTTTAGATTCAAGTTTCCAGCTTCCTTTTTTTTGAAGACTTTTAAATAAGAATGAAAGGACTTTCTTTTTGCATTTTTTTCACAACCTTCTGGCATTTGTTTGATGCCAATAAAATCATGTAATAGAATGTAATTTACGAGAAGGAAATTTCAGAGAAATAAAATAACTTGCAATATTCAAAACTAATTAACTTACCAGTAAAATCCTTCTGATGTCATAAAATTAAAAATATATTTTAACTGTACCAGCGGATGCTAACAACAGCCACAGTGCCTGTCCTTCGCGCATACCATACCAACAACGATATAGTCGAAACTTTTTGTTTTCTTTTAAAAAAGTATTTTTTTAATGAAAGTGATGACTGGGCAGTCGCTAGTGAATATATATAACAGTTAAGGATAAGGGTAAATTAATTGTTTGATTAAAATAAAATGAGAAGTAAAGTTATATTTAATCCCACAAGTCTGGGCTTTTATCACCCAAAATGTTAAAAATTAGGGTTTTAATACCCCCAATTAATTTATCTCAAGAGAAAAAAATAACCCAGTTAACAGCACCTTTAATTATTAAAAATCCTTCAGTTTCTTGTCTTGCCCAAAGACCAGTTTCTTGTCCCAAGGCAAGTTTTTTACACCCTTTGGGTTCTACTTTTCTTGAAGGTAGTCAACGTGTCTGGCCCATTAGACTTCTAAATCTGTTTCTTCTTTTTCCTTCTTTCTTCCATACATATCTCTCCCTCTCATTTTTTTAAGGATAATAATCCTAGTCATGTTTTAGTTGACCGGACACTTCTTTCTACTATTATTATCATCCTTATCTTTACTACTAATCTCCTTTTTATCACAATTCTTTTATATATTTGCTATTACTAGCAATACTTATGACTTAATTAAACAAATGTACGGAACAGTTTAAGAAATCAATTAATCATCTTAAACATGATTCCATCATTATTATTATTTGTTCTTACCAAATCTTCCTTCCGAGGTGGAAAGAATAAAGTTTTTTTGAAGACAGAGTTGTTTCTTTAAGTAACCTTTTGATGAAAGAACAAGGAGATATCTAGTTGTACAATATTATAAAAATTATAAAATACGAGTATTGAAATTGAATCGTTATTCCTTATAAGATCCATATATATTTATAAATTTTTGTGCTTAGATTAAAAAATCTAAAAAGATAACATATATATAATTGATTACTGAATAATTACAGTTTAGTGTATATATATAATAACATATAAATATTTTGTTACGATTATAAATATATTTAAAAATACATTATTATTATTATTATTATTATTATTATTATGTGTTAACTTCTATAGGAAGAGTGATTTAAATATGTCAAGTTCCTTTGGGTTTGACAAGATTTGAAAGATTCCCTAAATTACTCGGTGTAAGTATAGTTTATTTTAATAGAAAAAGTATAGTTTGAAACGCATAAAAAAAATATATCCTTTTTTACAACTATTTTAATAATATAATGATAAATATTCTATATTGTATACTAGATATATTTTACTTGTGCTTGTGAAATTACCATTTCTTTTTAATATTAGTTAAATTTAAATCCTATGTTAAAAAAAAACAATTAGTACGCATTGCCCAGGTGATGGAGAAGGCACTTTTTTTTCCTTCCAAACAGCATAAGTGGTCTAAATTGAAACAGCTCAACACTTTCGTTTCAGAGCATTCCATACTCTTCCGAATCTGCAGCCCCATTTTACGGTTCTACGCGTTGCTCAAATCTTGTACGTTATTCCCCAGCATCACACAAGATGTTTACGTATCATTAATTCAACACGTTTCACACAATTCAACTTAGAGTAATATCTGCTCCAACAAATTCAACACGTTTCACACAATTCAACTTAGAATAATATCTGCTCCAACAAATTCAACACTCACGGTTGCAGTGTTTATTTCCCTCGTCATAAACTTTTCGGTCCAATTCTTCCACTAATTCTAATTTAATTTGATTATCACAAACTATAAACAAGAAAGAGTAACGAAGCAGCTAAACTCACAAAATCAGAGAGGAGAGAATCAAACAAGTCGAACAATTAGAACGAAAATAGAACAATCCAGCATGTTATTACCAGCACAACTTCATCAAAATTAACGAGGCGTTAATGACTTCTTCCGTACCTTGAATTTTCAGGAATTGAAATGTAACACGTTCCTCTTCTCAGGCTTCGGACAGGGCCACGGTAACTAGCAGATGAAAAAAGAAAGTAGAGAAGGAAAATTTGAGATGCGAAGAGAAATAGTGGTTTTGGGAGGAGAAAATATGCAAAGAGACGACGAAGAATTTTGACGCAGTGGACTCTCTCTTCCTTCTGACTGACGAGGAAGAAGAAGAGTCAGATATTTTTTTCCACTCAATGTGATCTAACGGCTCAAAACTCGCTCACCCTCCTCAGCCTTACGATTTCTCCAAATATTTTACAGTTGCTGGATATGTGGGCCTCTAGCCCAGTGATAAAGGAGAGGATGCATGGGCTCAAAGCCACACTCGGCCCGTTGAAGGAGAAAATAACAAATAAAAGGCTTCTTCTTCCTTCACCCCTATGTTTTTCTTCCTTCACCATCACAATGTAATAAATCCCAAAACTGACCTTGACCTTTTATTTGAAAAAGGCACTGTGGTTGAGTTTATATGTCACTGTTCATCCTCTTCATTTATCTCAGGGGTTGGTGGAGAGTCATTTTAGTTGTGCGAAACAAGGTGGAGGAGTGGGTTGCGTTATCGAAGTTTTGTTTAGCTTCTAGAGGTAAGAATTAAGTTTTTTTAGGAGCATTGATGGTTATGGCATTTTTGTGGTTACCGAAAATCAAGATCTAAGAGTGTGCTATGGATTCATCAATCCGAAACTGAATCATTTTGTTTTTCAAATGAAGGGATGTTTCGAACGCAAATTTTGCATAAATTGTTGATTTCTGGATTCCTGAATCCGAAAGTCTATCTTTTGTTACTAATTGGTGGATCCATAATACTTTTTTTGAATTATTAACTTCTGAATCCATAATGCATATATTGAATTACGGATTGGTGGATTCAAAATTTTACTAAAAGCACCAATTCAAAAAAATTTCAGAAAATAAATACGAATTCCTTATTCCATAAAACTATCGGTCTCTAATGTCCAAAATAATACGTATGAACTATGGAAGAGAAATCCGAAGAAAAAATGGAACTGTAGATCCAAAAAAATAAATTTACTTACCTTCAAGAGAAACCACCATTCTCCCACCAAGTTTCTGAGACACCACCCTAAACCACCAACAGAAACGCGAGATGGAACAGTGTCGCTGAGAGAGGAATGGAGTCTGTGGAGAGGCAATGGAATCAGTTGAGAGAGGAATGGAACAACGTTGCTGAGAAAGAGGATGAACAACATTGTTGAGAGGCAAACGAAGAAGAAAGTATTTGTTTATGTTTAAGTGCATTTTATGGTTTTTTAAAAAATAGTAGAAACAATTTTGTCTTATAACTTGTGGGGGTACAGGAAGAAACTGTCCAAATAAAAAGGAACATCTTTTTCTAAGCTATGAGAAAGGAAATGGTGTTTCTTCGTCCACCCCTAAATTTATTTTTCTGCATCTCTATATTTTTCGAAATATCCAAATTATTTTTAATAGTTTTTGATGATTTTGGAATAAGGAGTGTTTTGTAAGTAAAAGTTGTTTTTGAAATAGGAAATCCAAAAAACAAAAAATTATTTCAGAATGTCATTTTTAAAACATATTTTTTGACTTAAAAAATGATAAATCCATAATTATTTCAGAACATTATAGAAAAATTATTCTGGTAATCATTTTTAAAGTGGTTAAAACAATATTTTCCAAATAACGTGCATGAAGAAATTTGTTGGAGGTGCAAAAAGTAATTTGTTGGAGTTGCAGAAAGAAACACCCAGAAGGAAATTATAACCTCTAACCCAAATATAATTTAACATTAACTCAATTAATCAATTTAATTTCAGCATTTCTCTACTTATTTAATATTAACATCAATAATTATTTGTAAAAGGCAATCAATTAATTTTTTTTATACAAACTATAAATCTTGTTTTTTTTTCATTTTTTTTAATATTAATTTTTCTTATTGTTAATGTGGAAATTTTATTGATAAATGGTGTACCTCTATAAACTTTGAGGTATACCCAAACTATCAAAAAATATTGAATTTCAACTCAACTTACATTAATAAAAAAAAAACATTTTTTTATAAAAAGTCTGTGTTTTCAATATCATACCAAAAAAATCATAGAAAATTTACTTTCTATTACAAATTTATCTTTAACCATTATAGAAAATAACACATTTTATGACGGTTAAAATTATATCCGTCATAAAAAATATTACTTTTTATGATATATATTATTTTAATCATGATAAAATGTGTTATTTTTTTATAATAGATAATATTTTAACGTTATAAAATACGTTATTTTCTAGGATGATTAAACATAAATCAATTATAAAATATAATATATATTTTATGACAAATTTAACAATAACCATAATAGAAGGTGATTTTTTAAAAATATTTTTTTTTATATATTCATTTTCTTATATGCATGTACCTTACACAATAATCACAATTCTCAAGCAAATATTTTTAAAATAAAATTTTAATGATCTAGCATATAAATAATGATATATTTGATTAAAAATTAACATATTAAAATTCATACAAAATTATTAACTAGTTATAAAATCATCATTTATAATAAATACTTAAAAATTAATAGGTTGAAGTTGATACAAAATATTTCACTACTTCTAACATCAATCAAGAAAATATTTAAGATCTTAAGAAATTTGTTTACAGCTACAGGTTCTCACATTATAAATTTATTTTGATTATCATTACTATTTTATAATTTTATTATTATTATTATTTATAATTTATTTTTTATTATATAATATAATTAATAGACAAACTCATTCCCAATATTCAATACAATAAAGTAGTACACAAATTCGATAAGACTCAGCCGTTTTCGTAATCAAATTATGGTGGACAAAAGACTTATAATTATTATACCTACAACTAATTCCTTATGTCACTTTTTTTCTTCAGCCACAGTTGAAGATTCCCTGTGCAATAGAAAGGAGGGACAAATAAAATACATAAAAATGGATTTGACAGTTGTATATTTTTTCAGTTTTATAATGATATTTATGTAAAAGAATGTTACTATATTAATTAAAATTTATGTATTTTAATATTTTAAATAAATGTAACTTTGGAAATTTGGGTAACGGACCATCAACAGTAAAATTAATTAATTAATTAATTAATACTAAAATCAAGAGTATAATACATTTTAAAGCAGGGACAAGTTGTAGGAAAAAATATTAATTAAAGTGAAATTTGGGAATAGAATAAAAACTTGCAGAACTTACAAAATATCCTGATTTGTAAATTGAAAGAAAGAAAAAAGTTATTAGCATAATCTATAATGGAACCGATGTTAATAAAGATTTTTTATTTTAATTTAACATAAAATTTACTATGATGATTAAAATATGACTCATCATAATAATTATTAATTATATCGGTTATTTTAAAACTCACATAATAATTTTTCTCATAATTATTATTTATTATGACAGGTGATTAACAATTATTAAAAAACTGTCATAAAATAATCATTTTGCATAGTGTTAGTTTTTTTTTTAATCTCATTACAGTAAATATATTTAATAAAAAAGTTAACAAGTTAATTTTAAAAGAAAAAAATGAAAATTTAATCATTAATAAATTAATACTTTCCTCTTAATATCCCTATTAAAAATGAAAAATTATAGAAATAAACTACCTTTCAAGTCTACCTAAAAGGTCCAGTGTATCACAAATATTCATATAATGACCTTTATTTTTAATTAAAACATTCTCATTTATAAGAGAATAATTAAAAAAGGTAATTATATAAAAAAAATTGAAAGACAAAAAGCCCGTGATAGACAGATTTTTTTTAGTACGTGGAAGATAGAATAAAATTGTCATTACCTAACATAATACAAAATTAATCGAATGAAATAAGAACTAAAATGATAATTTTATATAAATATTTGGAGATAGACTAATGTATCATTGGAACTAAATTAAACAACAAAAACATAAATAATAAATATATTAAAAATAGAAAGGACCTATGTACTATTCTAAATAAATTAAATAATGAAACATAAGAAAATAAAAAGTAGAAATGTCTTCGACAAAACAAAAATTATGTTCTGAAATAGCATGAAAAACAAGTTACTTCTCAAATAATATAAGCAATTTATTATGCAATGAGTCCAAAATCTTAAGAGAGACACCTTTTTCGTTGCCTTCCAAAACAGCACCACCATTTGAGATTATTCTCAGGAAGCGAAAACAACGAATACTCAAATATTAACTTTAATATTCTTTATTATACTTCTTGTTTTATTGATCTCACTCTTACTTCAGTGTCCCGTTTATAAGTGAATATTCATTTAATTCATATTCCATGTCTCGTTAAAATAAGGATATTTTCTATAAAAAAATCAACGTCTCAAGTATTTTATCCTACTAAAAACTCGTTATAAATGTTGAAATCTTAGTAAGAAGAACAATCTTACCGAGAAGAACAATATTTAAAACTTATAAAATATTTTAAATAACTTGAATATTATTATGTAAAACAAAAAAAGTTATCAATATTTTAAATTTTATTATTATCACTGGTCGTACACTTCATCTTCTGTGTTATTTAAAAAAAAAAAATATTAGTGTATTTTTGAAAATATAAAATACGTTGTAATATTTATCAACAAAAATAATTTAGTATTGGTGTATACTTAAATTTTAAATAAATAATTTTATCAACAATCATATAGAGATGTTATAATATATTGGTAAAATTGATTTGAAGTTATTTTAAGACCCAATCCTCTCATTCATCAATCTAAACTCAATAAAATTATCCTTAGAGATTCATGTTAAACATTTTTATCACTTGATCTAATAATTATTGAGAACATCAATTTTTTGTAAGAAAAACTAATTTAGACAAATCTTAGTTAGTGCTTTATACATTTTTTCCTTGTGAAAATTTGTGTAGCGTGATTTTTCTTTGCATGCTAAATTTGAAGTTATTGGGTTTTATATTGTCTTTGAAGTTCTAGGATTGCATGTAAGTGTAAGGATCTACAACGGGTAATTAAACAACATATGACGTGGTTATATTTTATGTTCTCCAACAACATGTGAAATTTGAGGAACGTCAATTCCGGTAACGTTGTGTTTGCGTTGTATTTGCGTTGAATGTTCTCTAATTGCATTTATAACTTGAAAACACCATACATATGATCTTTTTAAGTAGCATGTAAAATCTCAGTAATGTCATTTATGTGTGCACCTATCATTCCTCACGATCATGTTAAGTTTTAAATCTCTTTTTGCATGTCAAACTAAAGTCTCTCGTTTTTTGTTTGTTTAAATATGAGTTTCCAATTCTTAATGAGTCTTAAAATGTATGTGAGGTCATCTTTAGTTTTGAAATTAAAAGTCTCAAAACTTAAGATATGAATATATTTTGAGAAACATATAGATATATTTAAATTTAAGTGTGTGTGGAATGAAAATGTGCATAACATAATTGTGTATGATGTATTATTTTGTGGTCACGAATATGGGATGATATATAAATCATGTTTGATTTTGGGCATTAAGTAAAAATCAATTTTGTAACAAATATTTTGTTAGCCTATAAGCCATGTAAACTAAAACATTCACTAAGACCTAAAGTAGTGATAAGTTAAATGGAAGTTTATTGTACCGTCAAATCACTCGTTAAAGTTTGGAAGAATAAATAAGAACACATGTCAGAGTTTGTGTAAAGATATATTCTAAATCCAGCGTAATCATACATTTGAGATGTGCATACTTAAGGTGCTAAAATAGGTCAGATATTAAATCTCCTTATGGATAATGCTTATTAGAGGTATTATTAGATATCCATTGATATCCTCGATATGTGGATCCATATGTGATGTGTATGCATGTGATGTATTTTGGTGTTAAGTTGTATAATTCATAATTTGTGGGTTTTTATTATTCATTTTAGTAGTTTACCCTTGTATTGGTTTACGTGATATTTTTCAAACATTATTTTCAATAAAAATAACACAATTAAATATTTTTTAAAATTATTTCATCATTTAGAAAAACAAGTTTCTTTTAAAGAAAATATCATTATACATGACAAATACGAGTATAGTACAATTTGATATAACTGAAGTTAGTATGAATTTAGTTATACAATATTTTTGCGAAAATCATTGTTCACACATATGATTTCAGGATAATTATCAATTAATTAAAATTAATTTTCTCACATATGATTTCTTTAAAAAAATATGCGCACAGATGACTTTAACATAACTCGTATTTACAAGATATAATTTTTTAAAATTTTAAAAATGTTAATAACAATTTATTTGTAGTTTCTATATACGATTTTCCAAATTAAAAAATAAAAAAATAAAAAAATAATCTGCTGAGTGCGAAAATTTGATATCAAATTGCACTACTTTGAGAAAAAACCCGCGAGAAGACTTTGAAAAATATATTTTCTTGAAAGTATTTTTATCATTAAAAAAATGGGTGTGAACTCAACAAATTGCTGTGAACAAAAGAAGCCCAAAGTTAAGCATACCCATCCTTCATAGGCCCTGTGTAATGGACCAGAAAAGAAGCAACGGCCCATATAAATACCTAAGAAAAGGTTTTGGGATTCCGAACATCTCTTTCTCCGTCGTGGTTGCACTCACTCACTCCGATATCAAAACGGCGCCATGCCTACCGTCAGCGTGGGGCGGGATCGCCTTTTTGCGGCTGTAGGAAGAACTTACAGTGAGCTTCCATTTCTCAATCGCTATCTTAACATTTTTACCAATTTTCACTTCGACCTTACTCAATCGACCATTTTGTTGTTGTTGTTTTTTTTTCAGCGCAAGAGGAATTCGAAGACTTGTGCTTCAGTTTCGGGATCGAGCTCGACGACGTCGTAAGCCCTTCACCGTCATTGTTATCGTCTAAACACGGAGCTTCAATCACTACATTTTTAAATTAGTAATAATAGTAATTGTTATCAGCATCATCTGATGAATTCAGTGTGATTATATCAGACGACGGAGAAGGCAATTGTAAGGAAAGAGAAGCATCTGGATGAAGAAGAAGCTGATGAGGACGAAGAAGTTATTTACAAGATCGAAGTTCCCGCCAATAGGTACCATTGTGATGTCTTCGCTTTTTTTTTTGCTGCACATGGGATTCAAGAAATTGTTTAATTCTGTTAACACTTTATGTTTTCAATCCATTTGTTTTACTTTGTCGGTTCTGTGACTCGTATGGTTTTATTTACTGTGCGTTCAGTGTTGGTAATTTAATAAATTTATCGAATTTTCTTGGTAATCTTCTTGTATTCGGGATTCACACTCTATTGCATTGTGAAATCGGATTTTTATACTTTACTGGGAGATTGACGAGGAAATTAAAGCATGTTGATTTTTCAGTAGGAATTAATGCTAACGGGATTGTATGTTTTATAAAGAAAGTTACACAAGTGAGAATGAGTGATGTGGCTCACCATTGTCTCATTGCAATTCTCAAATCACTGAATTTATAATATGCTTGTTCATAAGCGTATAACTATTCTAAGCATGGTATTACAGGTTGTCACCTTTCATAGTCTGTTCTGTCAGATATATTTCCCCCGTGCAAAAATAGTTATAATTTCCTTTCTTGTTGCGTAGATATGACCTCCTGTGCCTTGAAGGGCTTGCTCAAGCTCTCCGAGTTTTCTGTGAGATCCAGGAGATCCCCACTTATAGATTGTCTGACATTAGTAAGAATGCAATGCTGAAAATGCATGTGAAGCCAGAGGTAGTCATGTCATGCTTGTTCTTTTGTTAGTTTGGTCTTTCCTAAGTTGAAAATTGACATGTTTCTTTTCTCTTGAATCATCGAAGACTTCTGTGGTTCGTCCATTTGTTGTATGTGCTGTATTAAGAGGTGTAACTTTTGATAAGGCAAGATACAACAGCTTTATCGATCTCCAAGACAAGCTTCACCAAAACATATGTCGGTAATGTGTTTTGATTTCTTCTTTATTCATTTTGAGCTGAATACTACTTGTCTCTGAATTCTAACTAGAACAGGCTTTCAAATTTGAATGCAGTCCAAGTAATGTGTTTCTTGTTGCCAAGTTTGTGATTAACTGCTTCCATAGATTTTAGGATATAAAGAAAAGTCATGTTATCAGGGGATTTTAGTTAATGATATTGTAAATTTTATTTTGAATCTTTTACTTTGCTATTTTCATAGAAAAAGAGGAAAAAATCCCCTTGTGCTGGTAGATACTGCTTTACTTTTATTTCCACACTACGTTGTTCTTTCTTAATTATGATTATTTTTTCTCTTGTAGCTTATCTTTATGTTGCTTTTGGTCATCTCATGTCACGGAAAACTAAAATTTTCTGAATGAATTTTCCGTCAAGTAATTTCATTCTTTTCTATTTTTTCAGGCGAAGAACACTTGTTGCCATAGGAACCCATGATCTGGACAAATTGGAGGGTCCTTTCACATACGAGGTTAATTTCTTTTATCAAATCGTAGATCATGTAAATTATAATAATGTGAACTTTGGATAGATAGATAACTAACAAAATTAGGATTGAGATAGACATCTGGGTACTATGTTTATAGAAGCGGGAATCTTACAGCCTAGTTCTCACTACTAAAAGAGGAAGTTGCTGCCTGGCCACTTTGATTGATTACGTCACTGACATATTATTGTGCTGACTCAGAACTTATTGGTATCAAAGGAAGCACACTGAATCTTGATGTGTTTTACTGCTGTTTATGATCAAAAACTGTATCGGAATTTTCCTAAAACCGATTAACAAGAGAAATGTTAATAGTTAATGACCATTTTCTTGTGTAATTTAATTATATTATATCTAAGTATGCACATCATCAGTAACGGTGACTTTACTCATGTAATTTCCAGGCTTTGCCACCTTCGAGTATAACTTTTACACCACTAAAGCAGGTAACAATTTTTATACTACAGATAACATCATATGCTGGACTTCAAATTTTTTATGTGAATTGCCAATCTTATCTTTTGTCTTATTTTCCCTTTTGCCTTGGCATGATAGGAAAGGAGCTTCAGGGCTGATGAGTTAATGGAGTTCTACAAAGTGAGTTTTTGTGTTATTTTCCTTGTTTATATAAACATTTATTAGGAACCTAGTAGAAGAAGGCTTACAAGTTATTACATGTCTAAATACATGTTGGTTTGTTTGACAGTCAGATTTGAAACTGAAGAAATTCTTGCATATAATTGAGGATTCCCCTGTTTTCCCTGTATTATATGACAGTAAGAGGTATTAAATTTTCATAGTATCCTTATATTTAAATTTTCAAAGGTCTGAAATCTTGTCTCTCATCTGTGTTAGGCTACGAAAAAGAGCCATCCAAGATGCTAGTTTCATTTATCCTGGTATTTAAATATCTGTAAAATTACTGATTTGCTCCCTATACTTCAACATACTTTACCTTTTAGTCCCTACACCTCAAAATTATCCAATTTAGTTCTTAAACATATATTTTTTAGTCTCTATGTCTCTAGACGGTAGGAACTAAAGGAGATTAAAAGTGGCATGCATATGCGGGACTAAAAGGGATTAAAATGGTATTTTTGTTGAGACTAAAATAGATAATTTTTAAAGATAGGGACCAATGGATAACGTTTGACCACTATAGGAACTAACTGAGCATTTAAAAAATTGAAATCTTTTATCTCTCATTTGCATTGCATTATGCAGAGTTTTGTAGAACTCTATAGGTAGTATATCTTGCTCAGAGTATTTTGGGTAGTTATTAAAATTTAAACTTAACAATTATAATTAAAATAAATAAAATCATATATACATATTATATTTCTGGTTTCACATCACATTTTGATGGGAATGGCAAACCACTGAGGCTCTCACCATGTAAACAGTTTGGAGAGTGTAGATGTATGTAGTTACCCCCAAATATCTTTTTCTTGGGGTGGTAAGCAGTAACTATACTGTTTTGCCTACTGCCAATGCTCACCCTCAATCTGTGGATAAATTCGGCTAAAAGTTAAAAATGTGTGGGAAAAAGTTCAGTTAGAGAATGTTAAGGATAACTATAAAAATTATGGCATGATAGGAGAAAAAAACTAAATTTTTATTTGAGTGACTTGACATCTGTCTCAAAGTTATATTTAAATATCTTATTGGTTTAAATTATAGTTTATAAAAATTTAACTGAGGTTTTTGAGCATAAAATATGCATATATTGTGTGCAATGTAAACACATAGATGCATATTTATCATTATATGGATGCATAAACTGAAAACGTTCATGCTTTCTTCAATGAGATGCATTCCTAGTTTCCCATTAAAATTTGATCAGGTTAACTTGCTGGAATTCTTTTAATTATTAATCCTTGTGAAATTTCTGTGTTTATGCATTTTCTGAACTACTAACTACTGTCTCTTGATCTTCAATTTTCTCTAATATTCTACTTAATTGCAGTTGTTGACTTAACTATATTAATATGCTGGAATGTTTTGACAGAACTGTGTTATCTTTACCCCCAATTATTAATGGTGCTCACTCAGCCATCACTCTGGATACAAAGAATGTATTTATTGAATGTACTGCTACTGATCTGACAAAGGCGAAGATTGTTTTAAATACAATGGTAGAGTAGTGAGTTTTGTTATGTTTTTCTATTTGTTTTTGTAAGCAATACAATTGTTTTAGATGATGATAGACTATTTCATATTTTCTTAGGTAACAGCCTTCTCAGAATATTGTGCAAACAAATTTGTCATTGAACCAGTTGAAGTGATTTCTTCTGATGGCAAGTCCAACATATACCCTGATTTATCTGTCTACAATATGGAAGTTTCTCTATCTTACATTACTGGATTGATTGGGGTATCACTGGAGGCAGAAGAGGTAATTATAATGTTGCTTCATATTGAGTGACATGTTCCTGCACTTGCTATTAACATATTTACTATATGATGTAGAATTACTTGGGATGCTTCTAGTTGCTGATCTTGGTCAATTTGGGTTAATTCTTGATCTTGGTGTGAAATTTGGTAAATTTGTGCTTTGAAAATTGAAGATGAGTAATTAAATAATTTGTTAAAAATAAGGTATAATTAAAGGTGAAGCTTCCAATGGGTTTTGACGTCATAAATTTCTTTTATAGGTAATTTTGTTTCCATATTTTATTTTTATGTTCTAATGATAGCTTAATCCTTTTTCTGTTTCATGTCACATTAAAATAAAATAAAAACTCAAGCTAGACAGCTTGTTGGCCCTGTTTTTTTTCTCGTCTTTTAATTTTTGTAATTAGAAATTTGCCCATATTAATATATCTCAAGGATTTACTTTCTGTACATGTTTATGAAAACATTTTTTACATAATAGTTTTCAGTTGTTCGTATGTTCATGTTAAATTTCCTTAATTTTTATCTTGTTAGTCTCTATGTTGCTGATACTTGTCTCTAGTGCAAGATTCACTGCTCTCACATACTAACAATATCAAGTGAAACAAATATTGTTGAACTTGTAATCACTGATTCATAATCTTCCCATCTTCCTTCAGGTCACTAAGTTCTTAAATCGGATGCAATTGCATGCTAAGCAGTCTACATCTGCTAAAAAGCAGTCTAACTTTATAGTATCTGTACCTCCTACGAGAAGTGACGTTCTTCACCCTTGTGATGTTATGGAGGTATTGATAATGACAGGCTTTGTCATTCCTGAATGTATATTGGATTTAATGTGTCTGTATATGTTTTACTGACAACTCATGCCTTTTTTTTGGTTTTTTCTATCTATAGGATGTGGCAATTGCTTATGGATTCAATACTATTAAGGATAAGGCTGTAGCTGATAATAAGGGCTCAAAGAGGTTGGCTGCTTCCCTGACTCTACTTCCACTGAACGAGATTAGTGATCTTATTCGAAAAGAGGTATAAAACAAAATAGTAGAACATATTATTTTTGTGACTGGATAAGGTTAATGTTTCATGCGTAAATTTCAATAAAATGTATAGATCATTTTGTTATCTTTGATTAAGCTGATGCAGTAGAATTAATTACTATAGCCTAACATATTTATGAAGGTTACAGTTTATTTAAGGTCCCTAATTTTCTGAATCTACTATTCCTAACTTCTTTTCAGGTTGCATTGATTGGGTTTACAGAGGTCTTGACATTCATACTTTGTTCTAAAAAGGAAAACTTTGCCATGCTTAACCGCAAAGATGATAAATCTAAAGCAGTTATCATTGGAAACCCCAGATCTTCAGACTTTGAGGTTTACACATTTATCTTCCTTTTCTATGGCAATGCTAAGGTTTATATAACAATTTATTTAATTGCAATGAAAAAATAGGATCTCTTAAAACGACCCTCTTCACGTTGTTTCTTTCTTTAATTGTTTTGTATAGTTCTTTTTAGTGGTTTTTAATTGTTTCCTGTCAGCAAACAGTTCTGAGATCTTATAGCCTTTACTTATGTGGTTATATTATTGATTCATTCTTTATTTTATGATCTTGTTACTTTTGTTTGTACATGCTTATTTTTTTAATCGGAAGAGGAAACTATAGATAGATACACTAATCATGCTAATTTTGCCTTTACTTATGTGGTTATATTATTGATTCATTCTTTATTTTATGTTGTTACTGTTGTTTATATACATGCTTATTTTTTTTTAATCGGAAGAGGAAACTATATATAGATACACTAATCATGCTAATTTTAAAAAAAAATGAAATTAGAAAAATAAAAGCATACTAGAGGATAGCAGTGCAGATGCATCCTGCTGGGCATTTAGAAATCAATTTGCAAAGCTTACTGATTATCTTTGATTATCTTTTCTCAGTACATCACTGTTTTATTTTCCTTTTTTGTATACCCTATATTGAATTGGAAACATCAGTATTGATATTTACCTCTTTATTTTTTTTGTTTTTAATTTTTGCGTGAAGTCATGTAGTGTAATTTTTAACTCTTACCTGTATTCAGGCTGTGCGAACTAGTCTTATGCCTGGCATTTTGAAAACTGTTGCTCACAACAAGGATCATCCAAAGCCAATCAAGGTATTATTTTCAGTTCTTCCTTTTGGTGATTGATGTTTTTATCATAAATCTTTACAAGAACCACATTTTGCTTTTTTTTTTATCATAAACGTATTATACTTTCAATCTTACATTTTATTGTGTATTGTAAATTGTCCCAATCATTGATAACATTGAGCATTCCCTGTTAATGTAAATGTATTTAGAGAAATTAATGTATTATATTTGTGATATTAATTCAAAGAAAACAACAATAAATGGCATCTAAATAATCGGAAAACAATTGTAAATGAAAGGAAAAGTAAAGGTAAAAAACAATTGGAAGTTGGAACAAAGATGGTTTGCTGTGTCGGGAAACATGTTCGGTGCCTTCTAAAGCCTTTGTGTGAATGTGAAGCTGCAGAATTACTGTGTAACCAATAAACAGTCTCATCCCTTGAATTTATGAGCCTTTTCCTACTCTGTCTTCCTTTGGCATTATTGAGTAATAGGGCCGTTATTAAGTCATTTGACTATGATTTCCTCCTCCAAAAACTGTAAAATTGTTGTTCGTACCTACCCTGCCATCATGTTATAACATGCATTCCCTTTTGTTAAAGACTTTTAGGCGCAAGATTGTTGAGTTAATAATTAATCTGCTTGTGCAACTTTTCGTAATTGTCATTCAAAAATATTTCAATGCCTAGCGTCTTCCGAGGATTCAAACTTTCTAAACTGTTTATCTCTTCCTCTGATGTATACGTTTCTATCTTAATTTTTTGTTCAGATTTTTGAAGTGGGTGATATATCACTTTTGGATGATAATAGAGATGTTGGTGCAAAAAATATTCGCCAACTTGCTGCTCTGTACTGTGGTGCTAATGCCGGATTTGAGGTATATGGCGCTTTATTTGGTTGTTTGCTCTTACAAGTTATTACATGTGCAGTATTTACCCCTATTATTACTTGATTGATCAGAGCTTTGAATTTAAATTGGCTATATTTTCAATAAAAAATGATATCTAAAATAAATCACTACTCTTTAGTTACAATCTATTATTTCTAGACATGGTAAAAATAAATTGGGTGATTGTATTTCAATATTTTTCCAATGATATGCAGATAATTCACGGCTTGGTCGACAGAGTAATGGAAAAGAACGGTGTTTCCTTTGTTCCACCTGGTGATAAGTCGGGCTATTACATTGAGCAGTCAGATGTAAGTGCATAACACTGCATAGGAGTTGCTTTTTTTTATTTTGTCCTTTTTTGCGATATTTATTCTGCTTATGATAATATATGTATTACTCATTTGCCCATTGAAGGAACCCGAGTTTCTTGCTGGTAGACAAGCTAGAATCATTTACAAGGGAAAGCATGCTGGCACTTTTGGCATTGTTCATCCCGAGGTACTTGCGATCGCTAAAATTATCTTGTTTTATTATGTCCAATTGTTAGTATACAATCTGGCAATTCCTATTATTTTATTTTGATAATTATGGGGGGTACTTTTTGGATGCGTAAACGATTACAGAAGAGGGGATTACGTAATTTTTTTGTCGATTGATTGCGTCTTACTGGCAATAAATGTAGCTGTTCACCAGACAATGTTTTTGGAACATATATAATACAACTATTAATTCTGGTTGTTATCTACTTTCAGGTACTAAACAACTTCGACATTCCTGATCCCTGCTCCTTTGTTGAACTTAATGTCGAAAGTTTCCTATGAAAGATTACTTGCATCAAGTAAGTGTATCCATCCCAAACTATTTCCTGTTGTCAGTTTGTATTATTCACCCCTCTTACCAGAACTGCTACACCATCTCCTTTCTCTGGTAATTTTGGCTTGGCTGATATTGGTTTTTATGCAGGTCCCATTCACTCTTTTGAATATATAGATATTCATCAAACTGGGAATCACGATGTTGATCTGCTCCATAAATGTTTGGAATTTAGAACTACGCTTGCTTGCTGGGAAGCGGAATGTAACTTAGAGTGTTTTGTTCATTATAGATGTATCTTTTTTTGCCAACTTTCTCGTTATGACATGTTTAGAATATTTAAAGCTACCAATTTGTTAATAGGTATAATCTCTACCACAATTAGTTATTTTTTAAAACGGTTTATTATTGTCTTAAAATCAAGTCTGCAAGGATATTGATTCCTTCGAAAATTTTGTCAATACAAAAGCTGCTGCTTGGGCTGGGACTGTTTTTCTTTGTTTTTAGACTATTGAATTATGTATGATCTTATCTATTTTGACGTGCCCAAATTTAGTGTCCCTAAAAGATTAAAATAGTTATCATTTTTCAATGTTATAAATACTCTTTATTAACAATAAATAGTTAGATAAATGAAAACCAATAAAAAATTATAGCTTAAAATAATATTTGAAAATTAGAGTTTTTCTATTATTATAAGGAACAAATGGTAAAATACAAGTTTCATGTGGAAACATCATTTCAATCATCATTATGAATAACTTCATGATGATGAAAAAGGTATTAAAAACCACTTTACCGAAAAACAATAATTAACTTTAACCAAATTTCACTTTTTAATATATATATATAAGCAATCATCACTCATTTTGAGGTTTATATTAAAATATTAACCTTTTTTAATGAAGACCTCGTACAAACAACTATGAATTGGATTTTTCAAAATCTAATTTATTGCATTTCATATCCATTTTAACTTATCAAATTTATTTAAATCCGTTTAAAGTGAATTCAATCTATATTATATCCACTTTGTCAATTAAATTAAATCTACTTTATCAATTATATTAAATTCATATATTAACTTGATTCAAATTGAGCCTAAGCCGACTCACTTGGACGCATACCAACTCAGTTTGACATTGACCAAAATCGTATTTGCTCGACATGGACCTGAGCCGAATTTGCTCAACATGGACCTGAGCCGACTTCGCTCGACATTGATCCAGGCCAACTCAACTCGACATCTACCCAAGCCAATTCGGCCCAATAACGACCCAAACTAACTCGGCTTGAAATTGACCACTCTGCTTGAAATCGGCCTGGGCCAACTCAGCACCACATCGACCCAAATTGACACGGCTCGACATGGGCTCAGACCGACTCGACTCGACATTGGCCCGATTCGACATGGGCTAAGGTCGATTATGCTCAATATCGACCTAGACATCGGCCCAGGCACATTCGTCCTAACATCAGCTCAGACGCGTTTGTCCCTACATTAGTATGGGCTTGTTTGTCTCTACATCGGCTCGGACCCATTCGTCCCTACATTAGTATGGGCTCGTTCGTCTCTACATCGGCTCGGACCCGTTTGTCCCGACATCAACTCGGGCCCATTCGTCTCGACATCGATCCAAGCCCGCTTGTCCCAACATCGACCCGGGCCCACTCGTCTCAACATGGCTTGGACCGACTCAACATGGGCTCGGGCCCTCTCAGTACAATATCGTCCTTGGCCCGCTTGACTCAACATCGACTCGAGAATACTTAGTTCGATATCGAACCGAACAAACTTGGCTTGACATGGGCTTAGACCGACTCAACTTCACATCAACTCAAGCCGATAACGACCCATACCAACTGGGCCCAAAATTGACCAACATCCACTCGACTTGACATCAACAGGCGACTCAGTTGGACATGGCCCGAGTCGACTCGACTCCAAATGGATTTGGACTGACTCGTCTCGACATGGACTCAAACCAACTCTGCTGGACATGGGCTTGGTGCCAACTCAACCTGGTTTGGGTGCCAATTTGACTTGGGCTTTGGCCCATACCAACCCGATTCGACTTGAGCCAACTTTGCTCAATCTGGACCCGGATTGTCTTGACTCAACCTGGATCGGGTCAAGTCAAAATCCAACCCAAAATGCAATTTGGATAATCCAAAAATGTATCCAATCTATATCTAATTAAATGGATTTGATTTAAAATCCAAAAATATGGATTTGGATTTGAGATAAATCCATTTAAATGAATTAAAATTAATATGCATTTAAATAATTATGGATTGAATTTTGAAATTTGAATATTTTTGCACACCCTTACAAACAACTTCAACTAATGCCATTCACTTGTTGAGTAGCTTTATCAACAAAGCAATCAACTAGTAGTTGAACTGGACCAATATACGTTTACAGATTCCGCCGAATAAACACACAAAAATACAGGAGTAATTCTATAATGGGTAAAGTAAAACAGACAAAGGCCAGTCCAACTAGATTGATGAAAATGACAAGTTCACGTACTCTTCATGATACTAACAAATTCTTCAATGTTGTCTAACTTCTCATTTGAGAGGCCTGCAAAACAGGAATCATCAATTAAGAATCAGAATTAATGAGTTTAACTGGCAAAAGTTTTGATGTAAGTTGCACTACAATGAATGAAATTTTGCTTACCTTTAGCAGAACGTACAGCAGACAGATCCATTTCTGTGCTATAGATCCTTTTTGTTTTCATTTGATCAGTCTCTTCAATCATGCTGGAGTTTAGCTTTCCCATCTTCATTTCAAGTTCTGAGGCGGTGGCCACAATCTCTATAGCAATCAATGGTTTATATAAAGATCTGTCAACTCATACACTTAATATGATATCAACATATTTGACAATAATTCAACCAGAAAATACCCTGAAAGAATTGTAAATGCAGATGGCCAAGATATAAACAAAAAGAAGAGGAGCTCTTTAATTACCCTCAAACAACTCATGCATAGAGTTTTGCTCATATAATTGTACTGCTTCATTGATATATCCAGCATTGATACTAGACTTTATTTCTAATAGTTGAATTTCTTGATTCAGCATTTCAGAATCCTGCGCCACCTGACATCATAATCATTACCAAGATAAATGAGACAAGAATCAATTCTGAAAAAGAAAGAATTTAGCAATCAACATTCGTATTACCTCAGTTAGTTTTTCTCTCAATGAATCTAACTGAGCATCTATATCTGGATCAAAAGGAGCACCTGGATCAGGGCCACTCTCAGTTGATTCATCCTGGAAGGACGCATTCATCCATGGTAAGACAATCAGCCAAGAATGAAAATCCAAACTAAGGAAGCAATATTTCTCAACCAGCACATATATTTGTCATTTTAAATTGCATATATACTCGGAAAGAGAGAGAAAAAAAAAAAAAAAAAAACTAGACGTCAAAACAGCATGCAATAATGCAAATAAAGCTTCTTATGAATTGTGATATATTTTCTATGTATAGGATTTAGATGTCTGGTTTTCTGGTATGCAGTTCAAAGGAGACATCCACCATACTCAACGCATCATATGTACACTTCTCAGCATTTTCTATGGCGAATATTTCATTCATCAGTGTCAAAAAAGACATATACGATCCTAGATAACCTTAAAAACGAAATACTATACAACAGAATCAAAGAGGTCCGGTGTCCTAGCTCTCTATATTCAACAAGAATTAACCCAATACACAGTTCTTGCACCCAAAACTGACAAATGCTAAAAAGGCCAACATGCAGAAACAAAAATTCAATTACAACTGAAGTTGAATTAATAAATAATGCGTAAAAACAGTAACAGATAACGGAAGCAACTGCAGCAGAAAAAAAAAACATACAGTGTTTGGCAAACGAAAACCTCGGGGAAGAGAAAAACAGTGACGGAGGACGTAATTCTCCCAAGCACCAAGCTGTTTGTCCAAAACAGATTGAACCCTCTGACGAATGCAATCAACACCCTTTCACAACACCCCAGTAACATCAAACTATTAAAATTCATTCATAATTAAGATCAATTGCCCTAATTTTTGTATCGAACGCAATAAGAGAGACATAGAGAGACCTTTTTCAGATCTTGGGACCTCTGGGTGCCTTCGATGTTCAACTTTGTGGATGCGTCCCTGCAATTGAAGTTCATATCCTCGTAATTTCCAGAACCAAGTTTGAAAAAAGCAATTGAAGAAAGGAAAGAGGGTGTTACTGGTAGAAGAAACAGAAAGCTTCATCGAGCACATCGTCGACGTTGTTGAGAACTTCGTTACAGAAGAGTTGTGGGTTCAGATTAAGAGCATCGAACACCGCCTCACTCTCACTCTCTTCCATTCCCGCCAAATTCCCGATTTGCCTTTCAAAACAAAACTCCCAATTCTTGCCAAATGTGATGTTTATAAGTCCACTTTTATTCCAAATTCATTTTTTATTTTTAAAGAAATATAATTAGTTTAATATTTTTTCATTGATAATAAATTGCAAATCTTGAATCTTGTTAGTAATGATTCTTATTCAGAATATTTACATATGTAAATTGGAAATCTAAAGATAGTTTGTTATTTGTTATCAAAATCTTTTGGTCATTATCGCACAATGTAATAAATACAATATCTATTTCTTTTCAGAAAAAAAAAACAGTTTTCACCGCATTAATGAAATACAAGAAAAGAAAATAAAGATTCTCCGTCTAATCAATTAACAGTAAATACTACAATATACAATTTTATAATTTTTTATTGTCATTAATTATTAACGAATAAACATTACAAATTTTAGTTGGTAAATATTGGTAGCCTTCCCACAAAAAATAATTAAATTTATATATTGATTAGTTAATTCAAGAAAAATAATAAATTTAATTAGATTAAAAAGTTTTCTTCTTTTATTTTACATAATGTGCCACTAATCATCTTTTACTTGTATATTATTTTTGGATGAATGAAAAAATAAAATAAAATGAAAATCCATAAAAAATAAAGATAAATATAGGAGACTGATCAGAATTACAAGTAAAATAAGAAAATCATCTTCTTGTCACTTTTTTTTTTTTTAAAAAAAAAAAAACATAATGATTTAACAACACCAACTTCATAAGCTAAATTTTTACAATTTTCATTCAAAGTTTATATTCTAAAGAAGGATTTATAGAATGTAACATAAACTCAAACAACTATCTTGAACTAAACTCCTAATTGGAGAAATTCTATCATTTGAATATTGATAAAACTAAGAAGGATAAAACAAGACATCATAAAAAAAATCTAACTCAACGTCCCACCTACAATTTTCACATGAGTTTTGAATACTATCATCACCATCTTCATTGTCTACCAATTTCCAACTCCCTTTCTTTAGACTCCAACCTTTGCATGGCTTCTTGCAACATAAAGGAGTTGGATTGCGCACTAGTGTTCCATAAGGTCTTCTCCATAGTCCTTCCAATAATGTTATTACCTTGTTTCTGCAATTTACAGCACACTTCGCATTCCTCAAAAATTGCAAATACTGAACTCCTTCTTTTCTTAAATCATCATCGTGGGAGCATAATAAAATCAAAGCATATGTATATTTTGCTTCCAAGTGACCCTTTTCTGCAGCCATCTTCAAGCCTTTCATGCCCTTCTCTATATCTCCACCAAAACTCTTCAATTCTTGCAATCCCACTCTATACAAAGCTTCAATATTTCCACTTTCCTTACAACTTTGCATAAAAGAATCAAAAGCTTCTTTATGTGACCATGGAATTAATGGGAACTTTTCCAAAGAAACTTGTTGCCACATGTAGTTTTCTTTTGAAGCAATAAAAAAATCTCTACAACATACTTTCATGTTATAATGATCAATGTAAGACTGAGAGCTTACCCTTGCAACCACATTGAGCAACAAGTCTTGGGGAATTGATTTTATTGGGATCAAAGAAGATGTAGTGTTGATGCGTTGCCTCTTATTGTCTCTTGGAAGTGATTCCATTGGAATCGAAGAAGCAAACTCATTACTTTCTTCGCTTTGTCTCTTGTTGCAGTGTGTTTTCTTCACCATTTTTGAACTAGTAATATTTCTGTGATACTGAGATCCAAATTTGAACCTTCAAAATACAAATTTTAATATGATTAAAGGATTGAATGATAAAGTGTGGGTATTATATAGAAGTGTCTATCTTATATTTTAGAAGGCTTATATATATTTTTTATATCAATAGAATCTTTTTAACCAATATAATCTTTTTCCAAATCTATTTCTTTGACTTTGAACAAGATTATGATTATATTTTATCTTATTTATCTATCTTATGCACTAATCTCACTAATTATGGATATTCTAATTAAATATTTCTTTATATTTAATTTTATTTACCAGATTACTTTTTTTAATAATTTATTATTTTATAAATATTATTTTTTCAGACTTAGAATTCGATAGATAGATATTTTATTACATTTACAGGTATAATTATTTTCACCTATCATTAGTTGATTGGATTTGAATATATATCACTAACTATTTTATCTTATACTGGTAAAAATAAAAGTGATGTTTTATCCGCATTTTTTAATTTTAATTGTATACTTCTTTTAAATAAACACACACACATATATGTATAACTTTTTATTATATATCTATTCGTTATATAACTTTTAATTCATTTTCTAGTTTTAAAGAAATATAATTAGTTTAATTTTTTTTCAATGATAATAAATTGCAAATCTTGAATCTTGTTAGTAATGATTCTTATTCAGAATATTTACATATATAAATTGGAAATCTAAAGTTAGTTTGTTATTTTTAATCAAAATCTTTTAAGTCATTATCACAAAATGTAATAGATACAATATTTATTTCTTTTCAAGAAAATAAAAACAGTTTTCACCGCTTTAATGATTTTTTTTTAGATTTGAAAATCATTCTTTAAAAGTCTTGTTTTGTTTTATTTTCACCAAGAAACTAAAATTTCAAATTCAATCAAGGACCATTTAATGTTATTCTTTTAAAAGGTCAATCGACCATCAATAACATATTTTCCCATTTCAAATCTCAAATTATCATCAACCCAAATTATTATTTTTAGATAATGATACATAATTAGGTAGAGAATATTTTGAAAAAACAAATATTGTGCTTTTGTAAGAAACAAGAAAGAAAAAGATTACTGTAAAGTTACTCTTTCAAATTTATTTACAAAATTTGGTGAACAACCTTTTTCTTCTTCTTCTAAATATTATAAATAAACATAAAATAAAATGTGATTAACAAGAAAAGAAAATAAAGATTCACCATTTAATCAATATACAATATACAATTTCATAATTTTTTATTATTATTAATTTTTAACGAATAAAAATTTGCATGTAATTAAAAAATTGGATGATAAAGTGTGGATATTATATAGAAGTGTTTATCTTATATTTTAGAATACTTATATTTTTGTTATATCAATATAATTTTTTTAACCAATATAATCTTTTTTTCAAATCTATTTTTTAACTTTAAACAAGATTTTGATTCTATTTTATCTTATTGATTTATCTTACTGATTTATCTTATGCACTAATCTAATTAGTTATGGATATTCTAAGTAAATCTTTCTTTATATTTATCAGATTACTTTTTTTAATAATTTAATATTTTTATATTTACAGGTATAAATATTTTCACCTATCATAGTTTATTGGATTTGAATATATCTCACTAACTATTTTATCTTATACTGGTAAAAATAAAAGTGATGTTTTATCCGCATTTTATAATTTTAATTGTATACTTCTTTTAAATAAACACACATATATATATGTATAACTTTTTATTATATATCTATTTATTATATAAAATAAATATATTAAATACTTATTCGTTATACGTGTTAATAAATTTTTGCTATAATAAGAAAGTTTGAATTATATAGAATCAATCACCCTAAACATTTTTAGCCTAATTACTATTGGGATGGTTATTTTTTTCCATCTCCCAAGGAATTATTTTATTGCCACTTTGTAATTTTTTTTATTTTTTCATTTTTTATTCCACTATATTATAGTTCCTTTTTAAATGTTTTTTTTTTCGTTTCAATTCTTTTTATTGTGACGTTAAAGTATTATAAAGTACAAAACAAATAAAAAATTGAGTAGATCAACGAGATAATTCTCATTATATATTCTTATAAATACCAATTTAATTATATTAATATTTTTCTACAGACTCTTAAAATAAAAAATAATTATTTCTATGTATTTTTATATTAATTAATAATTTAATCTTTTAGTAATACTATCTTATATTGACACCATGATAAATACAGAGTTTATCTGAACATGATTAATAGATCTTCCTATCTATTTAATCTATTTATCAAAATAATTTTTAATGATATTATCTTATTGCTTTTGGAAATAATAATAGATTGCGTTATATAATTTAACTTATTTAAAAGTTTTATCTTTATCGGTATTTTCTTGTTGATTGCGAGTATGATCAATAGATTTTTGTGTGTATTTTTTTCCCTTTACCTAATTAATATTTTATTGTTTCTAAATATAATAATTATATATTTTGGTTTTTTTTATCTGAATGTAATTAATATATCTCGCATTCTACAGTATCTTGTTTATCAATATAATTTCATCAATAATATTGTCTGATTGACTCGGAAAAATAAATAAAATATTCCTAGGTATTTTATACTCTTTACCAATTTAATTTTAATAGTATTTTATTTACTCTGGTATGATGAAAATATACTTTATCTTATTGGAAATCTAAAGATAGTTTGTTATTTTTTATCAAAATCTTTATGTCATTATCACACAATGTAATAAATACAACATCTATTTCTTTTCAGAGAAATAAAAAACAGTTTTCACCGCATTAATGAAATTGTTTTTTAGAGATTTGAATAAAAAACATTCCTTATAAATCTTGCTTTATTTCCCGATTTAAGATTTTCACCAAGAAAATAAAAATTCAAATTCAATTAAGTATCAATGTTACTCTTTTTAAAGGTCAATCGACCATCAATAACATATTTTCCCATTTCAAATCTTCAAATGATTTTTTTTTATATAATGGTAAATAATTAGGTAGAGAATATTTTGAAAACAAATATTGTGCTTTTGTAAGAAACAGGAAAGAAAATAATTACTGTAAAGTTAGTGTTTCAAATTTATTTACAAAATTTGGTAAACAGCGTTTTTTTTTTCTTTCTAAAGGAGCTGCTCTATAATTATTATAAATAAATATGAAATGTGATTGCCAAGAAAATAAGGACTCATCATTTAATCAATCTGATATTAACCGTAAATATTACAATATACAATTTTATATTTTTTTATTGTCATTAATTATTAACGAATAAAAATTACAAATTTTAGTTGGTAAAAATTAATAGCCTTCGCACAAAAAATAATTAAATTTATATTTTGATTAGTTAATTCAAGAAAAATAATAAATTTAATTAGATTAATATTTTTTTCTTCTTCTATTTTACATAATGTGTCACTAATAATCTTTTACTTGTATATTATTTTTGGATGAATGAGAAAATAAATCGAAATAAAAATCAATAAAAAATAAAAGATAAATATAGGAGACTGATCAGGTTTCCAAGTAAAATAAGAAAAATATTTTTTTTATCATTTTTTCTTCTTTTTTTTCTCTTTAACAACACTAACTTCATAAGCTAAATTTTTACATTTTTCATTCAAAGTTTATATTTCGAAGAAGGATTTATAAAATGTAAAATAAACTCAACAACTATCTTGAATTAAACTCCTAATCTAAGAAATCCTATCATTTGAAAATTGGTAAAACTAAGAAGGATAAAATAAGACATCATAAAAAAAACTAACTCAACGTTCCACCTACAATTTTCACATGAATTTTGAATACTATCATCATCATCTTCATTATCTACCAATTGCCAAGTCCCTTTCTTTAGACTCCAACTTTTGCATGGCTTCTTGCAACATAAAGAGGCTGGATTGCGCACTAGTGTTCCATAAGGTTTTCTCCATAGTCCTTCCAATAATGTTATTACCTTGTTTCTGCAATTTACAACACACTTCGCATTCCTCAAAAATTGCAAATACTGAACTCCTTCTTTTCTTAAGTCATCATCGTGGGAGCATAACAAAATCAAAGCATATGTATATTTTGCTTCCAAGTGACCCTTTTCTGCAGCCATCTTCAAGCCTTTCATGTCCTTCTCTATATCTCCAACAAAACTCTTCAATTCTTGCAATCCTACCCTGTACAAAGCTTCAATATTTCCACCTTCCTTACAACTTTGCATAAAAGAATCAAAAGCTTCTTTATGTGACCATGGAATTAATGGGAACTTTTCCAAAGAAACTTGTTTAGTTTTCTTTTGAAGCATTAAAAAAATCTCTACAACATAATTTCATGTTATAATGATCAATGTAAGACTTAGAGCTTACCCTTGCAACCACATTGAGCAAAAAGTCTTGGGGAATTGATTTTATTGGAATCAAAGAAGACGTAGTGTAGGTGTGTTGCCTCTTGTTGTCTATTGAAAGTGATTCCATTGGAATCAAAGAACCAGACTCATTACTTTCATCGCGTTGTCTCTTGTTGCAGTGTGTTTTCTTCACCATTTTTGAAGTAGTAATGTTTATGTGATACTGAGATTCAAATTTGAACCCTTGCATGTGATTAAAGGATTGAATGATAAAGTATGGGTATTATATAGAAGAGTCTATCTTATATTTTAAAAGACTTATATATATATATTTTTTATATCAATAGAATCTTTTTAACCAATTTAATCTTTTTATAAATCTATTTCTTTGACTTTTAACAAGATTATAAATCTATTTCTTTCACTTTTAACAAGATTATGATTCTATTTTATCTTATTTATCCATCTTATGCACTAATATCATCAATTATGGATATTCTAATTAAATCTTCCTATATATTTAATTTTATTTACCAGATTACTTTTTTTAATAATTTAATATTTTATAAATATTATTTTTTCAGACTTCGAATTCGATAGATAGATATTTTATTATATTTACAGGTATAACCTATTGGATTTGAATATATGTCACTAACTTTTTTTTATTTTATTTATATGATTGACTCAGTCTGATTATAATAAATGGATATTTATTACATTTAAACATTTAATTTTTAAACAATTTTAGTTTATTAACCATGGACATGATTAAATGATCATGGAATCTATTTTTATCTAAGTTGCCAATTTAATATTTTATTAATATTATCTTACTAACATTTGAAAATGAAAAATAAATCTTGCTATTAATTTTATCATATTTGTAATTTAATGTTTTATCAGTGCTGATGATGATAATTTTATTAGACTATTTGAGTGCATTTTTTTGTTATACATCTTATTTTAATTGGTTAAATTTAATATTCACATTAATTTTAATTTATATATTTATTTAAAATGTATATATACACATATTATTATATAATGTAGATTTGTTTGAAAAGGGAAAAATGTAGTTATACGTTGCAGTAGTGTATAAGGTTATTTCAAATGGATATCTAATTTATTATTATTTTTATATATAATAGAACAATATTTGAGTTCAAAATATTGAAATTTAAAAATGTTGTTAATGGTGTATATATATGGTAATAATAACAGTATTTTTCTTATATATTGTAGTAAATATATTTGAAGTGTAATCTAAAATTTGAGTATAAACAAGAAAGAAGATGAAATGTAGATTAAATACGTATAAAAGAGAATTTTTTTTTTTATCACGAAGTTGTGTGTGCTGTCATTACGAAAAGGTGTAAACATGCCAATATATTTTTCAATTGTATATATTAGATTAGGATTTAAACAATAATTCCATTTACTTGACACATTATTTTATTATAATTAAAAGAAAAAAACAGTTGTACTATAATTTTCTTTTAGTATTAAACTGTCAAACAAACCTTAATTACTTATAGATCTGTTGTATTATAGTTGTATTTTTTGACAGGTATGGACACATTAGCCGAAAAACTAGTAATGAAATATAATACAATGTGACATAGAAGGAGTTTTGGACAATAATACTATTATTTTAATATTTTTTATATAATTTAATTACAATTTTTTTTATTAAAATTCTATATAACTGAAGGATTTTATATTAGAGTAACCGTCACAAACTATAACTGATAATGAGTGACGTGGCATATCCAGAGTCCGCCAAGTGGAACACGACAGCAACCCACATAACTGCTTTTGTTTCCACTCGTAAAACAGTTAATATTCCATCCACAACTTCCTCTTCCTTCAGACATCTTCATTCTTCAACCTTTCTCTCTTCAACCAGCAACATCCTCGTACCTTGCATTCGCTAACATGTTCCGCATAAGTAACACCGTTGTCGGCGCCCTCAACATCCTTTCCTTGCTCTTGGGCGTCGCTGCCGTGGCCTCCTCGGTCTACATCCACATCCAAGGCGGCTCCGATTGCCAGAAGGTCCTGCAGGTGCCGCTGCTCGTCGGCGGCGTCTTCGTGGTGCTTGTTTCCGCCTTGGGAATCGTGGGGTCGCTGTACCGCGTCAACATGGCGCTCTACGCCTACCTCTTCTTCACGTTCGCGCTCATCGTGGGCCTCGCCTTCTTCACCGTCTTCACGCTATTCGTGACGAACAGAAAGATGGGACAGCATGTTTCCGGCAAGGGCTACGGCGAGTACCGGGTGGCCGATTTCTCGCACTGGCTGCAACGCTACGTCGTCAACAACAAGAACTGGGACGAGGTGAAGAGTTGCTTGATGGACGCACACGTGTGCCAGAACCTCGCCCTCAACGGTGGCCGCAACAACGACTCCATCATTTTCAAACACCTATCTACCACGCAGGTTTTATATCTCTTCTTTCTTCTTCAAATCTCTAGTTAACTTCGTTAATTATGAGTTAATAGGTAAATTTATTATTCACTTGTTTTCTTGTAAAAAGTGTTAGAATATTGGGTGGTGATTAAATTATGCTATCATGGAAGAGGATCGTGTTGCATGCATTTATTGTGTGTGTAGCAATTACTTAACTTATTTGATTTTGTTTTGTAAGTCTGGTTGTTGTAAACCACCAGCGTATTGTGGTTTCATAATGAAGAACAGTACGTTCTGGGAAGTGCCAAAGAAGGGTCCAGCAGTGAATAATTCTGACTGCACAACTTGGAACAACAGGGAAGACAAACTGTGCTACTATTGCAATTCATGCAAAGGAGGAGTTTTGGCTAACATAAGGAACCAATGGAGACGTCTCACTGTTTTCAACGCATGCGTGCTTGTGCTCGTCACAGTCATATATACCTTGGGCTGCTACGCCATCAAGAACAACAGATCTGATTCAGGCTGCAACCACCTTAAAAAACTATTCCCTTGAGAACCACTTTCTGTCCTCAATATCTAGGTTAATCATTTACTTATTAGCTATTAGGTTTCAAGTATAGTTAGTCATGTTTAAACTTCAGTGTATGTATATGTCCATGGTTTTTGTGCTTTTGTAATGTTGGATACTGGTATTAAATTTCTTTAATGCTTTTGTTTGTTATTCGTGGCATTTATAGTTTAGATCTGTTAAATTTGTATTCTGTTAATTTCTTGAACTACTTGTTCAGGTTCCAAAATCAACACTTGTTAGCTTCATCATATATGTCATATATTTTCCAGTTTCTTATTGAATTAGTCATTTATCCGGCATCAAATTTTTATGATTGTAGTAAAATGATATATTTTCTTTTTTCTATTTTTAATAAAACAACATTTGATTTTCTTATTTTATTTAAAGATATCATATTAAATAAAACTTAAAAGAAACTATGAAATTAAAATTAAGATTTTAAAATTAAAAGTAATAATTTTTATAACAAAATAAAAGAGATGAATATCACTTTATTTTAAAACACAAAGAATATGATTTTTTTTTATTTAAAAATGAAAGAGAAAAGAATATTTATTTTAAAAACTATAAGGAGTGAATGTTATTTCATTAAAAAGGTAAGTGGAATTAATCTTTATTTTAAATACGCAAGTGTAATTTCTTTATTTTTATATACTAATTTTTTAAAATTCGAAAGTAATCCACAGCCCATTGAGACTGTGGGGAAAATATTGATACATAGAGATAGAGTTAGTAATTGTTGTAAGGCCACAAAATCTGAAAGAAAAATGGAAGCTCCTTCTTTTCAGTAATCGATTGTGGACTATTGCCAATTACTCTGGAATTTCATTTTTGAAATGCAAAAAAATTTATTCTGTATTTTCAATAGGTAATTCTGAAATTTCAATTTTGTTTGGTGCAGAAGCAAATTTATTACGAAGCAAAAGGCCTCGTTTGTGATGGTTGTTTATCAGTTGCTCTCCAACTGTTAAAACATTTTTCAAAAAAAAGTGTAAATACAGATGTTTTTATCTAGACGTAAAGAGGTGTACTATTGGCAATACCTTTAATCTAACTATTGATAAATTGACAGCATAAATATTTTTGTGCTTTCGACTACATATTTTATGTGTAGTATATTTATTGACAATTAATAATTGTTCTAACCGTGACAATTAATTTTTGTTGTTGTTATTAATTGTTTAGTTCAATTGTCAACAGGCATTATTAGTACAAGTGAAATATGTATGATATATATTTTAAATATAAAAATTTGATTCTTACAATTCAACCAATAACATCTCTAATAGAGTCGCACAGCGAGCTTTTTTATTAAAATATTTTAATTTAAGTTATTTAAAATAAAATAAGTTATTTATATAAACAATTCAACTCAATTTAAAAAATCCCACAAATATATTTAAATATTAGTTTTTATTAATTAAAAACTTAATTATGTTAGATTAAATAATTTGACTGATTAATGACTCGTCCCACTAACATCGATTCATACGGCATTGTCCACAAAGTTGCAGCTGAAAACGGATTATTATTCAATCATTATATATAAATTAATGTTAATTAATAACATTATTATTTTATATATAGCAGAAAAAATAATAAGATAAATCTCACCACCGCTTAACTATAACTCTAATTCTACTTTGCTTTTTTCCTAACATGGCATTACCATACATTAAAAAAATAACGTAAAATATATGGCGGTGAAAGAACTGTAATGCCCGTCTCTTACAATTTATACTGAAAAAAAAAATACTCTCCTAAAACATTTGAAACACCAAATTAATAATCTTTTAATACGATTACCGTTGCCTGATAGACCTAGTTAATAATCATGGTAACTGCAGTGGCATCCTTTGATAATACATTGTATTTAAAATATAGGGTGTGTAAACTAACAAATTCCAACAGTACTTATTTCGAAAACAAATTTAACCAAGTTGTGGACAGGGAAAGGAATATCGAGTTATTGGTGAGGTTAGGAATCCATTGTTAAACTGAATAAAGCACAGTGGAAGAACTTGCCCCGTAACCAACGCATATTTTGGCCATAGCAATAATTACGCTGACCATTCCCAACTCTGACAGTTGTTTTCATAAAGAATAAGACAGTAAACAATTTAGCTCGCTAAACAAAAGTTCAGCTTGATAGCCTATAAACTCATCATCTCCTAATAAAACGCTGAAAGAATTTATGCTACTTCACTTGAGAAAAGTACAAGCAATGAACAGGAATATATAAACTACCAATGACGTTAGGAGTTCAAGTGTCCAAGTTGGGCGCAGCAACATAGATGGAATATTGGGTACCACCACTGAACCAGAGACCCATCCAGCCACTAGAGCTCCAAACCTATCATAGTGCAAAAACAAAACAATATAGACGGTGATGGCGAATAGGAAAAAATCAGAGGAAGAAACATAAGTTGGATGATCTAGACACTTACCCAATAATGAATGCTCTACCCAAGCTCTTTGTCTTTTCGTTAAGAAAATATATGCAAGCAGCCAAAGAGATCGCCACCTGTAGCAATACAACAGTTTTGTCAACAAGCAAGTATTCATGCCACAAGGGAAGCAGGAAGAGGAGAGCGACAGCCAGAGCAATGATATCTACTTCAAATTCTTTAATAATGTTCCCTGATGGGTGACATGTATTGAATGAAATTCAGATCAAATATAGCTTCTGGAACACACAATCACCTGAACAAGTCTTCATACATTTGTGAACAAATGAGAGGATAAATAGGCATGCACTGACAAGGGTAATATTACCAAATTCAATTGATCAAGTAGAAAGGAACCAGGTTCCCCTTACGTAAAATCTCAAGTTCAAGTCCTTTACGAGTGGGTATGTATGCACACAGAGAGGAGAGCATTCCTGCTTAATGTTGGTGTTCTAAAAACATGTTGATAATGAAAAGTTATTTTTTATTCTTAAGAGTCAAGGTTTTATTATACAAGACTCAGGTCTTAATCTTAAGAGTCTGACCATGTAACATCAGCATACTCCAATGAAAGTTTCCTAGTAGACCCTTACATTGGAAATGCTGATGGAAAAAGAAAAGACAATATTGACATTTTATTGAAAATACTGAAAACCTTAAAAATGGGAATAGTACTAAACGCAGTAACCTGAAAATCCGATAGTCACAAGGATGGAAAAATTCTATGGAACCTTAAGTTCTAGTCAGGCACAACTCAAGTAAGTATATCCTTTAAAGCTAGGCTACAATCTAGAGGCCGGTAGTTGACTTCGCTGCATGCAGTATGGATAACAACTCTGATGCACATATGCTATATGGCTCAAGAGGCTAAGGACTAGATGAATATATAATTTGGTTTTCTTTTTTAAACCTTATGGGCCTCACACCCCAAATATTTACAGAAAACGACATCTACAAAGTTTCTTTTTTCTTTCTGAAAAAAACAGTTTTATTCTAAAAAATATATGCATTTAAGTAATATAAGCATTTAAAAGTCGAAAGAGAGAAAGAGAAATTCAATGCAAACCTGAAAAGCAGGTCCAGTTTCAGCAGAATTCATAATACTCCAGCCACCCATGAAACCAAACAGAAACAATCTTCTGAGAATGATTTCAGGCGGTGGAAGTTCAACAAAGTTTAGCAAGTTCTTCACCCATGGTGGAGACTCTTCTACTTTCTTTTTTAACTTGCTTTTCAAATTAATTTTTGTTTTCCTCCTCTGTATGAAACTTGACATCAATAACTTTTCAAAAGCCGCTTCAATTGATTCTTCACTCCTCTCATGCCCAGCATATTGTTGCAATAGAAAATTTCTTGATCCCCAAATTTCTTCTTCAGAAGCATCAGGGCTAATACCAAGACGACGGTAAGGATCCCAAACACTGATTCGAGGGAATTTTTGGACATTACCTGCATAAGAATTACATATAAATACACATATCAATAAGTGGAAAATAATAGACAGAGAAATGCAACTAAGGGCATAAATGCAGACTTTACAAATTAATATGAATCATGATTCAAGTCAGTTAAACTTCAGCTGTAAGGCAATAGGCAATGATCTAAAAGTTGACAGGCTTCTCTAAATCATTCAACTAGCTACGAGAATAAGAAATAACATTAGTTACATGAGATCCAAAAGTCTGTTACTAGGTAGAAAAGATATCTCTCAAGACAGGAATATAATGCTGGCAATCTACGAAGTCTCACTGGACACTGATGGAGAAGGTAGGGGGAGGGACAGAAGGTGACTTATTATTGGAGGTCCTTTAAATAGGAATACATACCTAAATTCCCATGTCCCAACCAAAGCAAAACAAAAGCCCACCTTAGATTTTCCTTCTACTAATACACAAAAGGGAACTAACTAAGCTTGAGCCAAAAAAATAAAATCAGCAAGGCCTAAAATCAAGGTAGGACAACTGAATTGAAGCCCAAACAAGCCAATAAATAAACAAGTACACATTACTATGCACAGTAGCGAAACCTTAACAAAAAGCAACTTCACCGCCTCATGACTATCTTGGTAATAAAACATTTTTGTATATAATAATCGATAGGGTTGGAAGATTTCTTTTGTAATTAAATCAATAAATTTGAAAGGCTTTGGGTGATACCTCCGTAGGGCGTGTCCACGGCGCATCTAGTGCGAAAGACCGTAAGCTTCTTCGCGTGTTCTTGGAGATACCTGAAGAAACCCAAATTCACAATTTATGCACGAAAAATGATTGACGAATCCAAAACCATCAAAATAAAACGCTGATTAATCTAACTTAAGGCAATCAATCAAAACGCAAAGAGAAAACATAGAGAGAGAGAGAGAGAGATACAGTTTCTTAGCGAGAAAAGCGGTGGAAAGGTTGGGAGCTGAGAGCGAAAGCACAACCATGTTGGCCTTCGTTGTAATCAACAGAGCGAAAACAAAAAGAACGTTCTACGTCCTAACCCTAATTGAATAGCATGGTAGGTAGGGTAGGTTGAAATTGGAAAAGCAGAGGGGAAAAGAAAGTGTTCTTCTTTAGGTTCTGGCACTGAGAAAAGGAAGAAGAAGAAGAAGAAGAAGAAGAAGATAACAGATTACTTCTGTCTTCTATTAGCCACTTCCTGCTAGGGTACGCACCTTGCGCAAACTACTACAACAAAGAAAAAAATTACAATGTTTTGCGTATGTAATTAGTTTAAATATTCTCTATCACTCATCTTACAATATTTTTTATATAAATAGTTAAAAATACTTTACATCATTAATTAAATTGTTCATTACATATTTAAAATATATTCTTTGTATTAAAGATATTCATGTATTATAAATGTATTTTTAATTCTATAAAATAAACATTATTATTGTAATTGACATGCTAAGTTATTAAGAAAGAAATAGATATTTTATTCATTTGGTGTTCCATATATCTACAATGATAATTTTTATATTATATATATTATTAACATGTAAATGAAAAACAACTCGGGTTAGTTTTTTTTAAGTTTGTAGTATTTAAAAATATATTATTTATTTAGTAAATTCACATATTTTATACTATTAAAAATAGGTTTAAATAAGTTTTAAACCTCCCATGTATTTTAAGTTTTATCTTTGATCACTTAATAAAAAAGATTCTTAACATTGAATACCTAATAAATTAAAACTTTTAAGGATAGTTAAGAAACACACACAGTTACGTAGATAGGAGACATCGCATTACTGAGACAAGAGACACTGAATCGAGTCCAAGAATTCTAAGTTGTTGAGTCCCACTAGATATGGGAAAGGTCAAAATCAACTTTCAAAGATTTAACCAAAAATTTATTTTAGCTCTATTTTTAAATATATGTGTATATAAATAAATATTCAGTAAATTAAAGGAGAAAGCTGTATATAATCAAAGACCCATTATGTCTCCTGAGAGATCATTGAGTTGAATGGTGATGTGAACTTGTATGCTTCTTGGAGGATGAAAACATCCTCGGCCAAAGTATCTAACAATGCAGCCACTCAAAACATGCACAAAGGTAGAAGGTTGAAATAAAAGACTTCGACAAAATTGATGAGATAATTATGGGAAATGACTAAATATATATATATTGGATGAGAGAAGCATGCACAAGAGTGATTTCTATTTGCTCAAGAGTTTAGTGCACAAAAAAGTTAGTCAGCCCCGGGAAGAAGCTTAGTGCTAGATTGGCTGGTTGTGCCAAAGCCTCTCACAGCTGCAGGGATGATCCTGGATGGTGACAGCACCTCTGCGAACGAAAAGTTATAAGAATCTGATCCTAATCTACTCTGCAACCACCCTTTGTTCCCAGAGAATCCATCAGCAACAATCCATGTGTTCTTAAAACCAAGGCTGGTCACTGTTCTTCCCACTGTTTTTGCTACGTCCGAGTACCTAACATTAGAACAAATGCTGAAGTTAATATGAAGAACAATGGAATACAATCCATCAAAGCGTAGACATGGAAGGAAACTCACGAGTCCAGAATCACAATGTTGGTGCTTTTGTTGATTTTCTTGAGATAAGAAATCTTTAAAGCGACTATTTCAGCTTCCAATTTCTTCACATTCTTGACCTGCCCTCTGAGCTTACTTGGCAATTCTTCCAAACTGAAACACCACAACAAGTGATAGTATAGGTGCATCATGGTAGAGTTTTGATGTTTTTATTTCTCCCAGTAAAGCAATAACTTTACAAATCTCAAACGCCAAAGTTTCAGCAAGTATTTGTAGAAAAAGCAAACAAAATAAAATTAAAAAAGTCTCTGTCTTGAGGTAAACCAACTTTTAGAGAAACTAAACGAATGAGTAACACTTACGGAATGGCAACCATCCTGTTTTTAGCACTAGAGGGAAGGCGAGGGATACCAGTCTTGTCCTTATCTTTCTCGGATCTGATATCAATCAAAACGTAGTTTTGTGCAGATATCAAATCAAGGGCTTGAGCAGGAGTAAGGTCTCCTACAAATCATGGAAGCAGAAGTAATTAAGGCTCCACAATGAGGTCTTGGGGCTTAAAAATTCATCAATGCAGTGGCTTAGTGCATGAATACAAAAACAAGGTAGTTTGCATCGAAACAAGTTTTTATTGTACCTTTGTAACCACGAAGATTAGAGGAGATGACAGACCAGACAGGAGGAATCAGGAGGTAGGCAACAAATAGTGCTCCAGCAGCTCCAGCAATCACAGTAGGGTCTGAAGAGGATATGGTTTCAACGGTTGAGGAAGCTATTGGCTTGGCAACATCAATCACCTTGGTCGTTTGTTGTGCAGCATCTACCACTGTCTGAAATCAAAGAGAGTATCCTGATCAGGTTCATAAACTTGGCTTTTCAAATGTCAAGCAAATTAGCAAAATGATGAGAAGAGAACTTCTTGATAGCTGAAACGGGAATTTTTAATTTAGGTTGAGTACTTAGCCTAAGCCAGCACAATACGTTCTACAAAACTTCTGAATCCCCATAATGGAACAACATGGCAGCATCAGACAGAATCTTTGAAAAGGAAATTGAGAAAAAGATAACTTGTCCAATTCAAAGGAAAATATATCACATCAAATGCTTTTAAAGGCTTTGCAGTCCAAGGTAATACAATGGCATCTTACGGGGTAAAATATAGTTATAATCATTGATTAAATCAACTGTTAACGAAATAATATAAAATGCATGCATATAACCAATTATAAATTTATTGAATTCTTAACATGTTCTAGTTTAAGGTGAACACAATTTCATTGAGAACCAAAGAGTAGTTTCTAAAGATACTAAATTCCATTTAAAGGACTGGTCTTTCTTAACACGATATTCCATTGTGAGAACAAAAATTATCATTGTGTTTGATTGTGTCTATACTTTATCCATATAGCATGTACTTTACCATTTTAAATCGCATATCTTAATCTAAAGACACTACAGGCTGCAATTGGGACAAGTGAAAGTAGGAAAAAGGACCTCAACCCACCATGATTGGCTTCCAACCAGTAGAGGCATTAAAAGGGAATGGTTTTGCATCCCAAAAAATTATTTAGAACACAACACTGCAATATATATTCATCCTACCAAATGACTAACCAGCATTGTAGTTAGTTCAGTGAGTGCAGAAACAACAAATACCCCTTGAAACAAAGCCTAAAGAAAGTAGAAAGTTGGAATTGAGGAAATAAACCTTAGCAGCAGTGATAACAGGTTGGGTATCAACACCAGAGCTTTGAAGCGCCTCCTGGGCCTTTCTGGAAGCTTCAGAAATGGCAGGGGAAGCAATTTTCAAGGCCTCTTCCCCAGCTTGCTGCACTATTGGTAACGCCGTTTCGATGCCAGGCTTCAAAGCATTCCCAATTACCTCAGCAACACGCTGTGCCGTGTCCAGAACACTCGAACCCACTTCCTGAACCTGATCAATCGTTTTCTCCACCTGTAAAGAAAAAGTTAGATTTTTTAAAGGATAAAGAAATGGTATGAGCTATTCCAGATAATGGGTAGGCGAGAAAATGGAAAGAATTTACTTGGGTGAGAGATGAAACAATCTGGTCCTTGGCGATGGAGACAGCGGCTTTGGCTTCGTTAGGAGGGGCGAAGAGAGCGAGGATTGAAATGGTGGATGCTGTTGGCAGTGCTATTTGGGTGCGTCTGAGTTGAGGTTTGCTAAAAGTGGTGACTACTGTTTGTGGAGAAGGAGTTGGAAGAGAAGGTCTTGGAGTGACTGAAGAAGCCATGGCAGCAATCTCCATTGGTAGTTGCTAACTTGCTACTCTCTCTTACTCAAAGATTCTTTCCTCTGAGTGATTGGTTGAAGAAAGTGGGCTAGAGTGATGAGAGATGTGTGGCCAAAATCCACAGTGAAGCCATGCCAGAGTTTAATTCAATTCCTCTTTATGTCCACCTATGCACGACCTATGTTTGAGGCTGCAAAACTGTCACCGCTCCACGTGGCATGCACTTTCGTGGAGAACGATAATTATCTCTGTTGCTATCTTTTCTGTTCTCTTTTTCTTACACACATTCCACTCTAATCACCATTATTATTCTCCTCAGATTCATAAGGGTTTATCATTGATTTAGACATGTATTATGTATTATTTCCTGACTTATTATCGCTATTAATACACATTCATAACTAAGAAAATGTAAGCGCGAAATTAGTAAAAAAATAAAGGTGTGATAATAGTTTATGATGTTAAAGTCAATATCAAAGAGCGAAGCTAAACTTTTGTTCTGAGTACAAACAAGACTGTTTCTTCCTGCACCTCCATACCTTCTTCTCTCACCTCCATAAGTTTTCAAATTTCCAAAAATACCCCTTTATAATATTACGGAAGTCATTTTTCAAATTTGTAATTAACTATCGGATTACATAATCTGAAAGCCATTTTTCAAATACATGATTATTTTCTGGATTACATAATCCGGAAGTCTTATTTGACTCCTGAATTACATAATCCGAAAGTCTTTTTTCAAATGAGTTTCCGAATTACATAATTTGGAAACTACTCTATGGGAGTGACACAAGAAGGACAAAAATGTATTTTCATGTTGTGTATGGAAGTGGCAGAAGAAGATATGGAGGTGCAGGAAGAAACAGTCTACAAACAAATGTCCATTAGTTCACATTGGGCTTACTAACAATTTTAAGCTCAATATTGCTATGAAATCATTTTGCAAATTACTTACTGAACCCCCATCTTTGAATCTGCACCTTATATTTGAGTGAAATGACCAAATTGCCCCGTATGCTCCTCTGTCACTGAATCCCACCACTGCCGCCACCGGTATCATCGTAGCTCACACTACACTTAGAAGGAGAAAAAAAAATATTCCAAAACAAACCTTAAAATCTGTATTGTAGAGCTACTTTCCAAAACACATTAAATGTATTACAGAAAACTCTTTCCAAATAATACACTTCAAAAGCTATTATAGACATTTCAGAAAATTTATTCTAAAAAGTCTTTTCCAAAATGTATTTCATAAATTCTGATAAATTTGTTCTGGGGAAATTTCCATGAGAGATAGTTCAGAAGTCACTTTAAACAAAAAAGGGTAAAATAGTTTTTTCGCAGGCTGTGGGGTTGCTTGTCCAAATTGAGGGGGTGCAGATCCAAATACTTAAGTATAAAAGTTTTATATTACTATAATAATAAAAAATCATTTATGATAGTTTGTAAATTTTTACAACAATTTTTTCAGATAGTCATATCAACAATTTTCTAGTCCATTTATATGAAAATATATTTGCAAGGATAATCTAGACTCACAAATGGATCTAACTAATATATTTATTCTTGGTTTCTCACCAGAATACTTTGGAGTCACCAAAAGAAAAACATAATTTTCAAAAATACAAATAAATATTGGCTTTAAGATTATACATACATGTATTACAGATCTATTTTCATTTAAAATAATCTCATTACATGATATAAAATATTTGTTATAAATAAAAAAATATAATCTATATAATTAAATTTCGTACTTTTGTAATGATTATATTAAAATTACTTTAAAAACTGTATCTGCAACTTGTTAAAATAAAAAATGTTTAATATGTATCAAAATACGGAGTTTAGGAATGACAGTTCTCTTTTTAATATTTTTCAAGTTTCAATTAAATTAAGACTGAGTGTTTTACCCCAAAAAAAGTTCTAAAAAACCTATGCTTAATTCTTATAAATATTGAAATATGAGAGTTAACCTAGGATTAAAAACAATGTTTTTATATCGAAGTTCATTTATACAAAGGAGAAAAAAATCATTTGGATCTTCTCATTCTTCAAAAAAAAATATTAAAAGATTTTCTCCTCTCACTTGCATCTGTTTAGGGTTTAATGGAAGAAGAAGATGGTGATTAATGTAGTGTTAAGATGAATGAAGAGTATATAGTGTTTGCGTGAATGTGTAGTGGTCCACCATTAGTGTTCTACATGTGAGCACTGCAAAAAAAGCTAGTTCGTTAAAAACTTACTCGATTTAGAGAGCATCTTCTTATTTCTATGCAACGTCGTTTTGTATTTTTTTTTCCAATTAAGTTTTAGTTGTGGTGTTGTTGCAAAGTAAAATTACTTTTGCATATATAAATATTTTTTTTAATTTTAGTATATTTTATATATCTAACACTCTAAAAAATTGTGTACGTATATTTTGGCACTTGCAAAATATTTCGTGAAGATGCCATTGACTTTATCCAAGTTTGAGTGTCTTCTTCATCTCAACATTAATTATCGGTAAATGTCATCGAATATTTATTTGAAAGTAAAGTTAATAACATTTATTTATTTCATAATTTTCGTCATAACTTATTTTGATGGAATATATGTTTTATACACAGAATCAAATCCTTTTGGCATGATTAAAACTTGAAACTCCTAGTCAATTGTGTTATCTAAATTAGATAGTTAATTGAAACTTACACATTTTGGCAAACTGCATATTCATACTTTTTTTTTCATATTTATAGATAATATGGTGTTTTCTTCATTTTCAATTCATGGTTCATGGTGACTAGTGGTGATTGTGTTTTTTTAATAAAAAAACCACAAAACTCAAAAAAAAACTTTGGGGTGTAAAAATAGAATACAAAACTAAAAATAAATAAATTATCTTTGCAAGGTAAAAAAAACTTTTGGTTCTAGGGGTTCACAATTTGCTTCAGGTTACAATAGTAGTCCACTTCATGAAATTATTGGTAGTGCAACAATAATTATTTTCTTGATAGAATTTGTGCGATGTTGCTTGAGGAAAAACTTTTAACTACAAGAGACTCAAACCCCTAGGTAAGTGTAAATTTATCTTATAGAGTAAATTAAATCATGTAAAATGATGTAACTGTTCTCTCAAATGCTCTGAATGAAGAAGGAGAATGAAAGTGTTACTGTTACAAAGAAGGTATGGGGTGCAATTGAGTTATTTCAAAAGTGAACTTATGATTCATTTAAAGTTATTTACATTATTTAAAAAGATTAAAACTGACTTTTCATAACTAATACGGAGGAGAATGAAGAATACAAAGGTGGAGGAAGAATTTTCCACACATTTTAATAATTGTATGAGTACCCAAGAGATTAAATTTAATTCCAACATTCGATGGCTATTTCTTCCTGCATCTTCTCCATGCTTTCTTCCTTCATATCTTTAGAATATCTGAAATGAAACCTTTGCTCTTTTCTTCATCTTCTTCACTGATATCCCTCTTCTCCCTTTTTTTTAATTATAAAATTCCAAAATCTAAAATTTAGAATACAATTTTGTATTCTGAAATATAGAGATCGGTAGATATTTTCTGAATTCAAAAATACATTTTAGAATGTATTTTAAATTTTAGAATTTGGAAGGTCTATATATTATACAATTCAAAAATGAAAAAAATACATGCATCTTTTGTGGAAGGGTAGTTTTGGAATTAAAATATTTATGGCAGTACGTGAAGAAACTATGGGAAGAAATACATGTACTTTTTATTTGACCAGAGTTATGGTTTGTGTAATAAAACAATTAATGAGTTGTTCTTTTTTATACCAATTATAAGTCACAGCCTTAAGGAAACAAGACAAACCAACTTTACTTACAAGAGCAGAAAGCATGGCATCAACCCATATGATTTCTGTCCCAATTGCATCCTTTCTTGCGTCTGCACTATATCAGATTTGGTCATTAGCCTTGTTTTGTGCACTATTCCACAAAATATAGTGACATACCTCATTCTAATATAAGGTTCAACATGCTAAGGATATCTCAGTAATTACAACTGGTGATTCAAAAGACTCTAAACACAAATTTACTATTAATTTTTACCTATAAAACAGGATTGGCACTTGCCTAAGGCTTTTAAAAGAATATACAGAAACGAACTTCAGATAATCCAACAAGAAAAGTACCCACTGATTCATCTCATAATTTGCAGTGCAGCAGAATTGAGTGGCTATTTTATTATTGAGAATAAAAGCATACTTGGAGGAACTAACAATGACAACAAAGACATCCATTATGTGACAAATGTTCCATACTAATTCTTAATTGAAGTGCGAAAGTGAAAACTAACACGTGGGTTCTGTTTGTTTTCGGACTTTTGAGGTGTGATGTTTGTTTTTAGGCTGTTGGAGTCTTGCCTTAAGGGTACTTGTTAAACAAACACTTCATTTTCAATTGTATTAAAACCAGAACAAAAGCAACTTATATCAGCTCATTACCTTGGATTTTTCTTCACCAACCCTGTTTTTCATATCTTCCAAAAATTGTAAAATACCCTCCTATGGAATGTAATCATCTAATGTAATAGTTTCTTCATCAAGAACAAACAAAAGTTATAATTATAATACTGCAATAACCTTTTAATGCCACACTAATCTCAATACGATAGAAATGTTTCAAACTTGACCTTAAAGTTCGATAAGAAAATAGCAAATTTTAAGGAAATTGATCTCGAAACAAATTTTACAGAATGTATCAAAATCTGTACAGATAAATTATCAAATTTTGACTTGTTTTTACGAAGACAGATTCCTTTTAAAGTGACTTCTTTATCTTCAACTTCAGGTCTTCTCGGTCTCCAGGTTCCTTTTCAATCATTCAGTTTTACCGAATGATGGAGAAATCTATAAAGATACTCTGACGCTAAAGTTAGTCTAATTAGAATCTTTAAGTGTGAGAGTTGAAAAGTTACCTGTGCCACTTAGTTGTCTATGTTATATATATACCTTTTGGTTGGATCCTTGCTATTATGGATAGGATCCAAAAAAAGGACTCACGCTTTAATATGTTTTACAGATAACCTGATTAATTACGGATTAAATGATGTTTTAGGATGTTGTTTGGATTTAAATGTAAGGGGAGGTCGTCGGGGTCATCTGCCAACCGGTAGTACATGACTCATGCAGAATTAAAAAATTCTGTTTGTATATTCCTCTCATTAACTGATACTCAACTTTAAATTCAACTATGCTTCAAAACCATGCCACATTTAGATGTGTTCATCAAAATTTGATGGAGTAGTTAGAGTAGTGTTTATCAACCTCCCTCACACGATTACATGATTCCAATCTGACACAGATGTGTTTTAAAAAGTATTTCTTTCTGATAAGATTCCATAACTCTTCTCTTTTATTGGTCTTTAATTATTTCGGTATAATAACCTTTGAATAGCATGATACTACCTCATCATCGACCTCATTGTTACATCAAAGGCTTTATTAGTGATCAGTGGGCACCCTCTTCTCATATGTATGCTAAAAATCAACCCAACCCTTTTTCCCTCCTACTCTCATGGAAAACATAGACACCTCAAAACTTTCACACCAATCTCATAACCCAAACAAGAATCTTCCTTTGATGCCTATTGAAATAGACAAGTCCTATGAGAAGAGAGTCATGAAGATTCCAAAAGTAGGAAAGAAGATTGAGAAAAAGTTTCTTGGGGTGAGACAAAGGCCTTCAGGAAGATGGATTGCTGAGATCAAGGAATCCTCACAGAAGCTAAGGCTTTGGTTAGGAACTTTTGACAAAGCAGAAGAAGCTGCCTTGGCTTATGACTGTGCTGCAAGGCTTCTTAGAGGGAGAAATGCCAAAACAAACTTTCCAAACCCTGGAACCATGAACACTCATGAAGAAGACTACAGCATTTTGGGCAAGAATCCAAGGTCTTACCAACTTCTTAGGCATGCAGTTATGAAGAACCACGCACTTTCAACATCTCTTTATTCCACATTCATGCCTTGGAAAAACCAGATCATGACGAGAGATGAACATGACACCCTTGTTGAGGAAACTGTAGTTTGTTCCATTCCTGAACAAGGCTCTGGCTGTTGTGGAATTTCATTTGGAAGTTCTAAGGTTTATTCTTCTGTTGTTGTTGCTCCTTCTTTCAGTGCTTCTTCTCATGATGAAACACCCTAAGATAGCATGTCTTATTATTGCTTGTTATGTCTTGCTTGAACCCTATTTTACTTCACAAAAAGATATCAAACTCTAGTTATCTTCACTACATATATGATATCTTGCATACATGCTATCACCAGATGATGATGATGATTATACACTCCCCATGTGATCTTTTTACTACTTATATGGGCGGGCTAAACATTTCTACTTTCATTTCTTGATGTAATAATGCCTTGTATGTATCTTAAGATTGGTCATATTTCACACTCACTTTAGGAATAGATGCAGTATTCTCTTTTTGTTTTCATGGAACTCTTCTTTTAATTTCTTGATTATGAACATGTTTGGGTATATCATTGATAAACATTTCTAGAAGAATAAAAATTAGGATGGAAAAATAAGATTATAATTACACAGGTATTAGGTCACAAACTTTTAGTTATCTCATATACAAAATCCAATATAAACAAAAGGATTTTTGCCAATTACAAAAGTTGTTTCTTGCAAACATTCTCCACCACTCTCACCTTTGCATACTTATGACGAAGTCTAGAGAGTTAAATCATGGTGGAGTTGAATTTGTTATTGTTGGATTGTATTAATTAGAAATAAAGTAATTCACGAAATCTTATTTTATAAGTCGGTTTTATAAGGTTAAATTAAGTTTAAAATTTATTTTTAAGACGATATATCATTTAAAGTTTATCATGGTGAGAATTTGTTGGGATTATCGTGTTATCTCTAATTGGGTTGCTATCGCCATCCATAAATATTTAGTATGATACATGAGATGTGTTGATATTTTCCATCAAATAGAAATAAAACTAATTCACATATAAGTAAGTGAGAGCAAACCTTATTTTATAAGTCATATTGAACTAGACCTAAAATTCATTTATTAAGAGTTATACATTAATTTTTTTTTATAGAGTAATGAACATTGTTTATGCAAGAGAGAAAAAAAAAGTAGTTTATAAATAAAAAGACAAATTTAACTTTTGTTATAACGGCATTCTAGTAATGCTTGCTAATATTTAACTCTTTAGAAAAAACATTCTTCATATAATAACATACTTTTCTAATGGGTTTTTGATTTGAAAGGTGGATTGTAGGTTTTATATTAAGAATATTTTATAAGCATTAGAAAATGTTTTATTTAATATAATTAATTTTTTTATAAAAAAATTATAATAACATACTTCATGCCAAACTGGACTCTTGTCTGTGTTTATTCATTCAAAGGTGGATTACCACTATTTGGTATGCCCAGGATTTGAATCTCTTTCATTCCTGAACGATTTATTTATAATATATAATTTCTGAAGTCTGTGTCGTTATTATTTTCGTTTATTTATCACTATCGATATTTAATTTAATAAATTCTCTTCAATTTTTATGAAATCTGCTCCCTCTTAGAAAATATGTTTCACGTCTGACTATATGTCTAACTTGCAATTAAAAGCATAATTCCTTGTAATCATAAATTCTATGAAGGACTATTTAATCTCATTAAAAAAGAGAAATATTTTCATCTTATAATTTCTATTTTTTCTCAATATGTTTGCGTAACATCTTTAGAATTTGTTCATTTCTTGGTAATCAAATATCTTCACACAGCGTTAAACTTTCTTGTAAAGGCTGAATTCACTTGGGCGTTTACAAAGCTTGTAACTTGTAAGCAATACACTTCGACTAAAAATTAATGTTGTGATGTAGTTCTTAATGGAATCCTTTCAAAGCATGGCAATATATTAGACACGTATCTCATACTTGTATTCTACATATTTTAAAGCATGGCAATTTCATCTGTGCAAAAAAGGAAAAGGAAAATAAAGGAAAGGCAAAATGGACAATTTAATTATGTGTTAACAAACTCCATTTTACCATCCAAACTGATCTTCTACTGCTCTGTTAGGCTTTTGAAGAGAAGGTACAATGTCTAGGGTTTTGTGCATATTCGGTTATTGGTAGTTAGGATTTTATTCTTTCTAAGTAATTAGGGTTTTTTTTCCTAGTGTTATGAGATGGAGACGAATTCTTCTAATTTTCATATTCTTTGGAGGTGTCTTAATGATTAAGGTTGTTTTTCACAAGTCATATTCTACTACTCAAACACAAAATATGAGATATCCCTATTTCACAGTTACCTTTCTCCTTGCATCAAGGGAGATTTGATATCTGTTCAGATTGATGAAGATGTATATCTCGCAAGTCTTGAAGATTGTAAAAATCAGCTTCATGTAAGAATAATACAACATGAATAAATCTAGAGATTTTGTTGCTAGAGTCCTGATTCATATTGATATGCTATATTTTTTCCAAATCAAATTTTGGTGAAAAGACCTGGTTTTGCTTTTATTCAGATATTGAATTTGAGAAGTTGTCTTCATGTTACTCTTCATGCAAAATGATAGGACATGATATTTATAAGATATTTATAAATGCAAACGACATCTTGATAACCTTAATAACATGACCAAACCGCCTACTATTTTGTCCAAACCTGTTGTTGTACAATATAAACTTGTGACCAAAGAAACTAATGATGTCCCTGACAAGAAAGTGATTGGTATCACAAAGAAACAAAATTTTGCGGTCGTAATGCAGGGGTGATGGAAATTTAGGGAGTTGTTGTTTATCTTGATACCTGAAGTTCTGTTGGGAAGATGGAAAGTGGATCTCTAGTTGGTCAAAAGTTTAAGAAATAGGATGAAGATATAGGGACTGGTTCAGGATCTTAGGATGATATTTTGCTAATATGTCCTCCTTAGAAGATGTCCATGAATCAAATGATTTGCTACAAAAAGAACTTCTTGCCTCCTGAAAATTCCCTTCTTTTAGAAGGATTCTCTCATCCCGAATATGCAACTAATGCAACAAGTTCTAAATTAGTTGTTGTCAAACATGTTACTTCTAAATTTGTTTCTCAAGATTTAGTCTTACAAAATTGTTTTGAATCTCTTTCTAGTGATGAACAAGAGGCTTAAGAGTCATGTCCAACCATCTTGACATGAGATACAGTTAAATCTATCTCGAATGGTATTTTCTTAGAAGAAGTCAATTTAATCTCTAGTTCTGGGTTGAAAAGATGGAAAATAAGGAACCATCATGTCAAGAAGATGAATTAGTTCAAACCTCTAGAAGATCGAGACGTCCTCCTTAAGGTGGAGTGAAGGCTAATAAGATGACTTCCAAAACATGTCAACCCAAAAAAAAGTAATGATAGTGATGTGGAACAACATATTTTATTACTGTCATTGGAATACAGACGAGGATCCATATTTGTGGGATTCAATTGTTTCTCTTCGTTGAGAATTTTCTTTTATTTGTCTTCTTATATTTATTTATTTAGTTTAAACCTTCAAAGTAGTTGCTTGGACTACTTTTTAAAGTTTTTTTATTTATTTTTTATTTTATTTTTACATGAATTTTGTCTAGTTTTCAATACTTTTTTTTAGCTTTATTTTTATTTTCCATGTGATGACACATGCTACCTAACATAAATTTTATTTAAAAAGTAATAATTATGTGTTAGAAATTCAACATTTTTCTCGTGTTACAAAAGTTTTGTACCAATTTGATTAGAATGAGTTCGTTCATATATATAAACATATCAAGAAACAATTGTTTGGTGTGGTATGATACAAACAGAAGACAAGTATATTGAATAAATAATGAAAATAATTTCTTAGCAAATCTTCTACGATCAATGAATTTTCAAACTTCTGGGGAAAAAAAATCATACTACGCGAACCGATTAAAAATTATGAAAACTTTATATTCCGTTTTTTTAAAAATAACGTGTATCTTTCCTAAGAAATGGTTCTATTCAAGCTGACTAATATTATTAAAAGAAAGCAAAATTCTTTAAAACATATATTTAATACGTCTGTGACCAAAATTTGGATTCAAAATCACTTATTAAATTAAAACAATGATATAAATATTTCATTATGAAGGTTAAGGCACCCCCACCTTAAGGCACCGATCGAAATCTGGTTTATAATTTAATGGAGTTACAGTTATTTTAATTAATTAACCCGAACTATTTGATTGATCACCCTTGAATTTGATTAAAGTAAATAGTTATGCTGATAACACATGTTCCACGAACCAAATTACTCGTACAAGTGTATCAAAGTAGACAGAAGTTACCATCATAATTTGTTCCATGATGATTAAGATATACTAGAATAATACTTCATAAACTTACCATCATCACTCTTCAATAATAACTTATTTGAAGATTTTGATACTTTCTTTTTGGGTTGGTGGAGAAGATGGGCATAAATTAGCCGAATGCATTTCGGTCCAAATGACATTCATTTTTCCTTTTCATGCATGCTTTGTCTCGATTCCCACTAAACTTCACACAAAGGACATAAATAGAGAAGTTGCTTGTATTGTAACACTTATTCACATAATGAATCTATTAAAAAGCTTTCTTTTGATACCACTGTGCATTATTTACAAGTTTTCGTCATTATCACCATTTTATAAACGACAAAAGGCCACTGTCATGGAATTTGGCATCTTGTATGGGTCATTTTCTTTGGTAGCCACCATACACCCATAGCAGCCACTGCAAACGCAAGCCCTCTTCTTAAAAACTATCCTTCTTATTTTCACCCTCACAATCATCACCAGCTTCGATTTATTGCCCCAACATACAGACACGATATATATATATGGCCTCAGCCACCACTATCTTTTCAATAAAATAGGCACTTAAAACAAAAGCCTATGAAGTTACTCAGTAGTATACAGGCTGGCTACCAGGGATTTGAGTAGTTTACATTATATGAAAAAAAAAATCACATTTAAGTGTCGATACGCGAGTGATTGACTCTTTTCTAGCTAAATTCAGGAGGAATAAAAGCAACGCAAAAAGATACTTTTAATATTCATAAATAGCCTTTAATATTATACAATCTGACCAATAGATATTTCCATTACTAGTCCATTTTCTTTTCAGTGAAAGTAGATGAACTGAAACAATACTATCTTAAGAAGCACTTATATTCATGTTATTATTATACTTAAAACGAAAAATAATAATTGTTATTATTATTACAATTATTAACAAAGGTCCTATTTGGATGAAAGAAAATCATAAAAAATTATGAGAGAAAAAAATATAAAAGAAAAATTAAATAAACCTTTCATTAAACTAAAACTAACATATGTTTCCAAATCAAAATATTATTATTTCCACATTCTAAAATAACTGACTAATATGCATATATTAAAATAAGCTTTTAGAAAAACAATATGTAAAATTACATTAACAAATTGGTTATATATAAATAAAAATGAACTAAAATATTGTTTAATTTTATTCTTATTTTCTTTTCTTACAAGTATTTATAAAAAGACTTAATATGAATGAAACGGAACATTACTCCACTATTAACATAGGCGAACAGAATGGGGTGGCTAGAGAGAAGTGAATATAAATATAGAATGTAAGTTGTTAAATAGTAGTGCATGAGAAAATTGTGAATCAGGGAATACGAACAAGTGATGAATGTCAGAATATCCTTGGATTGATGACGCTTCCCTACATTATTACCCTACTCATTATGTACACACAGTTCTTAGAATCAAAACTTGTGCTGCGCATAATACCCAAATAGCCTTATCCGATTCTGCTTTACTTCGATTTCATTCAACATATAGAGGAAAATTGATACCAGATTCCCTTAAAAACCAACTAAATGATTCTCTTGCAACTTGGACTCCCTTCAAGAGTACCTTTTTTTGACTTTCACGCAGCAAAGACCTACATACAGTACAACTAGGTGAAGTGCAGTGTGCTGCCTACCACTTGGAAACCTACATTCCAAATATACCTTTTCAGGAAAGAAACAAGCAGAGACCTTTAGACCACATGGTGAAGAAAATGACATGTTTAGTGTAAGGCACTCCCTTGAGCTTCTTCAAAAAGCTCCAAGTAATAAAAATACTAACAAATTTCAAAAATGAACGCAGACACTTCTTCCGGTTTGTTACATAATAAACATGTCAATCAAGAGATTTGTCTCTTCTGATCTGATGTGTGTGTGGAGAGATAAGTTAGAAGACAAGTGGCCATTGATCTCAAAATTAACACTGGTGACTGATAAAATACATGCCCATGTAAAATAGGTTATGCTGTTAAAATCACATCTATTATTTTCAAATTAACTGTCATTATTGCTCATCATTCTCTAAAATGCACCCCTTTTAGAGAAGTACATTCCATGAAAAAACCAGTATTTGGAGCATCGGAATAAACCTGGAAGAAGAGTGCATATCCATTTTACGTATCAGATTCAAAAACTCCAACCAATCAAGACAGAAGTTCTTTCAAGAGTGAACAGTACAGTCATGTCAATTAAATGACCGAGAACAAACTAGGGTCATAGATCATCACCATAAATTATGCTATGGACACTAAGGACCGAAGTTTCACGAGTACATTAAAATTGACCATTCAATTTGTAATGCGAGTGAAATTAAACATAAACACAAGGGAAAATCAAATTACTTCTTCACGAAGAAGACAAAGTGAAAAAACATGAGATATAACATGCCTTGTGAAAAGGAATTCCTTACCAACGTGCAAGAATATCATCACTTAAACACAGAGCTAAAGAATTAAAGGTTGAAAAGATTTCTATTAGAGGTAAATGGGTTGGTACAGAGAAAGGAAAAAAGGAACACAACTATGAAAAAGAATAACCTGCGCTTGCAAGGATACTAAAATGTCAATAAGAATCTACCTCAAACTTCTTAAATACACTCTGAGGAAAAAAACGAAGAGAAAAATGAAATAATCTTGTTAAAAAACTAAGATTAGTTTATATGCAAATTAAAAAATAAGCCTTTTAACAAGATTAACTTCTAAAAAAGTTCGAATTAATCAATTCGTGAACAAATTTTAATTTCTGAAAAAAAATCTAGAAATGTTTACAGAAAAAGTTATCATACCATTTCTTCGGTTTTGTTTGGAAAAAGAAGATTTCTAAAAAACATACTTGTTATTTTAAAATTTTCTAAAAAAGTTGAAAAATACGAGATTATTAGTTCAAAACAAACTCAATCAAACACTACAAGAACTACTTTAGGCCAGTCAATCAACGCACAAGGATAGAACAAGGAAAAGGAAAATTAGCAGTGTATTCTATAGAAGTAAGCAGCAGCAAACAATAATGCATTCTGTTTGGTACGGCTAATAAATCAGATTTATTTTTTCTCTCCATTCATAGCAAAATCACAAATCAGAACATTGGCTGGCAGCTGCAACAACACTATAGGCATTCTCAAGGAAAAACACGAAATGAAGCAATACAAAATTATTTCAAATCACACCAGGAGCATCTAGATTTAATCACTCTCTTGGAAGAAACAAAAACACTTTGAAAGAAATGTTTATACAGAGAATTCGTCAAGGCTATGTAGATAAGTAATCTTGCGGCATGAAAAAGGAGGAAGCATATGAAGAGTATAATTATTATATTGAAAAGAAGAAAGAGAAAACGAAATTGTTGGTAAAGAGAGGCAAAGTGAGCGCTGGATGCAGAGGTTTATCGACCGATTCTTGTTTTGTGTTCTTCCACAGCCAAATTCAGGAAGAGATCGATGAACCGCTGCCTCCAGTGTCTTCACCTCATCTCCATACACATCGAAATAAATAATATCCGCCAAAAAAATTCAAAACAACAAACAAACACGACTTCGTAGTTTTTCTTTTGCATTTTTTTTCCTTTTTTCGCGTATTCGGATGAGAAATTGGACGCAGAAAGATAGTAGCTAAAAACAGTAAATACGATCCGTGATGTATAAAACATAGATCTGAACATAAAGAGAAAGGAAGAGGCAATTTCCCTTCCGTCACAATCCACACACATACACCGGCGAAAAATATGAAATAACGAAACTAAGCAATAAATAGTATTAAAGAAAAGAAAAGAAAACAATAGGATGCAGAGAGAAGAGAGAGAAAGATGAATATATGTGATATGAACCAGGAATCTGTAGAGTCACCATTGCACCATTGCCGCAAGGGTGTGTGTGTATCGTTTTCTCTCTCTCTCTCTCTCCTTCTTCTTGTTTTGAGTCACAGATCCACAGTGACTTTTCAAAGGCCAATCATTCTCCATTTTTTGTTCTTTTATCGTGGCATCATAATTACTATTCCATCCCTCTTTTCCAAACTCAATTCTACCCTACTTTCAGTAATTACTCAACTTTTTTTTAATTAGAGTTATTTTAAAAAAATATAAATAAAATATTTTTTTAATATAAGTCTCGTACACATAAATAATTTAAAATTTAAAAATTATTTATAAATTGAAGAAATTGTTTTAAATAAGCAACTATTTTTAATTTATAAACCTTTTTTTTTCAAATTTAAAACATGTGATGCCACGTTAAAATAATAATTTTTATTAGTAAAATATTTTTTTGTAAGAAATCTCCATTGAAAACATTTTTAAAAATTAAACTATTTTTTTCTACTGTTTCCACGGTTAACGAGAATCAAATATGAATTTATTGTTACATAAATTGATTCCACGAATATGATGAGCATAGGATGCTTTCCTACTACGTTAACTTCCATGATTAATTATATTTTATTTGATAGTTTTATTTGGTAGAAGTGTTATTAAATTTTGCATAGTTTTAGTTTCATTTTATTATTTTTTATTATTCATAACTCTTCAATATCATTATTTATTTTAATTTTTATAAAAATAATTAATTATTATGTACTTCTGATTAAAAAATATTTAATATTATAAATTTAACTATTTGATGTTATTAATTATAATTTGTAAGTTACTCCAGTTAGTTTGTAACTTATTTATTTATTTATATTTTTATGTTTTAATATATTTTGTATCATACTAATTTGTTTTTACTTATTATTATTTATTTCAATTTTATTAAAATACTTAATTATTACAATACATTTTTTATTTGTTTGATTATTTAGTTTTTATATAGTTTAAATTAAAAAAATACAAATTAAATTAACTAATATTTTATTATGTTAATGTAGGAATAGTTTAAATTGATAAATAAAAAGTTGAAATTTTGGAAATAAAAATATATATATACAACTTTTAAAAAAATAATAATACAGAATTATTTAGTTATATAATTTGATGATCAATAAGTATGTTATATCACAACAGAATTTAATTAATAAATATATTGTATAAAAAAATGAATTGTTAATCATACTAGGTAACAAGATTATCCAATATAAAGTATATTTTTTTTTTCTTAAATATTATCGACAACTGAATAGATTGTCTAATATATATATTATGTTGTAATCAAATAGCCTCCGAAAAATAAAAAAAGTCACTCAACCCTTTGTTATCATCTAAATTGAATCCTTATGGCAAAATAAAAAAGAAACATATTTTTTACATATTCTTCCTAAAAACACATTTATTATTGATTAAAATTTATTAAATTAAAAATTAAAAATTAGTAAATAAAATGATAGAGAGTCATGAGAAGAAAGTGTTTTTTTTTATGTTGAAACAATTTAAACAAGTGTTTTAAATTTTGGTAAAAATAAAATATAAAAATAGTGTGGAATGTGGTTCGTTAAAAGTGCATTAATTTGGAAGACACTCTTCCATGTGAGTTGTGAATATAGACAAAGGAGGAACAGTTGGAGGTTCAGAAAACTAATGCATGCAATGCTTCATCTCTTTCATCCAATAATGGACTATTTATTTAAGGATTAATTTGTCTTTATTGATAAAGCCTAAATCTCTATAGATATTATCTTCCTTTTCTTTAAAAAAACTCAAACTCAATTCCACAAACTTTCAAAACGCGCATGCTACCATAAATTTAACCATTCCTAGGCCTACGAAATTATTTATGGTTAACATCCCTAAAGTGTAGCCACACTAGGGTAAAATAAACCCTCTAATTATTACTCTCGACAAGAGTCATTAAACGACTAAAGAGTGACGGGTTTTTAAAATTTAGACCAATTATATTACCATAGTTATTCTATAATTGTTCATAAAAATGGTTGAAAATCTCACGTAATTAGAAACAAAGTTTAGATTATGTTATGTTACCGTGAATATAGTCTTACATTTTTTAAGAGTATGAGGTCAATGACAGTTTATATACTTCTTCCTCTTTCAACTAAGACACCTTTTAAGGATAAAATTCCAGAACACCAACCTTCAAAGCGGACAATACCTCGAATGTAGTGATTGACTCTAACGATACTATATCTCCGACTTAAGGTCGGAACAGGTTATAATATATAATTAAGTTATACGTGGGGTATTAATCCAGCTCCGATCCATAAAGCTAGTAAACTAAGAAAACTATTTAATTCATTATAAACCAAAATCAAAATTTTCGAAGCTTAGACACCCTCAGACTAAGCATTAACACAAATATTATCTAATTCATTATGAAACTAAATCAAAATTGACAAAGGTCGGACACCTCCGGACTCAACATCAACGCGTTCAATACAAACTATAAAGACACAAATATTAAAATATAAAGAGTATTAAAACACTAATAAAAAAGTATAGAATATTAAAATACTAAAAAATATTAAAGCACTAATAAAAAATTAAAAATTATTAAAATAATAATAAAATAAAATAAAAATATTAAAACACTAACCTAGCGGGAAAAAAATGGTGCAGGTGAGCGAAGTACGAGGGCGGCCAGGCGGAGAGGGGCGCTGGTGCGGATGTCCACCAGCGCGAAGGAGAACCAAGCTCAGTATATAACGACGATTCACTAGGAACCGTTACAGAAGCTCCATCAATCATACATATGACAACGATTCAGGCGGGAACCGTCGTTAAAAGTAACCAAAATTTGAAACGTAACATGTATATTTTACGTATTTTGCACTAGTGTACTATATAAACGTAACATGTATAATATACCTATACCTATACATATACACTAGCAGTCCAACTATTACAAATGTCATTCTATGCATTTAATTTTTTTAATATTTTGCATTGATATGACATCAATATTAAGAAATTAAGTAAGTGTTCTTAATCCTTTATGATATGAATTTCCCAATCTTCACCAAACTCATGCACACTAAATCATACTTAAAATTAAACTCACATGTAGGGGCATTAATGTAATTATCTATTATCACCAATTATTTCTTCACAAATATTCTTATTTGAGAGGGGGTGATCCCTCCCTTCCCCTCTTTTTTCTTTCTACATAAACCATGTTCAATTCACTCGTCCAAATAGTTACATTGCTCACACCTTCCCTCCCTTCCTCCAAATCATTGAGCATGATAAGTGTCTAATTTCAATAATATGTCATATTAAAATATAGGCACTTATGAGGATTTATTGCTAATTTACATATAAAATAATCCCTAATTTATGAATTTATACCTTTTTACATTTTTTATGATCTTTATTTGAATAAGAGTATTTTATTCCCAAATTTGGTGTTAATTGCAGATTTCTAAGGAAGATTGGAGATTTGGATTAAAGATGAATGATTTGAGCTAAAAAGATAAAGATAGAAGGTCCCAGATTGGAAAAGATGCAAAGAAAGATTGGGCCTTTTTTTATGTTTTATCATTTAGTCCATTAACGCGACACAATAAACAACCTAACCCTAGAAAACTAGGATAAATAGAGGGCTAGAGGCTCAACCTTAGGGTGCCAGATTGAGAAGAAAACACCATAGAGTGAATTGTAACCCAATTGGGAGAATGGAAGGTGATAGAAGTATGAGTGGCTAATTCTACCCTTTGAGATTTGGGAGTAATATGTTCAAACTCTTATGTATTGAGGTGATATTTTATATATTAATATTCAGTTCTTGATTGATTATTGGTATTGTTGTTTTACTTTTAATTCTCCGTGACAAATTGAGAATCTTAAATCTGACCGGGAGGTATTTTTAGGGTTCGGACCTAAACAACAATACTTAACATATTTGAGTGCTAGGAATAGACTTGAAATGTTAATTGCTATTAAAAGTCTGAGCTTCGTTCTAAGTTGTTCTTATAAGTATGCGAGGGATCGATAGTTAGGGAACATTCTTAAGGATTTTATATGCGAGGAATCGATATAAATGATTTTTATACGGGCATCAATTTCAATTAAAGAACTTAATATTAACATGCTAATCAAAATACATAAGAGTGAGAGAGATGAAACTTAATCCCAATTTTTCCAATTGAAGCAACTAATTCTTTGTTTGTTTTCTTATTGATCAGTGCCAACATAATCACTTCACACTCTTTTTTATTGTTCTGTTGTTATATTTAGCGAATATTGTACTCGATGATTCACTGTTCTTTGTGGGATCGATATCCGTCCTTAGGGACAATTATTACTTCTGACAAACGCGGTGCACTTGCCGTAAAAAGTCATCAGAGCACAATGCCACAACCTCATATAAACCAAACATAAAATAAAAATTAATAAGAATGAAAAATATATTTTTAATATTAACACGATAGAGATTAAAAGTATACAACCAAAAAATTAAATATCAATAATTTAATTATGGATTATGTAAGTTTCTTTAACTATTATTTATTTTTAGTTTTGTTTACTAAATAATTGATTATGTTTTAAATAATTATATTTTAGGTATATATTTGAATTATAAATGGATGAGGGGTGCCATGTATGAATTCATCGATCCTTTCATCTTATTAGTTTATTGGACAATAACTTAGTTTATGAGAACTGTGAAAATAGGTCAAAACACAAGAATATGGTTGAATTGTATTTTAAATTTTGTACAAAATATCATATGATGATACACAACTAGATAATGATTTTACTTGACAAATGATCAGTCAAAATTATTTTCTAAATATTTGGTTCATAAAGTTTTCCTTCTTTCAGTTAGTGTGGTAAGATAATAAACTTTAAACCCTAAACCTCAACTACTCCTGGCTAAAACTGAGTATAATTTGGACTACAATCACTTTTGACTAAACACTTGGAACTTAAATACTCTTGACTAAACACATGGTATTATTTGAAACACAACTACTCCTAACTAAAACACTAAGTATTTTTTTGGAACTCAGTCACTTCTGACTAAGCATAAAGTTTAAAAAGAATAAAAGATCACATGTTTGCTCACTAGAAAGAAGGGTAATGCCTCATGACATATACAAAGTTTAAACATTATTCTAGATCGTTGATGAACACGAACAATATTATTTCTCATAATTTCAAGTCTTTAAAGCTTAAGATCTAGTGCATGTTCTTGTAGTAATACTATCATCGTCGTTAACCTTCCTTTTTCAAAGAGATATTCCACATATAGAGTTTGTGAAGAAAATAGTTGTTGCACATCTTTTGTAGTCGTTTTGATAGTCTTTAGAAACATCTTCTTCTTTTAACATCTACCATGTTTAAGCTTGGAAAGGCATTAAAAACAAGTCGTGCATCTTTAAATGTGGTGATCCACTTCAAGCAACATCTCAAAAGTTAATAGGGTTTACTGCTAGAACAAATGTTTCTTGGATGCTTCGTAATCGATGAAATACTTGTCTTAATTACTGTGGAAAAATCAGGTTTAGGGTTACTCATATTTTTCGTGAAGGGAATGCTTGTGCTGATAAGTTGGCTAATTTAGGATTTATTCATAGTGAATCCTTTCATTGGTATAATAGGCTTCCATTTAGTTTGTTCTTATAATTCTTTATTAATAGGTATAATCTACCTATATATCGTTTTTGTTAACATATGAGTTTTGATTTAGTCTCCCCATATTTTTTTTTCTTTTTTTAATAATATTTTTTTCATGTGATGACAAATGATTGTTGTTACTTGAGGTGTCAGCCTAGCTGAGTGTCAAAAAGCATAATGATACCTAACATGAAAGCTTTTTATAAAAAAAAAAAACAAACATTGGTAAGAGAGCTTTTTCAAAACCGTACAAATTAGATAACTTTTCAGAGTTGACTTCAAAATAAGCATAAACAATAACATTAGCTTGAAAATTGTGTTCATATCATCAAAGGAGGCAAAAAGATGTGTCTAATCACGATGACGCATTTGTATCTATCATGATGCTAAAAGAAGACTTGTGTCTATTAGACAAAAACACTTTCATGATTTATACTTTATCAACCTAATCAAAATCAAACAAAAAAATTTGTTGAACTTAAATATATTAGAAACAAATATATTTGATATCATGCCTTCACGAATAAGTATTTTTACTTATTATAATAACCATTGTCCAGTGATTTAATGTTGACATCTACTTGTTAATTTTTTACTTGGTCACAATGTTGTGTAACATTGTAAAAGAAATCACCACATATTTAAAAATATGGTAATTTGGTAATGAAATATGGTTTTTTAACATTTATATCACTACAAAAAAAAATTATTAAATAAAAATTTAATTTTAGAGATAAAAAATAATTAGTTGTTATATTGAATAAATTAAATATTATTTTAAAAATTAAAAAATAATATCTAATTTAGTCAATATAACGAGTAATTACTTTTGGTATATGAAAATGATTTTTTATTTAATGATTTTCTTATAATGTAGGTTGAATACATACCAAACTTGAATATAATAAGCAAATTAGAAATTAGAAGTTATGAATTATAAATTTGGTAGCAAAAACTTGGTAGCTAATTAGATATTAATTTAGAAACCATTTAACAATAATAAAAACTAGTTTAGAAATAAATAAAAATTTAGTTTCTAAAATGGTCTCTAATTTAGTCACTATAGCAACTAATTATTTTTTGTTTCTAAAATTAATTTCTATTTTCATAATTTTCTTGTAGTGACTCTTATTTAAAAAATAATTCATGAATATATATAAAACGTAGTCGATGCTTCGTATGTATTGAAAATAAGTCCAATTAAGCTTAAATTTATTATAAATTTAGATATTTTTAATTGATTTTTTATAAAAAAAAATCTGTATATTTAAAATTTTATATTTATTTTGTATATAATTGAGATAATGTCACTGTTATTTTACATTATTATTTTTTATATATCTTTATATAAAAATGACTTAATTTATTTTTAATTCTTTTATAAGTTTGAGTGTTTTCAATTCGTTTCTATCAAAATTATTTGTTCTATTGAGTGGTAAAAATTAGAAACTTAATTAAAAAATATAATTTTTTTGAATACTTAATACAATAATATATTTTAATATAACTTTAATTAAAAATATTTAAATTTATGAGAGAATGAAAAAATAACTACGTCATTTTTTGATTTTTTTTATATAAAAATACATAAATCATATAACTCAAAATTTTATAATAATAACTTAATTAAAAATATAATTTGTTGATATTTGATAAAATATTTTTTAATAAAAAAGGAATTAAAAATATTGAAAGTTTCCATCCCATCTTCTTGATATAAGAACTGCTTTTAGTTGGGATGCAATGTTTGTTAAACTCCAGGTGCTTATTTTTAAGTAGCAATGTTAACACTTTGGATGGGTCCAACAAATCATTTTTAATGATAAATCATATTTATGTAACAAATAATTTAAAATAAATAAATAATTGATGTAATGTAGGAGTGAATGGTTATTTGTGAGATTTATTTTGTATTGTTCTAAAGTTATTATATTGAAGTGAAAAGCGTTGCTTAACTTATAAGAAATAAGAATAAGTAAGTGTAGTGATCAAAACCATTTAAAACGTGTTAAAAGAGAAAGAGGTACTAGGCTGAAACGATATGAGAGTTTATCTATATGTGATTATTGATACTTTAATTTTGTTTTAATTAATCTCCAAACTTTATCATGCACCTTAATTTTATTCAAATTGATATTTACTATTATTTTTTATAAATAAATATAAAAAAAAAATTTATTATAATTATTTTTTTAAACTTATTAATTTTCTACAATTATTTTTTCTTACGTCTTTGAGTTAAATAATAATTGTAACAGTATATTATTAGTAGTAATAATAATTAAACGAAAATTTATTTAACTCAACTGTTAAAAAAATTATTTATGAAAAATAATAATTTTTAAGAAGTAATTATAATAAAATTAAAGTTTTATATGTCTATTTATAAAAAAGAAAAGTAAGGATCTATTGGAACAAAGTTAAAGTTCAATTATAGATGAACAAATTAATACAAGGATCAATTAAGATAAAATCAAAATTTGAGATTTCTATATGTAAAAGGAGTAAAGTTTTAGGGATTAAATGTTGTTTTCCCTTATTATCATGTACTTTTTTAGAATATTGTAAAAATAAAAACCAAATGATACAAGTTAATTGGATTATGTTAGATCAATGGAGGCATTACAAGTTATTTAAACTTAATTTAGGATTGAAGTAATTAATGAGATAATGTTTTAGCTAAAAATTGATTATAATTGAAGCACGAGTCATCATCCTAGTATGTGAGAGGTAATCAAAGGCGACAACACAAGCAAAGAACACGACAAACATCAAAGTACTGCATGCAGACGCAGTCAACATCTATGTTTGGAATGAGATATATATATAAAAGGATAAAGAAAAAAGATCACACCTCATCGAAGCCCTTTATGATAAAACGAAAGCCCTACTTTTCACATAAGCCACTGCAGAATGCGCAATGAAGGAAGACATGCATGCATGTAAAAACCATCTGCAAAAGTGGAAAGTAAACCAGATAAAAAATTCAAAAGGAGTCTCTTCTTCTTCCTTTATCCCTTTTCCACGTTTGTTTTCCACTCATTTCAAGTTTCCACACCACGCTAAGAAACCTAAACATCTTTCTTATACTAGCCAACAAAAACCAAACCATTCACTTCCCTTTATATATATATTCTTGCCTCTTAACTGATGCTGAGCAACAGCTAGATTAAGATTACTCAAACCCTTCCATTGTATGAATGCTGATCAACCATGGCAACACCAGCACTGGCTTCAATAGTACAGCCAGAGCAGCAACAAGGTGAGCCAGAAGGTGTTCCAAGCACTACTGGTTCTAGCACATGGAAGTCTTCAGGATCTGTTGGTCCGTTTTTTGCTGTCATGTCTGTGCTTGTGATTCTAGCTGTTGTTTCTTGCTATTTGGGTCGCAAGTGGAGTCGAAGGCCGAAAACCCCCTTGGAGAGTATCAGAGGGAGAGGGTTTTTTGGGTGGCTAAAGCGCGTGTGTAGGGAACGTATTGGAAATGATATCGAAGTTGGGGGTGTTGGGGCCAAGGTCATGCATCAAGAAATTGATGATTGTAAGGTCACAGATGGTGAAGTTTCTCACCAAAACACAACCCAAGTTTGTTAGATTTCAACATCATTAATCACATCTCTGTCATACTAATTATCATATAATGTATATTTCAAGATGTTAGTTTAAATCAATCAAGTTTTTTAATTTTGATAAAAACCTAAAATAATTATTGTAAAGTAAGTACAAGAAAGTCTTATTCATTTACCTAAAAACAATAATTAATGTCTATATAAATGCTTCCAATAAATACTCCAATAATGAATGACTTTCTTTTTCTTATAGTGTCTGAGAAGAAGACTTGATGATGGCTCTCTAGCAATAAATAAGAAAAGGAGATGAAATTAATAATGGCGATTTGTTGAACCATGGACATGTGGTGGTGAATTTGAAAAGAACATTAATGCTAACATGCATGTGGTAAGGGATATTAATTAATGCTAACATCAAGTGTGGAATGGTACATTGTGTACGTTCCAACAATAATTAACGTATGGAGACAAATCCAACTGTTTTTCTTTCTCTTTCAATGAATCGAAAATGACAATATTCTAATTAAAAAAGAGTGTGAAGATAAAGCCACCTCAACATAGCTGTAGACTTCAGCTGGAAGAGAGGGAACATCACATTCACATGATTTATATACAATTTTTTTCCTTAATCCAACTACACTGTCTTTTAAGAATAAAATATATCTTTTAAAAATAAAATTATAATAAATTTCAAAATCAATACAACTATTTTAAAAATTAAACTATAGTGGTACTAGAATGAAACATCGTAGATAGGAAACTTCATGAGGGCACAGTAGTTAATCTTATATAACCACCGACGCGGTTTCTGTTCCCATGCTCCAGCTCACACATCCACGTCTCCTTCTCCTTTTCCCTTTGTTTCTCGTTCTTCGCATTGCAAATTCTGCATATTCATCACTACTTACCATGTCAAAGCTTCAAGTGCACCAAGTGAACCAACTGAGAGAGATATTTGGAAGATTTGACATGGACTCAGATGGGAGTTTAACGATGTTGGAGCTTGCAGCGCTTCTGAGGGCACTGGGGCTGAAGCCTTCGGGGGACCAAGTCCAAGCACTGTTGGCCAACATGGACTCAAACGGCAATGGGAAAGTGGAGTTTGAGGAGTTGGTGAGGGCCATTTTGGCTGACATAAACGAACAGGTTTTGGTGAACCAGGAACAGCTCCTAGGGGTGTTCAAGTACTTCGATCGCGACGGCAATGGTTTCATAACGGCGGCGGAGTTGGCCGGGGCCATGGCCAAAATGGGGCAGCCTCTCACGTACCGAGAGCTCACAGAGATGATCAGAGAGGCTGACACTGATGGCGATGGCGTTATTAGCTTCACTGAGTTTGCCTCCATCATGGCTCGCTCTGCTTCTGATTTTCTTGGCCTCTCCTTCCGCTGACCTGTATATTCGTTTCATACATTTTCCTTTTCATTGATTTTGTAGCTTCTTTTGAATGATTTAAGCAAATAAGGGTTCTTGGTTTCTACTACAATGCTACTCATGTTTTTTCTGTCAGAAAAAATATTTTTGATATTCTGAACTGAAGAAAAATATGGAATGAAGAATTAACACTATATAATATTTTTACGAATCCTCCAACATATTTAGATAATCAGAAAATATAAGACACCAAATATACTTATTTATTTATTTTATGAAATATTAAAAAAATTGCAGCTTTTTTCTGTTATATATGAATTTCGTTACACTTTTCCTCTAAATATGGAAATTAATTACTGATTTATAAATGAATATTAAAACTTATCCATAATTTCTGCAATTTTGAACATTATTTTCATCTTAATTTCTAATATATTTTCTTGTAACCAATACTTTTTAAGTAATTTATATGATGTTTTCTTTCTAAGGAATTTTGTTTAAGAATTTTTAAAATTTTATTATTTTATATTTATTTCTTTTTTCTTTTTTACCTTTTTCTCTATCTCTCTTATCCCTTAGTCAAAAGTTTAACTTTTTTCCTAGTCGAGATATTCTAAAATATTAAAATAAGAAGTTGTCTAAAATATTAAAATACGACGTTGTCAAGGTCAATAGTGATAAATTTTATAATGAATATTTATAAGTGAAAATTGAGATAATAAATTAAATGCTATAACTTAATTTTCTCAGTCATCACAAGTACCATCGTAATTTTGTTTGCCATTATTATAATCAGTGATAGTGTTTAACAAATATTGTTGTTTTGTTATCGTCTACGTTGTCTTATCATTCACTATTTAGTTTATCTTATACTTTCAACCTATCACATATTATAAGTTCAAGTCTTAAACATGTACTAGGATCAATCATGCATCCAAAATTGTTTACCAGGAGAGAGATATATATGTCGTTTGTGAAAAATAAATTATTCTTAGTGTTTGTATCTCAAGATGATTATACTTTCTTGATACAGATAAGAACAACATAAACCTGTCACTTATTGAAATAATTTTATCATAATAGTTTTACTTTCTCAATAAATTCACTAGTTTTAATTAAAAGTTAAAAAAACATTTCATGAAAAACTAAAAACATTAATTAATATATTTTATAGAGAGAAAAAACCGATCACTGTGGTCATCTTAGTACATGGTTAGTTTTGCATACAAAACTTTGTTAGTGTTATTTGATCTCAATCAGGGTTTATCAGGCTAAAGGACTAAGTGATTCTGCGTGATTTGTTTAGGTACGTGATGTTTCACTTTGAACATTGTTATTGTTATCATTACATTTTCGTTATGCATGAATTTGACACCCAGAAACAATCAAGATGTTTCTGTAACCATGAAATTCTGTTGTGCGTTTTAAAAAGCCAAAAATTGAAATTATATTCACCCAATGATCGCAGGACAAAGATACAGAATGTTAGGAAGAATGTGTACCATGAAAGAATGAATCAATATATTCTTCTATCCTAGGATAAAATACATCATACATTGTTGTTGACCATAGCCCTCTTTCTAATCTCGAAGCAGCCAGATTTTATCATAATCTTCTCAACAAAAAATACCAACGACAGACTGCTTTATTGTGCTTTGTTTAAGGATTCATGTCATGCAGCATAAGGAAAACGGTCCTTTACCTTAAATATGTACAAGGTTTGTAACCTATGGAAAAATTTACACCCTTGTTTTTTGTTTTTCTTTTTACCAATGAATCCAAAGGGGATGACAACAACAACAACAAAATTCTGGTTATCGGTCCTCAAACTGCCCTTCAGAATGGTTGGATGATTCAAGTATTGTGGATGCTGTTTCAGGTCTTGATGATGATTCAACTCTTCTGGATGCATTAAAACGTTTGGATGCTTCCAAACGAGCTGTGAATCCAACTGTTGTGTGTCTTATTGATCGCTGCCTTACCATATTGCAGTATTCTGGATCACTTGTTTGGCCGTCTTTCCTTATCCATTGAATCATTTGATGATACATGGGGAAGAAACGCATTTGGATGGACGCATAGACGAAATATGGAAGGAGGGAGGCAATGAGAATGAGCAAAGTGATAATCCAGAAATATGGTGCTGGTGCAAGAGCTTCAATGAAGACCTTATAGGCAGTGGTGGAGAAGGAAGGGTCTATGGCTCCATATGCCAAGAGGAATATATACCAGAATATAATGCTTCCCCAGATGAATATATGTTGTACATAAGTGAAGTAAGTGATAGATAATGCCATTTGGCAATTCACCACCCACACAACACAGGTGTACATGGTGGCACCAAGAACTTCCAGCTCCACAACTTCACCTCCTTTGCGGAATGCCTGCTGTTCCATGGCATGGATGCAAAAGAAGAATATTATGGCAGAAGTCACAACTCCATTAACTACCCAACCGATGATCCGTTTCCAGCTAAATAGGATGTTTTGGATGCCTTCTTGGTACAATAATGGAAACTGTAAAATGAAAGCAAAACAAAGGTTTCATGAGAAGACTACAAACATGTATTTTTGAACTATATCGTGAAGCTACTGAATTCGGAGGCCTACCTTGAGACATAATTTGGAAGAGACATCCTGATCAAAGACTCCCAATGCAATTACAGGAAGTGAAGTGAAGAATACATTATATAGGGACATGAACCAATCATTGTATGCAGCTTGCCCGGAGAATGAGGCATATATCTCAAAGAAGAACAGAGTGAAGCCGAAGGCAATATTCTTGTAAAAGAAGTAGCAGATCTGCCAAACAAAAGGTCAAGTTTGTCACAAACCAAAATAATTGTAGTAATCTTAGTTGAACAAAGACTTTGCAATATGGTGTCATCAGTGCAATTACATGTCAAATTAAGAATCTTATAATATTATGTAACATATGTGAAGACAAGGCAAGATTGTTACCATTGATGATATCCTTCTGTAACACCAATGTCCGTGCACAAGAAGTAACCGCTCAAGAAACCGAAATTGGGCTATTGCAATATCACTTGACATAACAGCCTGGAAGTTTTAATGAAACAGACAAGTAAAAACATAAGAAACAAAAAATTAAAAACAATACAAATTCAGGGTCGGGGTTAATGAAATAAAGGAAAAAAATATGCAAGATATTAGAAATTTACCTGCATGCCTTCCACACCACTGATACCAATTCCAATGTCTGCTTCTTGGAGCATTCCAACATCATTTGCCCCATCTCCAATAGCTAGTGTTGTACTGCCAGTTCTCATCTTCACCAGTCTTGTAACCTGCATTATTATTTAGAAGATATTTTAGAGACTGTGCATGGAAAACCACCAAAGGATGAGACTATGATTTGCTCTTAAATATAATATAGCTTTGCGGTAAAAATATCTTTGCCTTGTTGATCATCATAAACTTCAATAGATTTATTTCAAGTAAAACATCAAATTCAAGCCTAACTATAACACAATAACTAGAAGACAAACTTGTGCAACCTGAACTTTTATATATGAAGATAAATAGTACATAGCTGGAGTTTTTTTGGAAAAAAGAACTTACAAGTGCTTTCTGCTTGGGAGAGGATCGACAGCAGATAACAGATGCACAGCCAATGGCAAGTTCGAGGAACAAATCACTTACACCATCTTCTAGTGCATATGTAAGAGACTTCCCATCAATGATCAGGGCTAAGGCCTCATAATTTTCATCTGATGAAGAAAGTAATGCACTTGCCTCCCTTAATTGACGAATAACACTTGACTTAATTGCCTGAAAAATCAATAAGATTCCATGAGCCCATCAATACATATTGAACTATAAAAACAAGAAAAATCCACCCTCCTCCTCCCAATAACCTGGCATGCAATCCAACTGATAAATTTTGTACATCTAGTTATAATATTCAGTTTTGCAAGTCCCTTTGTAGCACATTCTAATTCATACATGTTATATATGGGATCTCCCTGTTGAACTTAAGTAAAATAACAACCTAAAGAGCATGCAATCATCTCATGACATGATAAATGGCAATCAGTATCTGTTGACAGAAGTTAAGGATCAGAGTTGTTTACCACATCAGCAGCAGACTTGTCCTCCATTTTCTCCAATGCTTTGTTTTCTGGAGTATCTGAGCTAATTATAATTTGTTTCATTCCTTGTCTGAGTAAACTACAAGAAAATCTGCAACCACACAGAAATTTCCAAATCAGTGACCTCATATTGCTTGCACACACAATTCCAAAATTTATTGATAATTTTTTGCACTTACCCTATATTAATTGCTGTCTCCATTTTATCACCAGTTAAAACCCATAGCTTAATTCCAGCCTGTGCTAGCTTGTCAATGCATTCAGGAACCTGTGCAACATGAACTGATTCATAAGAACACAATATATAGAACTATTATAATAAACTTATTGTGATAATAGAATAAGACAAGGAAATTTTCAAAAAATGATGAATTAAAAAATGTCAAAATTGTGATCACAAAATTTCAATTATATGTGATCACAAAATTGTGGTCAGTTGAACACTCCAGCATAAAAAGAGACCTGTTTCACTCTACTTTCATTAAGTAACACAGTATTTAGAGCATACCCCGTCTTGTAGTTTGTCTTCAACTGCAGTAGCACCAAGAAGAATTAAATCCTTCTCAATATTTTGTATTATGCCGTCAACAATCTGCTCCTGGTCTGCACTCACTAAGTTCTTGGCCTCTGTGAACTCTTTATTAAATTGATAGTACTCTTCCTCATTAAGTTCACGATATGCAAGTATCAAGGTCCTCAAACCAGAATCAGCATATTCACTGATATGTTGCCTGGTGTTCTCTTCAAAATCCCTTCCATTCTTTGCAATTCGTTCAAACATTACACTGATTGAGAAATTCAGAAAAGTAAAGCAATTTAATATTATGAACTTTTAAAACAAATTGAATGATGCTTACATAGTTTATTTAGGATAGCCAAGTATGATATTACAAACCTGTCAGCGCCTTTGCTGAGAAGCAACAGTTTCCCCTCCTTATCTCTTACAATTACAGACATCCGCTTCCTTGCACTACTAAACTCCAATACATTCAAAATTTTGTAGGACCTGGAAAAGTGAAATTATATGCCATTTTTAATACACAATTCAAGTTTCGATTGCATTTATATATGTGAATAACAAGATGTCAGACAATTAAACCTTCACATTTAATCTCAATAACCTCACCTTTCAGTTTTCAGGCCTGTTATCGGGTCTAATTCACGCAGTGAAATTGCTGTATGTGTCCTTTCATAAAATTCAAATCCAAGTTCCCTGGCTGCAATCACAAAAGCTGCCTCATCTGGTGATTCAGCTTCATATGAAACCTTACCAGTTCCTTCATCAATTTCAGGAATTGCAGTGTGGCATACAGCCAGCAGTCTTAGGAAGTTCTGGATTACATTGGCATTGGGTTCTTTGATCCAACTTCCGTTCAAGATCCTTTCATCCATAAAGTTAAACCCTTTAATGGATGACTTTGATTCACCAACCTTTGCAATGTTTTTTACTTCTTTCAACTCTTGAACTGAATCTGATTCATGTCTCCTAGATAGAGCTCTCTCAACTTCTGTAACTCCTCGTCCGTAAGCAACCCCAGCAATAGAACACTTGATAAATTCCATAGAATTGCAAGTCAAAGTTCCTGTCTTATCTGAAAGTATGGTATCAACTTGGCCAAGTTCTTCATTCAAATTTGATGTACGAGCATGTGCTGGCTTGTCAGTTTCCGCATAATACATATTCACATCCTGGTTGATGAAAATGCTTTGAAGAACCTTCACAATTTCAATGGATACATACAAGGAAATCGGAATCAAGTAACTATACAACATAAGTGCTGTCAGGAAATGCAGAATTGCAGCAGCTACTGGTTCATTAGGATCATAGTAAATTTCGGTATCATCTGGTCTAAGGTACCATCTCTTCATTCTTCCATTTTCAATATCATCATTTGTTATAACCCCAAAGAATATGGACCCAATGAAAGAAATCAGAATAAGTAGAAAGAAGAGGCAGTAGATAATCTTATCCATCCTTTTCTCAATTTTGCTTCTCTTGGATGGAGGGTCTGTTGCATTCTGCATAACCTTTGTATCATGTCCAGTAAAGATTACCACACCATAAACAAAATCTGTGTTCCTCAGCTTAGAGTCCCTGAGAAGTAGCTGTTGAGGTGCAAGAGGATACTGTTGATCATCAAGCTCCATACTTCCAACAAATGTGTACAAATTTGCATTTGGATCTTCACATGTGATGACAGACCTGAAATTTTGAAAGCTCGAGTCTTCTTGCAACTTTGAAGTTCCTTCCAATGCTTGTTTCAGTTTCAGATTTGTCTCTCCATCAAGATTCATAGTCTCAACATAGCAAATTGCATCATCATAATTTGACGCGAGTAAGATGAGATCAGCAGGAAAAAATTCATCTTTTTCCACCCTCACCACATCTCCAACTTTCAAATCCCTCCATTTAGAATAGGCAAAATCACCACTTCCACCATGCACTTTAACTTTTCTGTTATTCATCTCTATATCCTGATGAAATTACAAAACAATATCATCGGCCTGGGATTAATCAAGAGTAGCAGAAAACGTAACCATTTTGTTTTTTATGAAACAAAAAAAGTTCATTAACATTAATGCAACCCTATTACCTATTTCTGAAAAGAAGTTCTGCACATGCCAATAAGAGAAAAGCTATCTGACCTATGTGCAAGCTTGAATTTAGCACAGAAACCCCTAAGCCTCTCACAATTTCACTTGCCGCATGAACTCTCATCATAAATTTCCCAACTAATTAGTAAAGACTGTACTCAATACATCAGCAATCAATAGCCACATGTTCTAGTCTAGGATAATGGATTGAACATTCCAAAATTTTAGCCAAAATGCCTATAATCCATAACTACCCATCACAGATATGCAATCTACCTAACAACATAAGATAAGAGAACAGACACCCTTTGAACCAAGATGATATAAAAAATTACAGAACATTACCTGTTGTTTCCTCCTAAAATCCTCAATGAACTCTTTGACCATTGTGGCAGCTACCACAACCAGTAGAGGGACAACATTACTGACGCCAGAGTAAGGAGATACTGGAAAGAAAGACAAAACTGCACAAACGAGGAAGTAGAAATTTGCAACCCTCCTGAACTGCTCAAACAAGGACTTGGGGAGGAACGTGGCCAATGTATACTTAGTTGTTCTGACATAATTGTCACCATAATTGAGAAGACTCGAGGTGGCACGTTCAGGGTCATTGCAATAGACTATCCTTGAGAAGCCAGGGCCTCCAATCAGTGAATGTTCTTCCTTCATGGAAGCCTTCCCACACGTGAATGCATGGATTCTGCCGAAGTGGTGCCTCCTCCTTCTCCCCCCAGCCATGGCTCAAACTCTTACCAAAAGCTCACCAACTTATCAGATGTGTCCTTCAAGTTTCAAACCCAGCTCCAACAAGTCAAAGACCCTCAAACCAGTTGTGAAAATCAAGAAAGATATGTGTGAACCAATGAAATGGAAGCAACAAAAGAATAAAACAGCTGAAAGGAAGTGATTTGCAGAGGGTGGATGAGAAAGACAGAAGTCTTGAGCAGAAACAAGGAGAAAAAGGTGTTCTTTATATGTATCTGTACAAATATGATAAACCCAGAAAAGAAAAAAACACAGGTTCCTTTGAGAGAGCTGAAAGGTATAACTTTGGAATGAAAGTGGGAGAAAGAAGGCAACCTATTATGTGTTTGATTGAGTTGGAAGCTGAATTGTGACTGCCCTCCCAGTTTGACTCGCCGTGGCTAACAAGAATAGACTTTTCAACGTGCACATGGGAATGGATCCTTCTCTTAACCCCTCTCCATACTCGCTTTTTAAGACATTATAAACAAATACAAATACATTAAAAAAACAACTAATAATTATCTAATTTTGTTTTTTTCCCTCTGGAACCAGGGACATTCAAGCACAAATAATACCTGAAGGATTTCTAACAAATAACAGATACTATTCATTTGGGAATGCCAATTCATCACATTGGATTAACTATGTTGGATTTCACAAATTAGCATGTAAAAGTATTTTTGGAAAAAAAAGAAAAGAGACATTTTTTTCTTTCTTTTACAAGAATAGTGAATAGCGGAATCTCCATGAAAGTCAAGGTAGAGCCAATGGTGAAATGTAATACGTGTGGCCATGGCAGCACACCACTTCTAGAAACTCTTTTTAATTTAGTAAACAAAACAAGACATGGTTCTAGGATTTCGAATGAGACATTTTTCAATGAACCATTAATGAACCAAAACAAAATTAATTGTAACAGGTGGATTTATTTCATGTAAAATGTTGCTTTGATTAATTAAGCCAGTGAAATAAAAGAGGACAGAATTAAATGTAAAAAGACTCAATTTTCTTCTTACATTAAGGCGTGAAATAATCAAATATTTTTCCATTTATTTCATTTTAATCAAATAATTTCCTTTCATTGGTTTTTTCAGTTTGGTTCCATTGTACCAAATTTCGAAGGAGTATTTGGGAAGATTACAAAAAGTCTAACATATGACGCAGACGAAGAAAACAAAAAATGTTTTAAGGATGCGTGGGAAAAGGTCAAAGAAGCCATTCACATGCTTTGGTTAGTTGTCTAATAAATCAAGCACACTTCCTCTTTTTCATTCGATGATGCACAAATATTAAATTAAAGAAGATCCTTTTTTCCAGATTCACCTATGCCTTTTATAGCTGTATAAACCAAAAATTAAATGAAAAAATAGATAAAGGTGATTGTTGATTATGGTAAATCCAAAACAAGTGACTAACTCATATGGTTGGATTATATTTTTAATCTGAAATTTAAGATGATTTTTTGTTTCAGTCTTCTCAAATATTTTTTAAGAAAAATACGACTAAATTAAAATGTTAGTAAGGTGTTGTTTGTGTTGTATTGGATTTGGTCTTTCTCTTATTTATAAGATCGTTTAGGGAGTCAAATTAAAATGTTTAAAATCTTACAAAAACAACTATTTTTTTTCTTACTAATACTCTAAAGAAATAAAAAAAAATGCGTGTAGCGTTTGGGTACGAAATTTTCATGGTATTAAAATTAATGACGTGAAAGTTATACGTATTAATTTTGATTATACGTGGATTCATGGTATCCGAACATGCATCCAAAAATGTAGGTAGTACGCTGTAACTTTTATAATATTTGGATAAGGATAGAGGAGAAAGAAAGTTAATTATGTGTTTTATTTTCTTTTATTAAACAAAACAAAATCGATTTTGAAAATTCAAGATTTAAATTATGAGTACTATTTTTTTGTTTTTAATTTAACTTTAAAATAAGTTTCTGTTTCTTACTTTATATAATAAAAAATTTCATTTAGCTTTGATGAATCTCAAAAAGAAATATAAATTTCATCATTTAAATTTGTAACACTTGAAAACACTTCTAGAAAAGAGAAAAGAAATTTTGAACTTTCTCCCACTTAAATATCATTTAATTAGTTCATGGACAGTCTGTTTTTGTTTCGGTCAAGGGTCATGCACATTGAGCAAAGACATTTATTATATTTTCACTTATATTTGTTTTAATTAAATACTAAATATTATTTTTAATTAAATACTATCCATTTTAATTAAATATAAATATTCTTCATAAACTTTTATTAAATTTCAAAAATTATAACAAAATAATCAAATCATTATATATTTTAATGTATTTAGAAAAGACTATATTACATCCATTTTAATTTATATAAGATATAAATTAATTCTGTGTTAGGCAAAAAGAATAATGGTTAAAGCTAAATTCAATCATAGTACACGTGCAATTAGAAACTAAAAAAGTTTATGAATTTTTTTATTGAGACACTGGTAATTATTCCATCAATCAATTTTTAAGTCAATTTCTAATACCAGCCTCTATATTTTTTATCTTAAAAAGTATAATTTTAAATTTAAAATGCAAACATAAATAATAAAAATTCTATTAAGAAAATTCTAAACTAAATACGCCAATTTATGAATGTGTAATCTAACTAAATTTTATAAAACATAAACAAGAAATTAAAAATTTCAATACTAAAATATAGGGAACTAATCATATTGAGTCGATAAATTTGTATTGCATCAACAGCTAATATTAGTAGTTATGTGTAGAGTTAATAAATCATGCAGCGAGATTTTAAACTTTGGAAAATAAAAAATGAAAGACAATAGAACGAGAGAGAATACAATGAATTTAAAATAAATAAATAACATTTTATAAGTGAAAAAATGACATAAAAGTAAAGGATTTGACCAATGAATGAAAATAGATAAGATATCAAATACATTAAGTTATTTCAGTCTGCATTAAATGTTTGACAATGTCAATATACTTTGAGTATAATCATTTAAGACATTACTCATTCTTTAATTATGCTATAAGTTTTATTTATTATTTTATTACATGATTCTAAAAAGAAGATCCCAAAATGAATGGTAGTTATGTGTTTGTTATTTTACGGTGGCAATGCAATGAAAGTTTGACTCGTCTTCTTAGAATATGGGTTTGCAGTTTATTCGGTTAGTTATTTTAATTTAATTGTTTAAATATTTTTTATTTTAGTATATATATAAAATAAATATTTCTAAATTTTAATTAATATATAAATAAATAAATTAAAAATTATTATTTTTGCATGTTAAATTATTTTGTTATGTGATAAATCATTGAAATTTAATTAATTTATAAATGTTAATAATTTAAATTATGAATGACAAAGTTCGATACATCTAAGCGCAGTGTGGGACGAGTTGTATATTTCAACTTACTAACCTGTTTAGACAAGTTTTGCACAACCCACATTCCATATGGACTAAATGCGGAACGACGCGGGTTGGTCCACATAACTTGTGTGTAACTTAAAAATTTATAAATTTTTTTCTACATCTCAAATTTTCTTCATACCATCTCATATTTTATATTCTAAAATTTTTATTTACATTTTATTACATATATCATGAAAATAATATTATTAAACTATTTATTTATATGAGACTAACTATCTCAATTTTTTCTTGAATTGTATTCAACTTTCTTCTATGTTACATTACATTTACCCCCTTGCTTCCATGAATGTACTGTTTAAGAGGAAGGATGTGAGTGGATATCCATGGTTTGGATCAAGGGATGTGTAGGGAAGTGAATGAGAGGATATACCTGTGAACAGTAAATATCGTCTCCCCTCAAAATGAAGAGATGTAGAGGGAAAGTCATGTCAGCATCCCTTATTTCCAAATTTACCCTCATTTGAATGTATCATAATACTTCATTTGAATGTATTAGTATTTTAAAAAATTTATTGTACAATGTTTAAAATATATATATATATATAATATTTAAAATGAAGAAACAAATCATAATAAATTTTAAAGAAGTTTTAAGTTTGTTTATTATTTTATAAAATATTATAAATCAGTGTAAAAAAAATATAGTTAAATAAAATCTTCCATTTATATATTAGTTATTAGAGTAGATCAGGTGATACCTATTTTTCAAGTTCTAATCAAATATTTTATTAAATGTGGTTGGATTTAATTTTTTTTTAAGAAAAGAATATACTATATCTAATTAAAATTGAAAATATTACCTGGGTTGGATCATGATCATCACCAAAGATTATACTAAACATTTTTCATTTTTTTATACTAAATATTTAATTTATTTAATACAAAAAATCCCTAAAAACAATCCATCACTTAAAATAATTTTATTCTAACATAAATTATTCATTAGAAACTGGAAATATAATTAATATATTTTTCACGTATTTTTACATAATTTATTAATAAAAATTACACTTTATTATAAATATTAGTTATTAAATAAATTTAACTAACACAAATATTTAATAAAACAAAATAATAATAATTAATTATTGAACTATATCGGATTATAACACTTTATTACGAAGTGGACTTTAAGACTAACTCAACCTCATAAAACTGGTTCATAGGGTTGAGGTTTGCACCCACTTATATACAATGAAATGCTCTAATCTCTAGTCGATGTGGGATCTCAACTCGTGCGCGGGACTATATATTATGGGTGGTCCGATAGTGGTCCGATAGCGGGTAACACGATAGGCCCAACACAAATACTCGCTAGGATAAACTCGAAATGGCTCTGATACCATATTACGAAGTGGACTTTAAGCCTAACTCAACCCCATAAAACCGGTTCATAGGGTTGAGGTTTGCACCCACTTATATACAATGAAATGCTCTAATCTCTAGTCGATGTGGGATCTCCAACATCCTTTTCTATGGTTAATTAAGTTATATTTTTGTTACTATTGTATTTTTTAGATTGCTTTATTTTGAGGTTTTTTAATATTAAAACATAGTATTTTTTTATTTATATAAGATGTGATTTATTTTTTAATTTTATAGTATATGTTTAATATTTAAAGAAATTATTTGAAGTTCTGTTTTTTATTTTTGTTATGTTTATATTAATATATTTCTATATATAGTTATTATGTTTATGAGTTATAATTTATTTTATTATAATTGTTTATGAATTTTTGTTCTATTGTTAATTACGTTATATTTTTGTTGTTGTGGTATTTTTTATTTTTCATTTCTAGAAGGTTTTTAATATTAAAAAATAATATCTTTTTATTTATATAAAAATTGATTTATTTTTCAATTTTATTACTTGAATTTCTGTTTTTATTTAATTTGTTGAATACATATTTTTTTTCTAATTATAGTTTTTATATTATACATATTTACATTTAACATATATTTTTTTAATTATAATTTTTAAATCTACAAAATGTGTGAAATTTTTTTATTTTTAAACAAATACAACTCATTTTATTATTAATTTTTTTAATAAGCAAGGGTTAATCTGTAAAGTAACATTTCACACCTTTAAAAAAAATTAAAATTTCCTCGTAACCATCACATCACTCACAAACTCCCATAAATTTTCCTCACACATCCACCCTAACATACCCCAATCCAAACACCCTCACTTTCTTCACACTTTCCTCACACATCCTCACACATCCACTCCCTCAAATCCTCACACATCCCCTCTCTAATTCAAACAGAGTCTTAGTAACAAAAAGTAATATGACATAATAAGATTAAGAAACATATATAATATTGGCAACTTTCTCACAAAATTAAATGGAATAACAATTAAGAAAAATTACAAATGATTAACACATGAAAGAATTATAAAAATATAAGAGATAATTATAATTTGTATGAAATATATAGAGCAAAATTATAATTAATATTAAAAATGTATCTTCACAGTAAAAAAAAAAAATTAATGAAACTGATAAAAATATTTATTTACAAAAATCTACCTACGTTTATATCAATATGCCGTGCAAAATCACGTGAATAAGTCATTTAATAACTAAAATCTAAGAAAGATTCCCAAATTAAGCATCCTCTGACAAAAATTTAATAAGGTTTTCAAAGTAAGCAACATGGTTGAATTTCTCGGGAGAGTAAAGGGACCTGAACAATTATCTTATTTTATTAATACTTAAGTTTCTTCAGGTATTTACATGAAATAAAAGAGTTTAATAGTCTTCACACTCTACACAACGGTCTTATACTCATTTAAAAGTCTAATAAATACTTTTCATATTTATGAGTTTTGATGATAATAAAAATTACACATTAATTGTCTCATTAATTAACACATCAAAATGAAGTCTTCCTTTGTTTGTCTTTTCTGTTTAAGAGATAAATCAATTTTAGGTGAAGATTTTCATAAGTTTATCACATACATAATATGTGATTGAGTATGGAAACTGTTTGATAAAATTTAGCAGTGGAGATTTGGTAATTTTTGGTGCAGATTTTGTTGAACCAAAACACTATTTTGTACTAGTTTTACATAGCAGACTTTGCTGGTACAATTTTGGTGTGCCTTCATCAATTGTTTGTTCCAGAATTGTGAATTGGTGAAATTTGCTGTTTAATTAAAATTGTTGCTGGTGTTTGTACTATGCTTTGATCAATCATTGAAATTGGTGAAGTGCAGAACACTGGTGCAGATTCATTTTTCCATTGGTATTACATTTTTTGGTTTGGTGGTTGCTGGCACTGTTACCTGTTGTCTGGACAGAATTATGCATACTATTTGTGGTTGTATTTACTTTGTTCGATTGGTTCAGTAGGATTCACACATTTAGCTAAAAGTTGTTAATTAATGAAGCAGTGAATTCTTGGTGCAAGGTTTTTCTTTTAGATGAAATTGCTGCTTGGTTTCGGTGGAGTCATTATGTTAATTAGCTCTAAATAGTTGATGATGGTGCAGTGTTTAATTCAACGGACATGATGTGATATGTGGTGGGATAATTTATAAATATATAATTTTGTGTACGAATTAAAGGTTTTGATGTGAGAAAATATATATCTGGAAAAATCTCACTTCAATTTTTATTAATACTTTTCAAATAAATTTGTCCAAAATATGAGTTTAATAAAAGAAAATTCTTAATTATAATTTTTTTTCTAAAAATGAAACCTTTAACTATTTAATTGACATATCAAAGTTATTTTCAAAGAGAAAGTGAGAAGTCTATTTATTTAAATTAATTATGATAATTGTAGTTATCTATGTTTAAAACTAAACTTGTCACTGTCAAAAAAGAAAGAAAGAAACACTTGAAGTGTGCTTAAAACTAATTATTTAGTTTAGTCTAAAATAAAACGAGAGAAAAAAAGATCTCTCAGTCAGAACTTTCTATAAAAACAATAAGAATGACGTGGAACAATATTCTGAGTATTAATAACGAAAATGATTAAATTTAATATTCTATCTCTGTAATCGTTGTCCTTATCTTTCATGTAATTGAAAACTTAAATCCACAGCAGATGCTAACATGAAAAGCTAATTTTAATTAATTAGTTAAAAGTAGGTGAGGGTTAATAACTATTAAGATTTTTTCGAAAGGGTAAATAATTAATAAGATAAAACGTCAATTATACATGTAATTGCATGATGACGAGACTTGAGTAATGTTGATCAACTTACACTATTCGTTGTCTCTAAATAGTTTTTAAATTCTTCAAATTTCTTTTTCTCATACGCGTGTGTTTCGCTGATTGATGGATACCTGCGATTATACTTCAATACTTAAGTCAGTACTAACAATTAGTCTCTTTTCTTAGAATATAAAATATACTCATGTCTTCGATCGTACAAAATATATATAAACGGATTCAACTAATTTGAATAAATTTGTTAAAAGATATATTGAGTAGTGCTTCTTGAACTGCAAACCGTTACAAAAGCATGTTTTTAAGTGTTTGTAGATTACCGGATTTGTTAGGATGTAATTGTCCGCAGACTAAAAAATTTCAAGATTTCAATGGCTGCTGCTATGTTTTCTTATATAATTAATTAAATTTTGAGACTTAATGCATGGAGTTATTCGAGACCAATAAAATTACGTAAGAGATTAAAATATTGTATTTTACTAAAATTTTAAAATAATAAACTTATTATATTTAATATATTATTCAATCATGATTTTATTTATTTCATTTCACTAATACTTTCTAACTTAACCCTCTCCTTTTATTATTTTACTTTATTATATAATTTTACATTATTTAAGAATTAAGATTAAGGATATTATATATATATATATATATATATATATATATGTATATATATATATATATATATATGTATATATATATATAATAGCAATCCTAACCCACCAACTTTATCGTGGTTAGATGGGTAGGTGGCAAGAGTTTATGCAGACATATTTTATTGAGGAAATAGTGATTGACACGAAGCACAATAAAGTCAAATCATTCATTCCTAATATTAATATTATTATTTGAATTCGAATGAAGATTGCAATAGTATTTATTTACAGTCACCCATTTCTCACCATTATAGAGAAGTTAGAAAATACAAATATATCTTATTTCATATAACCATGACCCTTTTATTCATTTCCTTTAAACTTAACTCATCTACACTTTCTCAAAACATTCTACAGATCATCAAAATTTAAAGCTGTAAAATGAATTCCGTTAACTACTTTTTTAAAACCCATTTTTAAACATGCTCAATTAATAATCGGTTTTATTGTTGAAACGAACCTTATATTATTCTACTCATTCTTTTATTTTATTTTTATTGTGAAGAAAAAATAAAATAGCTTGATTTAATTTTAGCCGAATTTTTCATGAGTTATACTTTTTATTTATCATGTATTCATTGATTTATAATGGTTAAATTTATTAAACATCTTAAGCCGACTAGAAATACAAATATTTTATAATATATAAATAAATATAAATTTTATTTTATCAATCAATTTTATAAGGTTGAATTAAAATTTATTTATCAATATGGTATTATAGTTATTTTTTTATTTTTTTTATGAAAGTTTTTATGTTAGGCATCACTATGCAACTTGACATCTCAGCTAGGCTGACACCTCAAGTAACAACAATCATTTGTCATCGCATGAAAAAAGTATTATTAAAAAAAAGAAAATACAAAAATATGGGGGGACTAGACCAAAACCCACATGTTAACAAAAACGATACATAGGTATGGTATTATAGTTATTTATATCTTATGAAGATTTATTCAAATTATCATACCACTCACTATCTATTAGTATATAATTTTAAAAACGAGTTAGTTGAATTAAAATTAAGTTAGTCTCATGTCAGATTATAGTTATTTAGATTTTATTGAAGATTTATTCGAATTATCATACCACCCACTATCAGATCATCTATTAATATAGTTGAATTAAACTTAAGTTAGTCACATATTATAGTTATTTAGATTTTATCGAAAATTTATTCAAATTATCATACCACACACTATTAAATTATCTATTAATATACAATTTGAGAGATGAGTTACTTGGATTAAACTTAAGTTACTCACATATTTTGTTTTTAATATATTATTTTTAAGCTATCTTTACTTTTTCTTAAAATTAAAAACTTTATATTTATTTATACAGAGAGAGAGCAAATAACAATTTTCATAACTATTTTTTATGTAGTATATGAATATTTATTGAAATCATAGATATTTAAACACCTAATATTTTTTTTGTAGATGTTACTATTTCCCGTTCTCCTCCCTAATCACATGCATTGTCCTACAATTTTGGCGCATATAAAGATCTCATAAGTCACCATGAATGAAGTTTCTGAGAAGTTTATTAAGTATATAGAAGAGAATAAAATACAAGTGTATTAAATTGATGAAGTCTTCAAAAATGGTAGAATATTGTCCCACGCGTTGGTTTTGAAACAATGACCATATTGGAAATCTAACCGATATAAACAATAATAATTAAAAAAAAACATTTTTTTAATATTTTTAATTTATTTGTTTTCAATCAAATAAGTTAAAGTTTGAAAACAAAGTTATGCAAAGTGTTTGACCTGTTATTTGATCTAAGAAAATAATTAAAATTCAACATATATTTTCCAGCTCAATGGAGGCTCCAAAATCAACGGAACCATCCATTGTTAATCTAGAAGAAATAGTCAGCATGAAATTATATATATTAAATAAAATAAAAAATCAATATCATATTATATATGGTTGCTGTGTAAATATTATCCTAAACAAAATTCAAGTACGAGATAAGATTAAAATTATTTTAAATTAAATTACACACTAGATAGAAATCAGTTTTAGATAAAAAAAATAATAATTAATTATTATAATGACTAAATTAAATTTTGTTTTAGAAATTAACAAAAATTGGTTTTAGTTTTTAATTTTTAAATTTCTATGTAATTAGTTATCAAAGGTTTAACTATCAAGTATTTAGATTCTAAATTTGGTAAAAAAAAATCGTGATTGCAAATTAAATATCAATTTAAAAATCATTTAACAATAATAGAAACTAAAAATATTTTTAGTCTCTAAATTGATCTCTAATTTATTCACTATCACAACTAATTATTTTTTTTATCTCTATACAGTTCAAAATTCAAAAATATATATATTAACAATACCAATATAGTTTAGAAATAGTTGAGTTATAATTTATGAAAAAAATTAAAAATAAATAAGAAGAGACTGTGATTTTTCAAAGAGAAGCTTCTTCCTCCATCAACAAATTCGGTGGTTTACTTTTTCTTAAGTGAAAAGAGGAATGCTTCATAAATTGAAGACATTCTTCTTATTTTATATATTTTTTAAACCAATTCACATTAATTGCATTACACTCCCATATTCCTATTATATATAAATTTTTGAAGTATTGTACGTATCTTAATATAATATTATTTTCACAAGCTAATTGCTATGACTAATAAATTTTTTTGAAAAATTTTGTTTAAGAGGCATAAAATGTAGTTTATGTAAAAAAATTGGTTGAGACATCGAAAATGGAAAATATTATTGAAATGAAATTATTGCATACAATTTATTTTTCTAATTATATATAGTTCATTTTATACAAGAGAATGATCAATGAAAAAATATATTATGAAAAGATAATTATGTACCCTTTTAATAGGGTGATCTTATGAAAATGTTTTATGATAATATGGTTTGATTTGGAATATTTGGGGGAAAGTAGTAGTAATTAAGTATTTATGTGTTTCAAACATAATTATTTTTGTAAGTTAAAAAACTATAAGTTCCTCTTAATTATTTAAAACTATTTTTTAATTATTTATGTATTTTTAATATATCTTACTTAATTATTTTTTATATAAGTTAAAAAAAAGCATTACAAGAAAATTATAAAATAGAAACCAATTTGTAGAAACTAAAATAAAATCTATTGTCCACACATATTTAGGTTTACTATTGAGAATTTTTTTATTTTATTTATGTATTTATGTATAAGTGTTTTAAATGGAATATTTAAAATTTTATATCAATTCACAAAACTGTTTAATCAACTAAAACATATCCCATCTCTACATGTCTTATATTATTTGTGTTTAAAAATGTTATACATATTTTAAATTTAATATTTGTTTTACTAAGATGCTCATATTTTAAAAGACTTAAGTGATCATGTATGATATAAATATTAGGTTTAGACATCAATAAAGGAAGATATTAATGAAAAAAAATATTTTCATATTATAAATTGCATGCATTGTTTGAAAAATAATATTCTTATCCTTCTGACTCCAATGATAGTTAGACATTTTTAGAACTGTATTTCTTATCTTTTTATAGGGATAAATTATTTTTCCTAAGTAGATAAATACACCTCTCAATGATCTTATAAACCATCTTTATTTTTTTTTGAAATTGTCTTTTAGCAACTTAAATTGTTTAATTTATTTTTATAAAACATTTATTTCATACAATATTCATGCTAAAATACTAGTTAATTAATGTATTATTAAACTTTGAAAATGATAAATATAAACTAAAATACTTAATTTAAAAAAAAAATTATAAAAAAAATATTGGTTCAATGCTCAACACCAAATTCCAATTCTCACTGTATCAAAAAAAATTCCAACTCTCTGAAAATTAGTAACTAACCGAATAATTAATATTTTTCTAGAGAAACTTAATGGTACCATTCAAATTTTGAAAAGTTTACGAAATTTATCTTCTTTATTTAATTTCATGAACTTTCTTTCTATATATCGACTTTCAAAAATATAAAATCTCTATCAAAGAAATTAAAGACAAAGTTTTAGCAAATAGCTAATTCAATAGAATTTTATATCTTTATGAAATAAAATCACAAAACAACTCAAAGTAAACATATAAATAATTCAGAAAGAGTTATGATAATTGCAATTTAAACGGAGGCAATGATAAACTATGGCCAACAAAAGAATTAAAAACAATAAATTGTTAACAAAATGTAATAACTATTTACAAAGAATTTTATAACTATTATTTAAAACCAATTATTGTCAATAAAAATTATCTTTAAAAACTTTATTTTCTATTTTCAACAAAGGGATATCACAATACAATACGTATACTTATTAAAAATGTCAACATAATTAAAAATATATTAATTAAATAATAGTATTAGAGTATCTTTACTTTAAAAAAAGTTTGAACAGTTGAATTAACAAAATGATTGTGCATGTTTGAATAATGCACTTTAGCGAGCGCGTTAATAATTTCAATTATATTTTGAAATGACAGTCAAAGGATTGCAATTTGCAACCTTTCATTATCTTTTTTTTTACCTTTGACCTCAATGCCGCAATTGTTGAACATTTTGTAAATAAAGTATTTAAAAAATAATAATAAAATGATTTTTTAAGCAAAATAAGTTTATATGAAAAAAAATTGTATTAGCTTATAAATAAATAAATTTATCATTTCTTTTATTACAAATGTTTATAAAAATTTATGAAGACAACTAATAATGTAGTCAAAGGAGCCTAATTTACTTTCATCATCTCCACATGCTTTCAACAATTTATTCAAGTTAAAGAATGATTCTCATATATTAAAGAAAATTTGAATTATATATATACATCTATATATATAATTACTTCATATCCAAGTTATATTAAATTTATTTACTTTTTATTTTTTCTTTGTCTAAATTTCTTAACTTCAATTATGAAAATAAGAAATTAAATTAAATTAATTAGATATAGTCTATGTCATTATTAATAAATGAAATAATGAAAATATAGAAGAGTTAAAAAATACCAACATATAAAGATAAATTAAACAACATAAACATAAAAAAAATATCAGCATGTTACTACAAATAAATGATACGATAAAAACATTAAATATTACTGAAAAATAGTAAAACATAAAATGAAAAAATAACACATTATTTAAACTAAAGTAAATAACGTAAACATAAAAAAGAATTGAAAAAAAAAACAGTACACTACTCAAAATAAATTAAATAACCGAAAAATTAACTTTGTAACTATTATTTCATTCCAATCTACTATACTATTTTTTAATAATTGATTAATTAATTTACCACTATTCACCTGCATAAGAATACTAAAGTTATAAGATGCGTAATATAAATTTAATTATAAAAATTAAATTTCTTACTCTTATAATTAAGTAAAAAGTAAAATAGTCATTGACTTTTGGTTTAGTGTTTTGTCCCCTTGTTACTATGGTTACAATGACCCTTTTTAAATTAAGTAGAGTAATAATTTTAGTATTATATGGTTCTAATTATAAATAAAAAATAAAGAATTTTCACTTAAAAAAAACAGGTATAATTAAAAAAATGCAAAAATTGATTTCTTCAAATAATATAAATATGTGTTGGGATTCCATATTTTTTCACAAGCTTAAACAAATACACTACTTTTTTTTGCATTAAAAAGTATATGAAGCATACCAAATTCTTATGGTTGCTACAGGCTTGGGCTGATACTTCCTGCACCTCCATACGTTTCTGTAGAAACCCATAGGTTATGTGAAAATACGTTTTTATTATTTAGTAAACAAATAAATAAATCTTAAATTTCACACATTTCACCTTATTCCCTTCTTTCACCCGCTACATGCCAATCCATAAGATGTTCTAACAGCTGCAAATATATTCTGATTGGCTATTTAGGAACATCTTCTAAATTGGATTCTCATGATCATAACATTATACACCAAATTGCAAAATTCATCCAAATCTAAAAACACTTTTAAATTACACAATCCAAAATAATTTGAAATGTATACCTTTTAAATTGAGCAATTCGAAACTTCCCAAACCTATTTTATAATCTAAAATATAACATTGCATTACGAATTTATTAATCCAAAATGTTTCTTCATATCCAAAAACAAGTTTTGGATGACCAAATCCAGAAGGTATATCCACATTTAAAATAATTCTATATTGTGTAATGTAGTGGATATTATTACACAATCTAAAATATAATCAAAATCTCACAAGAACCTATACCAAAAATGAAAAAACTCATCGTAAATACACACCTCTAACTACCACACCGTAACCTTCACCAATCTCTTCACGCATCAACTGCCATAGTAACCTTCACCAATCTCTTCACGCATCAACTGCCATAGTAACCTTCACCAATCTCTTCACCGCACTTACCTTCACAACCAAAACTTTATATAATTTAACTTTTTTACATAAGGGTATTTTTAGAACTTAGAAAGTTATTGGGATGCGTATGGAGGTTGGTGCAAGAAGAAGCAGCCTGTCCTACGTTCCTTTTTTCTTCAAGGTGAGGTTCCCGCCACAACACTTATTTTGCATTTCAATAATTTTCCAGCCTTTTCTTCTTGCACTCCCATAATTTCTAACTACATCTTCGTTAATTTTAAAATAATTATTTTATTCTTTGTAAAGCAATTTATGCATTATCTTCTTGAAATCTTCAATAACCAATTTTCCTGAAATTACAGATTAAGTTTTATAGAATTTCCATAACAAGATTTTCAGAATAGAATTTCCAGAATAGGATATTCAGAAGAAACTTTACATAAAATACATTTTGAAATGAGTTTTTCAGAACAATTTTTCAATATATATGATACATTTCAAAACAGGTTTTTAAAAACACATGAAATGCTTATGGAATGATAGAACAAAATTAACAAACTTTTTTGAAATATAAATTATAACTTCCGACTGCAGCAGTGACTTGGTATAGTGAAGGGTATTTAAATCTTTTTTCTCTTAGGGTAGGGTACAGGAAGAAAAAGTCTATTTTTTTCTTGCATCGCCTATGAATCCTTGATTTGACGGAAAAGGAAAACTAGCATCTGGAATCAAAGTAGCGTTGATATTAAATAAAGGAACGTATGACACTTTCTGATTAATATTTGGTTGTGCCAATTTTCAATCCACTAACAAGGTGAAGAGCCTGGTGTACTCTTCAACGTGTTCAGCTTGGGGGATTCAAAATCCATATGGATCTCTTGCAATTTAGGATATATTTGGAGATTTAGAGATAGAAAAACATTTTTTGTATGCTTAACCAAGTTACAAAATCCAATTTAGTTTTGTTTTTTCCGATAAGAGAGTCTGTAATATTTAGTATAGATGATCAGGTGCCAATTCCATTTCATCACATCCAATAAAGGATAAGGTGGGGGCATTGAATAAGCAGAGCATTATACCAAACGGTGAAGAAAGCAGCATATGCAAGAGACGTAAGGAGCAAATGAAATCCATAGGGTGCAACTCAGCATCATCACCCCCAAAACCGAGTATATCTTCTAACAACAATGATCCCCCAACATAATTCCAAGAAGTTCACGAAACAAAGGAAACAAGTCTCGCTCATTCCCTCCACTTTTTCTAATTTCTGGAATGTGAATTGTCCTTCTCATTGCTTAACGTGGGTGTCTATTTGGAGATTCATGTTTTCTGTGTTTGTGATGTTTTGAGTGTTTTTCACTTCTGCCTTTTTCTCGGGAAGAACCTTTCTTTCTCCCTTTTGACCTTGAACTGTGTCTATCTCTTCTTTCATCATCACTGGATGAATCCCTTCCTGCATCACGCTTCTTATGACGATGATGTCTAGAACGTTTTCTGCTCTTTTCCTCTTCTAAAGAAGAACTGCTACTATAATCTCGGCGGTGTGTTACAGGGGTTTTAATTTTCCTGTCATCATATTTTGCCCTACTAGATCGCTTTCTGCTTTTTTCTTCTTCTGAAGTGCTACTATAGTCTTGTCTGCGGACTAGAGGCGATTTAATTTTCCTGACATCTTCAATATTCTCCCCATCAGACTTGTCGCGTTTATAGTTCATGGTACTTGTTCCCTTGGTTTTAACATTACTGCTCTCAGGATTATTTCCATGAATAGTGTCACCTTTTGATACACCACCCTCACGAGCAATATGCTGATCATATGGCAAATCATGATTTAAGGATATCTCGTCATTATTTTGACTGTCAAGGATGTCCGTTCTCGTATCTTCATTAACAAGGTCTTTCTTAGGTGCAATGTTCTTGGACTTCTGCATGGGGTAAGGCATATCAGGAGGAACCTCAATTCCTAGTTCCTTGCCCAATGATTCCAGAAAATCACCAGCAATCAATCGGCTCAATGCTGTATTAGCTACTTCGGCTTTCTTTTCTTGATTATCCACTCTCCCAATACCAGAATCTCCCCCTTCGTCATCTGAATCATCGGAGAAAATAGCCTGCAATACATGTATTTGTTATAGGTTTCACATAATATATGCATTCGTTAAAATAGATTTCCACTCCTAGGATACATGCTTTGTCATCAGAAGTTAGTTACCCCCGAGATCTTATGCCCACAGACAAAAAAGGGATACATGTAAAAAATATGCTTTGTAAAGGATAAAATGATTTCATGTGAAAGTATTAATTTTAAGTAGAATGGTCGGAAAGGGTAAGAAATTCGGTGTTACCTTGTACAGGTCAACTGGCCTTTCAATATTTTCGACTTCCACGTCCCCTTCAGTTTCATTTTCAGTAATACTTTTGATTATGTCTTCATTAGTAGATTGTTGCAAAGGTGAGATTTCTTTCTTTGAAGTAACAGGGTCGTCCACTTTGATACCTTTGACTGAATCTGATGTAAAAATCAACGAATCTATTTTACTCCTAATCCGTGGAGCAGGTGGTGGCTGCAAAAGGCAGGGACAAAAAGTGAAAAATGATTTCCAGACCAAGCCAGAAAGTCAATGTAAGAATAACTTCAAAATGTAACAGACTACTTGAAGCACCTTCCCCATATACGGATCAATAAGATCAAAGCGTTTGCACAAAAGAGGTGAAGGGCGCCATTGAAACTCTTCCCTCTTAGGGTGCATTTTCTTCCTCAAAATATCTTCAGCTTGCAGGTCTTTTTTTGGCTGTTAGCACCGGGATACATCAATTGAAATTAGCCGAAGCTGTGGGGAAAGAAACAGAAGGAACATCACTTTAGTCATACCTGTACTTCACCAGAAGTAAACTGCATAACACCACCTGGGATGAAATCCATGGCAAATGGAGTTAAAGGCTTGCTCCCCTTGCCCTGTCGTCTCTTTTCTATTGCCTCAGCTGCAGCCTCAAAACTTAGTCTTTCTTGAGCACGAGCAGCCTCTGACATGTCACTAGCTAAACTAGAACTTGCAGAGCGCAATCCCCCTCTATATTTCTCCTTGAGGAACTGCTCAAATCTTTCTTCCTTTGCTGGATCATCTTTGAAAGGCTTTTCTATATCCATCAACTCGCTCTGGCTCAAAAATAAAGAAACAAAGTTAAGTAAAGATCCAAGTCTATTTGGCTATTGAAAGTCTGGGGAAGAAACAGAGGTCTCTATGACAGGGGGAGGATAAATCACATTGTAACTTCTTTTATAGTACAGAAACCAGTACAACCACAAGCCTAACGGTATGTGCCAAAAGTCTGGTCATCAAAGATTCAGGTATACCCTTATCATTAAGATTCCACAGAAAGGAGTCTAAAAGTCATGTCAAAGGAACCATCTCAGTTTAAGGTATAATGTGGTAAGCCAACCACACCACTAGAAGCAATATTGAGATATTTCCCAATTAAGAGTTTAATGCAGAAAGTTTAGACTACTTACAACTGATGCAGACTTGGTAAATGTATCAGTAAGATTAAATTGGAGTTGAATATCTGTAGAAGCAACAAATGAGGATGGATCTTGGGAGCTTTTTTCTAGAGGTTTTTCCCCTAATATCTGGCCTCGGCTCTCAGCTGTTAGCTTCTTCACACTGGGAATCATTTTTCCATCCAATTGCTGACTAGTCTGATCATTGTGTTTCTGCTGTGCCTCCCACAATTTCCTAGCATAATATTCATGGCCAGTTCCTCCAGAAAGAAAACTAAACAATGGATTTGATAGGTTCTTTTCTCTAGATAAATCCTCATATAATTTTCCACATTTAGCTACCAGATTAGCAACCCCTTCAATTAATAATTTTAAATTGCCATCGTCTGGAGGAGGAGTGTCTGGTGGAGTAACTTCATAGGTCTTACGGTTAATGTCAAGTGGTCCAGAAAATTTATGGTGGGGCAAAAAATCCTTAGGAATCAGAGGAGACTCAAATCTGAAAATCAGTTTTATAAAATTATGGTTTAATGTGCAATCGTGTAAATACAAAATAGGCAAAGTAATAAAAATGACAAGCATATATAGACTTCATAACCAACCAACAACTGTTAAAATTTTATAATGATACTAGATCCCGGGGCCATTAACCAACAACTGTTAAAATATTATAATTTGAATTGCTATTAACCCAAATCAGGGTTAATAGAAATGTAAAACAATAAAGTTTATAATATAGAATTTTTAAAATAAAGAAGATATCAGTTTATCAATTTTATAATATAGAATTGTAACCTTTCCATTTTATAGTCAGAATTGGATGCAACTCTAAAGCCAGGCAGATCACCCTGATCCTTCAGCTCTTTCTTTGTCCGGTTTTCCAATCTCAATGTTGAAGGTTCTTCTACTTCTTGAACATAAGCATCTTCAAATTCGTAACCTTAGAAAAAAGCAAACATTATGCCTATTTTTCTCATTCTTATAGAAGGCTAATTCTAGCATTCAACAGACTAAGCAACACTACGAGTAAAACCAGGTACGATAAGTTAATACAATATAACTTTTATTAGTAGTTGCTTGCACAAAGTACTACATTGTATAAGCTTATCCATTAACCCTTCTTATACAATATATAATGAACAACTTCTTTGGGCTTTCAGATTGAGATTCCATTCTTTGATTATTTCTGCTGTCTATTACTCGGAAGAGGAAATTTCTTACATTAATACTGGTTCATCAAGGTATTTTGCAGTAACTATTTTTCTATCCTATTCTGGGTCCTGTCATATAATAAACTTCTTAATATATTTATGTAAAAAGTATTAATTTGTATCTTACACAGCAGTATACAGTGCATCACCAAACATAATAGTATTTTGTACGATATCATATCATATACAATGACAGACAAAATACCAAACATTAAAACTTCATTAGGTTGTATACTATTAGGTTCTAACAAACCAGGCCTTTTCATCTTATCACGCATACCAAAAGGGTCCAAAGTTAAACCAAGTTCACTCCTAACATGAAAGAGCAGAACTACTAACCAGTGGCATAGACATCCTCATCCTCAGCATCAAGCTCCTCCAGAGCTCCAATGCCAAAGCCGGGGGCAGCCTTTCCTGCTGATGAATGAATGCTGAGAGTTAAATCATCTTAGAGAAAGATATTTTTCATATACTCAGTTTTTATGTATCTTACACTTTAAACCAAAAAGACTATCTCTAGAGAACCCAAGTCCCCCTTTGTTGGCTAGGCGTGATCTTTTTTTCTCTGTAAAAAAGAAGATACGGCAATTAAATATGAATTTCTAGAACCCACATCAGCATTGGCCACATAGAACAAGAAAAAGCTTACCTCTAAACTCTGGAGCATGCTTGTAAGGATCAAAACCTAATCCGTGCAGATCTTGCTTTGGGTTGAGTACGTAAACCTGAAAAAACAAAAATGTATACAAGGCATGCATATTATCAATAAATCTGTACTAACAAGCAGGTAAAAGACAAATGAAAAATTTAATCACAATAATTAAAACATACGTTTGTTGAGGAATGAGATATGTATTCAGCACAAAATCCATCATCGGATGGAAAGTTAGTATAATACGCGTACTGATCATAATATTCAACTTAATTTAAGATTGTTTTCTACTCCATTCAAATATCTATAATTAAGACTAGTTTCCAAATATATTGAACTATCAGCCATTTGATCACATTTGTTCTTGCTTTGACTTTTCCAAATTTGGCAAGCAAAACCAACAAGATAATTTCTTTATCATTATACACAAAAATACCCCACCATTCCTCTAAGGAATCATTTTTAATTCACCAGAATTTACTTAAGGACTGAGCAATTCTTTGGGTGTGCTTCTTTCTGGATGGGTCAAAATCACATCACACATCACAATCCCCAAATAATCATATTGGAAAGGAAAGACATAATCAACCAAGATAAAGATAATCATATATTAAAAGTAACAAACTTCTCACCGGTGTGCTCTTAGAAATCTGAACATCGTCATTCACAGGTTCCTCAAGAAAATTTTCAATATCACCCTTGACAGACTCAGACTCTGATACTTTCACTTTGGGATCATCAGAAGAAAATGCTAAGAAAGCTCTGCGTGCCTGTCTTCTGGCATCTGCACAGACAATACAATTACATTACATGAACTGTGACATCATTGCATAGAAGCCTAGTTAATTCGACAGCAACCATACAAAAATATATACGAAAAAGATGATTTTACACTAGATTAATATATATTCTGGGTATGAAATAATAATACAACAGACTAAAAACCTCATGTAATATTTGCTAAAAAAAATTGACAAAGCCTGACTGAGGATTACACTAATCCAGCTAGTAACTCTAAAAACTCAGTCAAAAAGCCCATACTACAAAACCATGTAATACTAGGCTCATTCCCTATTAAGAAAAGGAAAAATCACTAGTACTAGGCAGAAGGAAAGGTTATGGTAGGTCAGCAAGACGTATAGTAAAAGAATAAAATGTAAATGAAAAGAGAATCAATGCCAAGTGCATTTCATCCTATTAACAATCAGTGCATGTTATTTTTAATTAGATCAATTCGCCCTTTAGAAAAGGTTGCCTAAAAGAAAGACAAACATCCAAATAGAAAAAAAGATGATAAAGACCATAAAACAATTAATGTAATATAAATATTACATAAACTGGTAATAACTTTATCCTATATTACTCTTTTTTTATATAGTGATGGAAGAAATTGTAGCATATATATGACAATCTAAATTACAAATACTTACTGAATCTCAGACTAACAAATACATGAAAATAATATCAAATGCAACTAAAGAATAAGGGAGATGAACAAAAAAACGAATCTTGATCTGATTCTAGGAACATATGGATCTAAAACAATGTGATCCTGTGCTTTTATCCAGAAATAAAAAGGAAGAACAGCCACCAGATTTAAGGGGTTGTTCAGTTTGAAAAAAATATTTTATGATTACACTTTTTGTTTCCTGTTTTCTGAAGTTTAGACAGAAATGGCAGAAACAAAAATGAAAATGATAAAAAAACTGTTTTTGCTGTTTCCAGCACAAACTTCTAAAAAGTTGAAATAAAGAGAAAATATAAAATAAAAAGAAACTGTTTTCTCAAACCAACAGCCCTAAAAACCCTTTCTTACAAATGAGATGAACTTGTATCAGAAGGTATAAAATGGAAAGCGAGCAAATAGCTAAAAAATGGCAATGGGAAACCATACCATACAGTGCATCAGAATGTGAATCCTTGATTGTGCGGCCACGACTCCACCCCATCTTTAAGAGCAACTTTACCCCTAAAACATGTGAAGGAGGTCAGAACCAGTATTTTTAAAGAAAATGCCATTCAAGTTAAGTGGAACAGACCAACAGACTCAGTGGCCGGAACAACTATTTCATCAGGAGCAGGTCCAGGTATTATGGATGGCCTACAATGAAAAAGAAAAACACAAACAAGCATGGAAGTGTCATCAGAAAGATCAAAAACAAAAACAAAAAATATAAAGGGGCAAATTATGAAGAAAAAAAGAAAAAGGCTAAAAAGCTGCATTTGGCTTTCTGAGGAAAACACTCTAATTGACATTAATAATATTGAAGATTACCCAAATGGTTGCTTATTAAAACATCCATATTCTGTAAGAGCATCTCCAATGCAGATGTATTATTAACCCGTTGCTTAACAAAAGGTAGTTGTGTCTTAAAAGAAACTGCGGTGGAACAGTTTCTAAAATTTTAGCAGCATTGCCTCTACAAGGAACGGCGCTTAACAAGAAAAATGAGAAAAATTAAATTAATTTTGAGTTGTCAAAAGGTGACGTGTTAATAAAAAATTATAGAAGGGTGATATTAAGAACTACCCATTGGAGTAAAACTTGTAAAAATTTGGTATGAATTGCTTAAAAATGATGTGGCATAACAGATTCCATTTAAAGTGAAATAAGAACTCCAGTATGTTGTTTGTAAGAACCAGCTCTGAACATGATCTATGCTAATGTTAATTTACACCATTATATTTAGTCATCCTATATTAACAAAATCAACTCTTCTTTAACTTTTAACTTAGTCCCCTTTTTTTATCCTTTTTAAGTATTTGGATATTGGTTACTATCATCTAATTATACCACTAAATCCCCAATACTTTTGTCTAACAATTGAACAAGAGTGACTTGGATCAAGCAAAGTAAGATTGGAATCCAGGAAAGTGTAAATAAAAGGTCAAATTTGGAATTTCCACAATTTCCTGCGCCACTTGGATCAAGCCTCCATTGAGTGCTTCTTTCTTTGGTTATTCATCCTCCTTCATTTTGTAGGGGTTAGATCTAACCAACTAAACTCTCATGTAATTGGTATTGTTTATATTTATATATGTCTTTTCATTCAATGTTAGTATTTTGCTTTTATGCTTAATGCTTGTTGTGGTTTGATCATCCATAGCTTGATATTTGATTTATTGGGTATTGGAAAACATCTTTTGTAATCTAAAACCGAATCAAAATACCTAATGAAGCTTGTACCTAGGAATGGATGTTGACTCATTAGTTGTCTTAAAACCTTATCGTGAAAGCAAGTTTGCTTATTAAGTGCTCAAGGAATTTAGGGAAACTTAGACTCGTTATACTAAGGAATTAGAGGTTGAGTATACTTGTGGGTTGAGTTTAGCATTAAATTAGAAAGAAATTGAGTGATTATTATTATATGTATGAGGGTGAGGTTGGTGAAGTCTAACCATGACAATAACATCATTCATTTCAAATATATTCTGCATTCTAAGTGTTTGATAAAATCCCAAAAGAGTTTTAATTGTTTTGGCACAGTTTTAATTTCTTGAACATCAAAACAATTTATGGAAATATTCTTTAGTCTAAACTAGTTATCAATTGCAATTATTATTGTGTATTGTACAAGTTATTTGGGAGGACGATAATTACTTACTACTTGCTATTGTGCGATTAGTACACTTCCGAATCGTGCTAACAATCTCACATATTAAGATTGAAAAAAATGGTGATTATAGACATGCACATAGGGAGGATTTCATTAAAAGAAAATCAGACTATTTGAAGGAGAGACAATGACAAATAAATTTTAGTTTCAAGCTTCTAAATTCTTTTAACTTAAAAGACCACAGTGCATCACATTTCAAGGGATCATAAGTTCAACCATTATACTCTCACACCATCACCACCACAGAGGGAAAAGAATTTAAAAGTAAAACTTTTGTCTAATATTTCAAGAACCAAGAAAAACTATAGGTGAGCCTAACAATCATTTGAATAAAAAAAAGCCAAAAATCACATACACGGATAACTAGCATGCCTAAACCCATCATCACCACCACAAAGGGAAAATAATTTAAAAGTAAAAATTTTGTTTAATATTTCTAGAACCAAGAAAAGCTATAGGTGAGCCTAACAATCATTTGAATAAAAAAAGCCAAAAAATTATATACATAGATAGCTAGCATGCCTTATTTTCTATTCCTCCTCATCACTGAAGATGAAAAAGGGAAGCCCAGTGCATGAGGCTCATTTCCACCTAGTGGGGTCTAAGGAGGATAAATGCACATAGCTTTAGCCCTGCAGGCAAACAAGCTGTTTCTAGGATTTAAACCCGTGACACTCAGATTGTAAGGTAGCAGCAACCTTACTGTTGCACCAAGGTTTGCCCTCTCTATGTGAATAAATGAAATCAAAACTAAAATGTCAACAGTTAGTCTATAAGCATGATTTTCAAGAGAACTTTTGGTGTCATTTGATCCAAGTAGCTGGCTCCACCTAGTGAAAAAAGGTTTGGTGATGCTTGTTCACTATAAGGTGATTACAATAGAAAGAGAGAATAACCTTTAACAAAAGAAGGATTAAACACACACACAAGTTGAGTACTGCAACAAAATTCTCCAATCCCTTGAATATTTATAAAACGAATTCTCCAAAAAGAATCTACCATGGGTTAAGCATCAAAAGCTACCGAACAGTTTCCCATTTCTAACAAAGTTTTGTAATACATAAGAATCAATTGTCAAAAAAACATAAAATAGAGGTCTGGTAATGGTTTTCCTGTAAAACACTAAAGCTAAAGTAAAGAGAAGCAAAAAGCATTTTAAAATCCACTCTTAAAAAAAAGAAGACATCACAGATAGAAGTTAATTGATATATAATGACCATAATAACAATTAGAGAAATAAAATGCACCTCTGTTTCTGTTCCTTCTCAGCTTGTTTGCGAGCAACGTCAGCAGCTGTGAAACCAAATGTATCAAACTGTGAAGTAGTCCCCAAAAAACGACCTTCCAAATCCTATGATACATGGAAAGGGTATGTTAGAACAGAAAAAAACTTAATCTACCAAAAAAACCGAACCCCCAAACACCAATTAAGTAACAACCTACTTGATTCCATCCACATCATAGAAATGTTGTAATTAGGTAAGTGATAGTATCACCATTTTTACAGTATAATTTTAGTTCAGATTCCTTCCAGACAAGCAAACAAGATTATATCCCTGCCCTAAAAGCATCACAGTATCTAATGATAAATACATAGCCCTCACCTATTGAAATATTAAAAATATCCCCCACTATGCTCCATTTCAACTAAAATTAAGAGAAACTTCCTTGCTTAAATTTTAATAGAACACACATTCCTTATTTTTAGAATTTTAACATAACAAATTTAATTGCTTTACGTATTCTACAAAGGATTTGCTTCTAACTTTTACCATTTTTAAGTGGGTGCTTGTAATTTCAAAATCTCAAAAGTGATATATGGAGGAATCTATTTATGCTAGTTTAAAGTTAATAAAATTTCACATCAAAAAATATTGAAAATGACATAAAAACGCAGAACCATTTAAAAGGCACCAATAAAATTGATCAACAATGAATAATATATATTAAACTTAAGGACAACTGATCAATATTTACAGAAATATCCAGCATGAAATGGCTCTAGAGTAAAAGGCTGGTTCTGCTTGATATCACACCTCCAATATCTACATCTATGCTGCCTTGTAAGTGAACAGGAGGACTTTGAAACATATAAATTTAAATATCTTGAAAATTATACATAACACAAAAACCTATACTGGCATGTATCATTCAACATACAGATTTCTCGTCTTCATCTAGAAAATTCATTATATTCTGCTCTTTGAATTCTGCTCTGTTCTTCCTGGATGATTTAAATGACTGGGGTGCCCACCCTGCATATTCATTCATAAAGTTAACACACACAGACAGCTTTAAAATTCAATTCTGTAACAGGATGATTATGATTTCCTAATGAACTTATACCTTCTTTTGAGCCCACTGTATTATAGTAACCAGCAGAATAGCCTCCTGTAAATGCTCCATGGAATCTTCTCCGTCCTTCATCGTCTCTGACCTGGAGTTGGTGAAGTCAAATTGTAATGCGGTTAAGATACAGGCAGCATTACGTCATTCCAAATTATCATCTTTTTAAAAGGGTAATTGCACTAAAACCTAGTATCAACTTTAAATATAAATCACATATGTCCACACAATTGTCACAACTACAAAAGCAATCAACTGCCTTTCCTTGAGTCACAAAAAATGTTGAAATGTAAATTCAGTACATGAACTCACCATTCATCCAAAACAACAACTACATAGCAGAAAAGAGATACGATTACAATTAATAGGAACACTTCGAACTTTCAAACTATGTTCCAATAGCCTCTAGTCAATTATTTTCACCAAGTATGTTTTAGTCTGTAACCCAATAGCAATAGCGCTAGGGACATTGCTGACACAAAACAAAATTGAACTCCTCCATTAACTAAGAGGCAGAATTCAGACAACTCAATTCCACAGGTGATACAACAGCATAATCAACTTCAGTTTTTAATTTCACAGTAAGAAACAAAAGCAAAAACCCTAAGTCTTTTGCCATGTGCATTCGTAATTTCTGGAAACAGTGCCAAAGTCCAATCTTCTCACGCCAACGAAACGGAATTTCGGTGGAGAGAGTAAATGCTTACCTCTTGCTTCCAAGCGGGGAGGGTTCGGAGTTGACCGGAAGACTCAGCAATGGCCTTCTTTTTGCGACTGATTAAATCGTCCTCACGCTCTATCGGAGTTCCATAAAAAACAAAATCGTCTTCGTCAGACTCCATTTTTCTCCACTGAATCCTTAAATTGAAAGATTATTATTGCCCAATCCAAGTTCAGATGCTGTTATTGAATGACGAAAAACAAGTTAGGGTTTCTCTCAAGCTTGTCTTGGGTGTGCAGAATTCATTGGCGTGAAGAGCGAGAATAACATGCTCGGCGCGTCGGGTTGAGAGAAAAAATCTTTCCATTTTTATACCAGGCGATTAATTTTGCTTCGGATTCGTGTTAATTTCATATTTAATAAATAATTATGTTTTTTTAATTTCTCTTCTAAATCTAATCTTCATTTTATTAATTTCTGAAATTCAAAACTTGAAACTTGAATCTGTAATTTAAAATCATTTTTAACAGTTAAACTTTAATTTTTAAATTACAAGTTAAATTGATAAATAAGTTCTTTAGCCTTCAAAATTGAAATTGATGTTCTCCAGATTTTCTTAATTTCCATATCTAATAAATATGCAAATTTAGTTAAGGTGTTGATATATTACTTTTTGATAGCATTGCATATATATATATATATGACTAAGAACACATACAAAATTTATAAATACCTACACCTTATTCAACTCAATTTTTAAGATATAGTTTTTTATTTATTTATTTAATTCCAATTCAACCCAAACCTGAGAGAGAAGAGGCTATGTTTTTAGATGTTAGAACAGTTTATTTGTTTATCCTTTCCCTAATTTATGCGTAAGAAAAATAATATATTACAATAAAATAATAAAATATAAATTGAATAAATTGACTTGGTTGTATTTATTTATATTTAGTATTTCTATATTGGAGAGGGGTCAATTTACACAAAAACGTTCGTATTCAAATTTTGTAGTACATTAGAAAATCATTTTATATAAATCATATTTTCAAAGGAAAATATTAAATATAAATTATTTAATACAAAATTTACGTATATTAAAATAAATGTAGTAGATATTTTTCAAAATATATAATTTAGATATAATATTTATATATTAAAATCAATTTAATATATATTTGTAAAATTTACCAAATGTGAATAATTTGATCAATTTACATTAATAATTATAATGATGTGAAGTTACAATTTAACAGTTTAATCAGTAAAAAATTATAGAAAATATGTCAGAAGAGAGCTATTTTCTAAATGTGTTTCATGATTATGATTAGTAGTCTCAATATTCTACAAGTCACTTGAATTATATTCATCATAATACAACCAAAAATTAAATAAATGATGTGTTTGAAATCTAGAGTGTTAAAAATAAAGAATCCAAAATACTTGACAAATGATCAAGTTTTGATAAATAACATAAAAATATTGATTTTCCAAAATATCATTTTTTAAAAAACTTATCTGCTTTCATACACTAAACATAATATATCAACAATTGATTGACTCTTTAATCAACTTGTTTAATAATGTAATACATTTCTTATACTCTAACTAAATAAATACTTATTAAACTTTAAATAAATATGATGAATTAATAATAACAAAAGAATTTAATAGGTTTTTTTTCTAAAACTTTATTAGTTTTTTTTTCTAAAACTTTATTAGGTTTAATTTTTTATTTTTAATAAAAAATTTAAAATTTTGATAAAAGAAAAAAAACTAATACTTATGAATAAAAATTGTCACGGATTGAAAACTAATATCTAAATGGTACCAATGAAGTTTAAATGATTTTTTCTTTATATTTATTTTATAATAATAATAATATTATTATTATACTACTAAGTCGAAAGGTGAACCAAAAGGTCGAGTCAAAAAGTTAAATGTAAAATATATAAATAAATAAAATTATAAAATGGTTATTGTAGAAAAGTTCATAATGATAGGGTCTAAATTAACAGGTAGGTGTTTAAAAAAATATATTAGGTAAAAAATAAAAATTCAAATACGTTTTGGATCCAATAAGAAAACATTATAAATATGTCATCAAACTAAGAGGTATGCAGAGTGAATCTATCTGATAACTATATCAAATTGATTATAACTTTGACATCAGATCACCTTACAGACACACACACTCAACCGTGAGAGGAGACTGGGAGGAGAAGCCGAGAGATCTGGTTTATCTAGCCCAACCTAGTAAGTTTGTCGGTCATAGGCCTAACCTGAAACAGGAGTGAACCGAAAGTCCAACCTGAAGCAAGAGTGAACCGAAAGTCTAGTATGAAGTTGGAGTAAATTGAAAGCTCAATTCTAAAAGTTCAAAAAAATCCGACAAGTCAACACATTTTGCTGAAAAGTCAACACATTTTGCTGAAAGAATAATAGTTTATCGGACTATTTGTAAGAACAATTATTATTATATTAAATGTTATTTTTTATAAATTTGAATGTTTTCAATTATATTTATATTAAAAAAATTATTAAATATTTAAAATACTTTTATTTTCATTCATATACTCTATTGTTTAATTTTGTTGTTATTTAGTATTTCCGATTTTTAACTTATCAATTAATTCTCTCAGTCTCTAATGTTCTTTAACTTTTCAATCAATTAGTTATTTAAGAAAGAAAAGACGAATTAACTAAAGAGTTCAAAATATATACAAACAAAAATAACGATTAAGTCCATAAAAGTAAGATAGCTGATAAAAATAAAAATAAAATATTTAGAATATTCCAGAGAAAATATTTTTATTAAGAATTTAATTGAAAATATTAAATTTATTATATATTTAAAATTTAATTAATGTTTTATTTTAATGATTTCGTCATTTAATAAAAAATAATATATTTTTAACTACTTGTAATTATTTTAAAATTATATATATATATATATATATATTTTTAAATTATATTATTTAAATTAAAAAATGAGATATACAAATAAAAAAATGCATACATTTATTTAATATTGCATGTCATATTATTAATATATTACCCTAAAAAAGTATATTTGAATTTATACTATAAAGATCATGTTTTTCTTTTGCTAATTTCAATCATTTGTTTAAAACGCAATAAATATTATATACTTATAAATGGGGAAACTAACGTAAATAATGGACATCTAAGTTTTTTCAATTTGAATAAATAATAAAAAAGATTATAGTATTTTTTTTACAACTTTTTTAATTACGAATTTCTTATTACATTTATAAAAAAAATCCAATGATCACTGAATAACTTTTATTAATTACCAATATTTGTTTTAAACGCGTATGGTTACTCGTGACTACTAATGATCATGAATAAATTTGTAGTAGTTTTTTAACTTGTATTCATAACATCACATTTCTGATTAAGCTTTTCAAGTTTTAGCATATTTTTTTAAAAAAAAACTAAAGCCTAGCTATTTCATAAGGTAAAGTATAAGTTTTTCAACAATATTTTTTTTAAAAAAAGGTAAAAGGGTAGGTTTTAAAAATGGATAAGTTACCTATTTATAATTATATTATCTTATTATTATTATTTTTATAACAGATTTATAATTAAATAATGTGATTTTAGATTTTAAAAGTGTTGAACATATTAATTTAAAACTATAGTAATTTAAATGAAGTGAAATAGAAAATGAATACAAGAATACTAACATTCTTGTAGCATTATTTAATTTGTATGATTTTAGAGATAATTTATTTTAATAATTATTATATAAGCAGGTACATTTTTTATGACGGTTTTTTTGTGAGATTTTCTATCCTTTATCACATAAAAATATTTTCTTTTTAAGCAGGTAACTAGCATAATTTCTTTAGACAATTTTTTTCTCAAAACCAATGCTACTTTGTGTTTTAAAAAATAATATTATTTTAATATAATAATATCATGCAAACGTGTTGGTGTTTGTGCTTCGCTTAATTAATATAAACTAATAAATTTATTAAATACGACTATTCATAACTAAATATTATTTTTCTTCTTGAAGGTATATAAGTTTCTACATTAATCAAGCCTTTATATTGCATTTTTTTATTTTATATAACTTAATATTAATATCATGTTTGGTATATTTGAATTCAGAATTGGACATTAGATTACTGATGTAAGGTGTGATGTCTTCAACATAACTTTTATAGATATAATTAATACTCATTAACATAATCATTTTATAAGATAAAATCTAAATTTTGAGATTAAATAGACAATTTACTCTTATATAAATTTAGTGTGATCCAATAAATAAGTACATAAATAAAAACAAAAAATTTATTAAATCGTATTTATTATTTTTACTTACTTGAAACATTGAAGTACCTTTTATATACACATTTATTTTAATTTTTCTTTTAACTTAGTAATAGTATTATTGTTAAAAAGAATGAGGACATGCCTCTTAGAACTCTCAGTTCCACCATTACTTCATGTAAGGTGAGTTTTACTATCTTCTTAATCTTGATTACAAAGATTAGGGAAAATGTGCAGATTTTTTTTTTAAAGAAAAAAAACTAAAATGAAATATGTGATAATTCAAGAGACAATTGATGAATTTGTAAAAATGAAAAAAAAGACAGGAAATGTCAAGCCAACGCGCCGAATGGGAGCGCGTGGAAGAAGGCATCTGGTAAACGCGTTTGGGGCAGTGTGGGTTGCCCTAATCGGATGCGAGCGAGAACTGGTTCTCTTATCCTGTGAAACTGTCATCATAAATTCACCTATCAGCCTCGGCCATGTCCTCGTTCGCGCACCTCCTCTTCCTTCAGCAACTACGAAGTTCAATCGCGCCTTCTCGGTAATAGGTGACTTCTCCTTTTCCTCTTCCATTTCAGATCTGTAATTTTCCCCTATTCGTCTATGTATCTGTGCCCTGATTATTCGTTTCGTTCGATTCTAGGTTGAATCATGGAGCCTATGGACATCATCGGCAAATCAAAGGAAGACGCGTCGCTTCCTAAAGGTTCCCCCCTCACTTTCCTCTCTTTCAATAGTTTATATAATCATATCGAGTTCTTTGGAATCGGTTATTATTGCAAAGGTGAATTCTGGAGACTGCAGAAAAGAAAGATAAATTGTCCGCAATAGGTCTAGTTTTTTTTTTTGACAATTAGGGCTAATAGTAATATATCGTGATGAATATTTTTCCTTTGCAAATGCTGCGTATAAGCTTTCAGCAACCTAATTCACTTGATAAAACGTTTTTTTCTAAACTGCACTCCTAGTGAGATCATATCAAAACGGTCTATATTTAAAATTTAATCACTAGAAGATAGTTAATGCTTTTTTGAATAGGTTTAATTTATAAAATGTTGCTGATTAATAATGAATAGTGATGTCTGGTTCTTTTAATTTTTAGGATACTTGATCGTCAATCTTTTTATTCTCTTTGATTGGCAATACATTATTGTGTATTGCTTACAGAATCTTCTGATTTTTTGGCAGCAACAATGACAAAAATTATTAAAGAAATGTTACCCCCAGATGTACGTGTTGCAAGAGATGCCCAAGATCTATTGATCGAGTGCTGTGTAGGTCAGGATTTTATAATCAATGATAATTTTGTTTTCATTATATTGTCTTTTATTTGTTGACTTAATTCTTTTAGTTTTAGGAAGCCAGAGATAGTGTTGTCAACTATTTTTATTTTTCTGATGTCTGTTAAGGTTAACTGTCTTGGTTCTGGCATGGATTATAAGAAGAGATGTCAACCATGCTTTATAGCAGCTGTATACCATTGCAGCTCTGGTCCCCTTCATTGAAGCCCATCGTACCAGCTCATTGTCATGCCTTGTGGTATCAATTGCAGCTGCATTCATGGCTATTTGCACCATTAGTGTGTGCTAAATCCTCATTTACCCCCGCTACTGTTTTTGCTTGAGTTTTTTTGTGTGTTTTTTTTTCTTATTTTGGTTCCCTTATTCGCTGTTCAAAATTGGAAACCATATTCCGAAACTATCATGTGCCCTTATGCCTCTGAAACACGGACCATTATTCTTTGACACCATATTTGGCCAACTCTGATGATTTCTGGCACTTCCTGGTGTTTCTGGTCTTGCCCTACTTTGTGGCACTATTTCTAATGTTCTGCTGTGTTGTTTTTATTCAATTCATTCTCACCGTTTTCTGCTCTTCATTTTGTTGCAGTATCTGACCCACAGGTCTTTCTTGATTTCATTTATGTTTGCTATTAACTAACCCTATCATACCATATTAGCTGTGAATTACTAGAATCTATAGTATAATAACATTGTTGGTAATAATTTCTTTTGAACTTGCTGTATGTTTTTTCATATAAGTTCACGTTGAAGTAACACAATTGTTTGCTAGTATATCTATACCGTGGACACGCTGAACATGTGTGTCATTCATTGCTTATATTGTCTAAAAACTTAGGTAGTTTCTCGTTAGAGTTTCCTGCTTCATATTCTTAGTTGACATTTTTTAAGAATTAAGATCATAATGGTTTATTTGTCATTGTAGAGTTTATAAACCTCATCTCCTCAGAATCCAATGAAGTATGCAACAGAGAGGAAAAACGTACAATCGCACCTGAGCATGTATTGAAGGCTCTACAGGTATTTGTCTATCCTTTAAAGCTTCACATATGGATATTTTCTACTTTATATTTGAGCGTTTGTGTCGTTTCACACCATGCATTATCTTGGGTTACATTTTGTTTGGCTGTGAAGATTTCATTCAGAGGTTCTTAATGACACAGTTTAAGGAAGCTGAGTTGAAAGGATTAAAGATTAGTGATTTAATATTAACAATTTTGTCTTTCCTCTCTGCACGGAAGTTGCAGCGCAACTATTTATGTCTTCATGGTAAAAATTGCTGTAATAGTTAAATAATTACATTCTTATTTCTGATGAGACTGAGCACAAGTTGCTAACACATGAAATTAAAATACTCAGTAAGCTGATTAGGCTCCTCTTACAGATTTACTAGTGGATCCCACTAAATATTCTGCTGAAGGAAGTAATAATAGTACTGAGAAAGACAACATAATATGTATAAACTGAAATTGATTTATTGCATTACTTGTTTGAGGTACATATATCTTTAAAGAAGTAGTCACTTGTTCTACAAGTTTTGCTCACTAGACCTTGTATCTAACTAAGTTACAGCTAAGCATAACTGACTTCAGTTAGTTTGTTACCACTTTGCTAACTATACTATAGATCTAAATAACTGACAGCTCAGCATAACTAACTTCAGTTAGTTAGTTGCATTGCAACAGATGCTGACTAGGCACCTACAAAGCTAAGTGTTTACAATAGCTAGCATGGTTATACTCTATCATTCTATCATCTACCATATAAAAATGTGTGCACATAGACATAAGATACTACCTTCCGAATAATAATACTCTGTAAAAAGAAGTTAAATGAAAAATTAAGTGCATTTAATATCTTAGAAATATTTGAAACGTACTTTCTTCATCTTGTAAGTAGGATGATGCTGTAATAAGATTTATAATTATTCTTTTCTTACCCTGAACCTAAAGTAGCTGTTGCCTTTTCCTTGAAAAATTAGAGTCTATTTTGGTATCCTTCTGAGTTTGATAATAGATCATAGCAATATGCATGCTCTCTGCTGTATATTTTGCATCAGGAGTGCCTTATTAATTGAAAAGAAAAGGAACAGTTTTTTTAAAATGAATTTTTCTATTATGCTGTTAGGAGTGTTCCAAACTTAGGTTCATTGAATCCTTTAAACATGCTGCATACCTGTTTCTAGTTTTGTTTATTTATTTGCTCCTTTCTCCCCAGGTTCTTGGATTTGGCGAGTACATCGAAGAAGTTTATGCAGCATATGAACAGCACAAGATGGAGACCATGGTAATTAATATTAATGCCCCATCTGCATGTTGAATACTTAAGTGATACAATACAACACAACTTAGCATATTCACTTTCTTGAGTCCCTGCCCGACACACAACCTTAATTTCTTGTATGAATTTAACTGTTTTTGTTATTGATTTTTATCTTCCAGCAGGACACTTTAAAGGGTGGTAAATGGAGCAATGGAGCTGAGATGACCGAGGAAGAAGCATTAGCAGAGCAGCAAAGGATGTTTGCAGAGGCACGTGCTAGAATGAATGGTGGAGCCATTGCTTCCAAGCAGCCAGATACTGACCAAAGTTTAGATAGTTAACTTTAGGATCTTTATAGAAGCACAGGCAGCACCCTGACTCCTGTCTGTGCTTCTAATATTGTGTACAAAAACCATTCACTACTTTGCTGGCCTATGTGGATGTGCTCTCAATTTGTATTCTATCGATGTATCCATCTTTGTAAGTCAATGTAATTAGTGAGAGACCATGAAAAGCCTCCCATTTAGCGTTACATGTAATTATTTAATTTACTTTTTGTATCTTCCATATTCTAACAACTCCTAGCTCAATTCTGACAATAGCTACTAAATTTTATTAGATTGTAACAAATTATCAAATACGTAGAAGCAATGGTGTTTGGTTTATTTGTTGCCTTGATTAGAATGTGGGAGATCTTGCAAGCTCGAAATACTGCCGTAAACGGAGTCATGTCATTTCAATACTACAATAGCAGTGTCCCTGTCATTCTTTTTCTTTACGGATATCCCATCAAATTTTCTCGTGTAATTTACTAGCTCATGAACTCTAGACCTAGCAACCAAAGTCTAATTATGTAGAGCTAAACCTTAAGTGTCAATTTTCATAACAGTGCAGTAGGATTGAGTGCTTAGGGGACTAACCTAGAACGAGGTGTCAGTTTGCTGATACGTGTAATGTAGTCTCTGTAGCCAACATGAGCCACGAGAATTCAGTAATGGTTAACCTGATGTCACCATGGTGCGCCTTTGCACTAGAAGACATAGATGGTGCAGAAGAGTGTGCTAAGTGCATGTCGAGTTTCAACAGTGATGGCTTTGTGTTTTGTTTGTTCTTGCTTTAGGTTTTTTAATCCTTTTTACCGTTTTGGGCATCAAGTCAAAAGAGTTTAGTCGAGCACAATGGCACAGGGCGAAGCCTCTCTCTCTCTTTCTCTCTCCCTCCCTACCCCACCAGAAAGTGAAATAACAAACACATTGTCTCCTTAGATTCCTTTCTTTTCTATTTGAAGCGCACTCTATCCCAGTCTCTCTCTGATTTCCTATATCAGCTGGTGGGACTGGTTATGTTTCTTTTGTCAGGATTCTCTTGCACTCACTATATGAAAGGGGGGAGATGGCCAGAATAACAAAGAAACAATTAAATAAACCTAAAAGCCCAACATATCTATCCCCAACAGTAAAAAGAAGAAACCAGATTCATACTCTCTCGTCTCTCTCTGTCTACCACCTGACCTTCTTTTTAAAGCCTGTTCTTCCTTTCTCTTACGAAGACACTAGTCATGGATACAACCTCAACCCCTCAACCTCAAGACTCATCCTCCAAGAGGCATTTCCATTGGACCAACAAGGTTGGAAATGAAGACGTCCAAGTCCCCCCCACCTCTGAAACAATGCCCAAAACCATAGACGAAGACACAAACACAAAGGGAAAAGAAGAACAAGAAAAAGATGACAAGGCTGTTCCACTCCCAGGCCCTGCAGCCACTTCGCAAAAAAAAAAGCTTCAGGCCGTCGCAATCTCAAGGCTCCGCTCCGTCCTCACCGTCTTCGGCAAGAACCGCTCCAACCTTCCTTTCGGCCTTGGTTCTCGAGTCGTCGGCACCCTCTTCGGCTACCGTCGCGGCCATGTCCACTTCGCCTTCCAGAAGGACCCTACTTCCCAACCCGCTTTCGTCATCGAGCTTGCCACACCCATAACCGGTTTGGTTCGTGAAATGGCTTCTGGGCTGGTCCGAATCGCGCTGGAATGCGACAAGGACAAAGAGTCAGAGAAGAAGAGCTTGAGGCTGCTTCAGGAGTCCGTGTGGAGAACCTACTGCAACGGCAAAAAGTGTGGCTTTGCCACCAGAAGAGAATGTGGAGCGAAAGACTGGGAAATCCTCAAGGCCGTGGAGCCAATTTCAATGGGTGCAGGTGTTCTGCCAGTGAGTAATAAGAGTGATGGAGGTGACGGGGAGGTGATGTACATGAGGGCTAGGTTTGAGAGAATTGTTGGGTCCAGAGACTCTGAGGCCTTCTACATGATGAATCCTGACAGCAATGGAGCACCTGAGCTCAGTATTTATTTGCTTAGAGTCTAGTTACTAGTTACTACTACTACCAGCCCTTTCAATTATCATACTTAACTTTCTTTCCCTTTTAGTTTCTTCTCTCTGGATGTTAAACACTAGGCTATTCCTATACTACTTGTTTAGCTAGCTCCTCAATCATGAAAATGGTCTCTTAGTTCTCTCTGTTTTTTTCTCCTTTTCCCCCTCTTCTTCCACCAGGAAGAAGAAGTGGGGTTTCAGTTTTTTTTTTTGGCTAGGATAGAGGGGTAGGGTAAAGGCAGAAAGTGGGAAATTAATTGTGGGTTACCAATACTTTACAGGGTGATGGTGGGGTGGATCATGAAAGGTGTATATGTATAGTATCGTTTCCAATCCTTTAATTAGTGATATGAGGCGAAGGTTAATGCAAATCATCATTGTCTTCCCATTTTTATTTGGTTTACTAGCTTTTGCAATTTCGTGGTGCAGTGTTGTTTTATTTGATTCCACTCGATGGCTTGCCTTTTTTGTACTGTGCTCCTTCACGCTTCCTTTTTTCATTTTTTTACTTGTGTGTTTATTTGCATGATGATTAACTCGGTCCCCATTGTTGAAGGGTTGCTTGGACTTCTAAAATTAAATTTCACAAACCACTGCTACTCTATCTGGTTTAACATTTTACTGTAAACTACTATGTCAGTTCTACGCTTTCAAATTCTGTAAATGATACCTGGTTTGCTTAGAGACAGGGAAGATTGTTTACGAGAATATCACTTCCTCCCCTCTCTCCATGGATGATAACTTCATTATTATTTGGTTTGAGTGCCCTTTCATTTGTTTCCTTATGCTCTTTTTTCCCTGTTTAGTTTGGATTCTTTATCAGCATGTTCTTTTAACCCAACACAGTTTCAGTATTTGGTCTAAAAAGTTAATATTGTTCCAATGATTGCTTTTTATGCACAATTTTGTTTGCGAAGTGATCCCAAGAATTTTTCTTAATGTCTAAGCCTAATCATAGAAGTCATCAAAAGCAAAATTAAAAAAAATAAAAAAATAAAATTTATATTCAGATACTAACAATCTGACAGCAGACCCCATCTTCTCCTCACTTTTTTCCTTTGTTTATACACTCGATCATTTGCTTTCCCTCTTGTTGACTACTTTTATTTTTGTTGGCCTAATTCAAATCTGAAACATACTCACCAGGTTGTTTTCATAGGAATTTGTGCAGCTTTAGTCGATAGCTGTAGACTTAGCCCACTACTGTCAACATTTAAGGCCACTATCCTTTTTTTTTTGTTCTCACGTTATTATTTGAGGCAATCTTATCTGAGATAAGTTCAGCACTAAATATAGACATTTTTCCTTAAGAATTTGAATCTTTATAGAGAGTTTTTTTTGTTAGACCCAACCTTCAATGCTACTACTCTTATTTAATCCCCAGAGGAAAATCCTTTACCCGGAGTGTTTGATCATAATAGTGATAATTCCTTTTGCCTTTCCCTTCCTAGTTTTCAGGCTTTCGAAAAATCCTACTATTTCCCTGCAACTTTGAGAGAAAAGATTGAAGATGAAGAACATATGTGGCTTACAGCCAGGACAAAATAAAACTCTCAAGAAGTCTTTCACCGAAACCAAAGTCCTTTTGGTTATTTTAATCATCTACTCATCATTCTTCTAAGGATAAAGCTAGTGGCTTCACATAAAGTTGAACCACAGATTTACATTATTATTGTTGTTCAAACTAACGCACCAAAATCTCCCTCAACCCACCACATTCAAAAGAAACAGTACTACAGATTAGAAGAATGCCTTAAGATTGTGTGGTACAAAACCATAGGTCATTACAAAATCCTATTGTTTGGTCTTTTACATTTGCTATTGTAGGACATGCAGTCCTTACCAGTGACCAATTATAAGCTTACTGGCTAACTAATTTTTTTACAATATGACAAATGAAAGTATGTATGATATGTCCTGGTGTACAGAAGTGGGGCTGCATGTCAAATAGACTAATTATAATTGAATAATCACTTCAGATTGATATGATGTGTATGCTTTCTTTTGATCAGGCAAGAGAGACTTTTCTCCTACCAGGTTTGAATTTGAGTGACAAACTCAGCGATCATAGGTACCACTTGATGTAAATCAAGTGAGCAAAAGGGTCACACGTACACTTACATGGTACCTAGGAAAACAACCACCTCAAATAATGCCTTCAGGGCAGTACCACGTATTTTCCTGCAGGTTATATATGTGCTGTTTTGGGGTCTACTTGAACAGTACCATATTTCCCAACATGATTAATCAAACCTCAAAATTTCATTCAAATAACAAAGATAAGTGATCTTACAAATTATAAGGAGGAATATCCCTATCAAGTTGTTCAACCTTCAAGTTCTTTGGTCTTCTATTTTAGTCTCTTCTCTCATGGATATTTGCAAAAACACTCTGACGGTCAAGTTAGTCTCATTGCAAGTTCAAGATTAAAACAGTCATTATCTTTTATCATGGGGTTTCCTCCTATTTATAATTTTCTGGTGGGCCTTTCTATGTGTTAGGATTAGTGCAAGTCTAATACTCGTTTAATCATATTTTTAGTGTTTTAGTTAGTTTTTGATTCATAACTACGAAGTTAAGACGTGTTTGACTTGTCCAAGAAGCTAAAGAGTCGATATTTCGTTAATCAGCTTCTCGATTTATCGAAACCTTCCAGTGCAATAAGTTTGTGTAACAAATTACATGAATGAATGTTAGTGTTCTCTTTCTTTCTTTCAAGCATACATTTAACAATAATTATTTAGATTTAATTTGTATATAAATATGTAAAGTGAAAAAAAAAACGATTTTAGTGTTGATTTGAGGTTAATTAAGTTTAGGACATACTTTACCACGAATCACCAACATTAGGAGAGTGATTACACATGATTATGAGAACAAGGTGATTAGGAAGCCCACTAATCCAATGATGTTTGTGGAATTAGTCTATTTAGTTACATCTCATAACCTCCCCCAACATGTTTAGATCCTGAAAACCAACCTCGTGTAGAATGCTATTTTTCTAATAAATTCTTATTTTCCTATAATCTTTACTCATTTTGGATGTTGAAATTTACTCTCTTCAACCGTAAATTTCTTTCTCAACCAAAAGTGACACTAAAGAGCATATTTGTAGGAAGAATATGAATTTGAAACTATGTTGTTTTTGTAAGAAAAACATATTTAAGTAATTAACAACATTCATATATTTATTTATATGTTTAAATAAAATATCAATTGTTGGATATCTCAAGTTATCCAATTAAATATGTTTGATGAAGTCATCAGTTTTGAAGAGAAGTTGATGAAGTCATAAACCTTGAAAAGTAGTCTTGGTGTTTCATAAAGTGTCTAGGTAGCTTAACCTAGTGTTTGATGTCTTGATCTATCTCTTATCTCAAGCATATGATGAAAGGTAAAAACACAAAGTCTTTTTCAGGAGGAGTTAAACTGTTTTGAAATAACTAGAAGGTTTTTCAAAAGTGTTATTAACTTGTTTTAGAAACACTTTAGCTTTTTCAATTGGTTAAAAGTACAGTTTTTCAATTGGTTATTCGAAGAAACAAATTGATTAAAAGTTTTCTGGTGTGTTTTCTTCTATAAGTTATTTGAAATTCTTTAACATTTTTTTTATGTGGAAACAAAATTTAAAACAATGTATTATAGTGATATTTAAATTTTATATTTTTTATATAAAAATAATTCATGTGAGTTATTACAATAGAGTTGTCTTGAAAAATCTATAACTTCAATAAGAATATCTCTCCTTTTCTAACCGTTTTGTAACTACTTTTTAATATACATATTTTTCTTTGTTTTTTAACCTGATCAGTATAACATTTTATTAATTTTCTTATTTATAAAACACTATTTATAATAAATAATAACTATCATCAAATACTTTATAACTATAACATTATAAATTTAATAAAAAATAATTATTTTATAATTACTCTTTAGTAATTGTTATAATATCTAATTTTATTATCATAAAAAATAGATAGCACATGTTTTCACATAAAATTTATAATGGAAAGTTGGTTTATTTTAATTTTTTCTCCATTTCTGCAAATTCTCTCTACCATACAAATTCACTTAAAGTCATGAACCTCTTTCATTATTAATTAATTCTTACAGATTTTTTCTTCAAAGATAAATTTAAAATAAGATTCGATGTTAAATACGAATATTTCTTCCTGCACACATTCCAGCATTGATTATGAAGTTGTAAGATTCAAGGATGAGGACTAAAAACTGCAAAAGTAAATTAATCAAAAAAAATATCTTCAATTTGATACTATGCATATATTCAAAATTTCAAACCAAAATTGAAAAATAATAAAAATTTACTTCAATATGAGATAATTAATTCATAAAGAAAATTAAACTAGCTTTAATATCGAATAGTCGTGTTTCATCAACAACTTTTGTTTAAGTAAATTATCACAGTGACCATGTTTACTTAAAGTTTGTTGAACATATCATTTACGAAAAATTAATGTAGTTTGGCGTGAAAATTATTTTCGCTTCTAATCCAAATTTTAAATTTATTAATTTCTTATAGTAAAAAAAAATTATTGAAATGCATCCTTTTCAGTTTTATTAACGTAACAAATAAATTTTAAGTGTAAACTAGAATATTAAAATATTTATTATTAATGTATATATTATAATATAATAATATAATTTTCATTATGATTTCGTTTGTTATATATATAAAAAAATTAATAATAATCATTCTAATAATTTATTTATTACTCATGAAATTTAAAATTTGGACTAATAATAAAATTAATTTTGCGTTATAATAATAAAAAAAAATATCTAATTCAAAAAAATTACATGTGTTTACTTTGTGAATAAAATAATAATGTCATATTAACGTAATTTATGCTACAAAATTGCAAATTATTTTATGTATATTACTTTTTTTTAAGTGTATGGTTTGATAGAAGAAATTGAGGCCATTGTCCTTTTTGGATTATGAATGTGAAGCTAACTTACCTAATATCTATTATATTGTCTTTTCCTAACTAATTGCCTTTAACATTCACCAACCCAATCCCAATTGATTTGAGGGACATATGAGCCATAACTACACGTTGGTTTTATCTAACTTCCCTTCCTTTATCACTCATTATTATTATTATTATCATTAAAGATTATTAGGTGTTTAAGTCTTAATAATGTATACAAATAGTGTTAATATCCGACTGTAAAATCATAATCATTTTGCAATGCCATTGATGTGTGTGAGATGGGGCTAAGTGGGACTTCCAAATCCTTGCATTTCATAAACTAAATAAGTGAGATATATATTTTTATAAAAACATTTATTTATTTATTTGAAAATGTATAAGCATTGGTGCTTAAACAAACAATCAATTGATGTTAGGGATGTGTGAACAACTGACAAATACAATTATTTGAGTTTTTTTTCATATTTTACAAATACAATTATTTAAGTTTTTTTTCATATTTTACAAATACAATTTTTGAGTTTTCTTTATATTTTTTTTTAAATAAAAACCTTCAGGTATTATTATTTAACCTGATATCTCTGATATATCAAGTAACAATAATATTTACAATAGTATAAAAAAATATTATTAAAATAAAATATAAAAATATGAAAAATTAAACCAAAATTCATATGTTAACATCTTGTTTTTTCTTTAATTTTTATTTTTTTTCATAATAGAAAAGCTTGATCATAAAAGAATAATCTAATTATCCTTTGCCACATATGTATATGTTCTTGATGATAAAGTGGTATTACATGGCTTGTTTTTTGTAGTTATATAATAAGTTCCAAGTCTTTATTTCTCGACATAATGATTTTACTCATCTGCAAAAAAACTAGTATATATTAGAAAATTACTCACATTATGTTCTGTTTGGTAGAGAAGCAGGTTGAATTTTTCTTTTCTTTTGGAATATACCCTTTTAAAATAAATACATAAGTAAATTTTCTCTCTATTTTATTTACTAAATTAGAACTTTTAAATTGTTTATATGGAGTTAAAAATGTGAATTTCTGACCTCTTATGTCTCTTAAATTTTTGAAATATTCTTTTTATTTACTAAATTACTTTAAAATGTGAATTTCTGACCTCTTATGTCTCTCAAATTTTTGAAATATTCTTTGTTAGATTTGGTTAGATTTCTTTGAGAAGTTTTATTAAATGATTTCACACCATTAAATCATGAATTGTAATTCAAAATCTTAAAGATAATGATTTTGTGAGTCTTAGTGATAACTCTTATTTATACATTGTTTGTGATGATAATTTTGTGAGGTTCCATTACTTAATTTTTTTAACAGTAACCCTTACTTATGTCGTTGTTTACTGAAAGAATATTTTTTGTTTTATTCAATTTGTCTTTCATCTATAGCAAAGATATATATATATATATATATATATATATATATATAACCATAGCATTAAAACCGTACAGAACCGTACAGATTCTTTTTCTAACATAACATCTCTAATTAAGTCTAATAATGATTTTGTCCGGTAATATTCCCTCAAGTTGGAGCATGTAAGTCTTGAATGCCCAACTTGACCAAGATGGCTCCAAAATTTTTAGCACCGAGAGCTTTGGTGAAAAGGTCAGCTAGTTGTGTATGTGTGGGCACATAGGATGTAAGAAGGTGTTTGTGAATGATTTCATCTCGAACAAGGTGGCAGTCAACTTCAATGTGTTTGGTGCGTTCGTGGAAGACCGGGTTTTTAGCAATGAAGTGTTGCTTGACTATCACAATAAAGACGAATTGGGTCAGGATGAGGAACATGTAGAGAAGCGAGAATGTCTTTAATCCACTTTAATTCTCGGGTGGTCTTAGCCATTGATCGATATTCAGCCTCAGCAGAGGAGGCAGAAACCATCCGGTGAGAGATTTCCGTGTCAGTGGACAACTTGCCCAATCAGAATCACACCACCCAAAGAGTTGTAAGTTGTTCTCTCGAGGTAGGAGTATTCCTTGTCCAGGATGCCCCTTTAAATATCGAACAACACGAAGAGCAGCTTGCCAATGCTCGGAGCGTGGATTTTGCATAAATTGAGATAAAGTTTGGACACTGTAGGCAAGGTCAGGTCGAGTGAAACACAAATAAATTAACCTCCCAACAAGTCTATGATAAGTAGCCGGGTCAGAAAGAAAAGAACCAGTAGCGGAGCTCAATTTGTGATTTTCTTCACATGGTGTAGTGGCGGGCTTCGCACCCAACAATCCGACTTCAGTAATGATATCTAAGGCATATTTCCTCTGACAAAGGAAGATTCCGTTGGGGGAGCAAGCAACTTCAACCCCCAGGAAGTACTTGAGGCGGCCTAAATCTTTCATATGAGAGCATTGATTTAAGTAGCCTTTAAAACATTGGATGACAGTACCATTATTCCCTGCAATCACAAGATCATCAACGTAGACTAGCACAACCAACTGTATGTCATTATTATTGAGAGTAAACAGGGAATGATCCTTCGGGGATTGTTGGAAGCCGTAACGAGTGAGAGAAGAAGATAGTTTAGCAAACCAACACCTGGGGGCCTGTCGGAGGTCATATAGAGACTTTTGAAGCTTGCACACTGCCCCTGGTTGAGATTCTTGGAAGCCAGGAGGGAGTTTCATATAAACCTCATCATCAAGATCACCATGGAGAAACGCATTGTGAACGTGCATCTGATGAAGCTCCCAATCTTTTGCGGCTGCTACTGCTAGAGTTGTGCGAATGGTTACCGTCTTTACGACAGGAGAAAAGGTCTCGTTGTAATCGAAACCCTCCACTTGATGATTGCCAAGAATTATCAATCGAGCCTTGAATCTTTCAATTGTTCCATCCGAGTTGTATTTGATTTTGTAGATCCATTTACACCCAAGTGCCTTCTTTCCAGGAGGGAGAGCGGTGAGTTTCCAGGTGTCATTCAGTTCGAGGGTTCTCGGACCGCTTGAGAAAAGAACAGGGGTTCCTGCTCGGTGTGTAAAGAGGCAAGAAAACTTTGATGATGTTTAGAAAAGGAATCACAATTCACAAAATCATGTATAGGATACGAAACACCTGAGGATTCTGTTGAAGGAGGTGACGGAACAGAGGGGCTTGACGGTATCGTGGTGGCTGCGACAAAATCGCGTAACCGTACGGAAGGCAGCTTCGCGCGATGCCCTCGCCCAAGGGGAACCGCGGCCGTCAGCGGTGGTGAAGAAACCGACGGCGCCGTCTCCGTCGGACGCGACGGTGGATCCGCGGGTAGCGTCGAGGCTTCTATACACGGATCAGAGTCGTTGATAGTGTGGTCAAAGTCATCTGTGAGGGTAGCATCCTCCTTGGCTGGGATGGGAGATGCAATGGGTTGGTTGACGATGCATTCATCTAGGTTTGAGGAGGCAACTTCATGAAGAAAATGTGGGTCCGTTCCAGTTTCTAAAGAGTTGGCAATAATTGGGTTTTGCAATGGTGGTGCAGTGTCCATCTTTTTGGCTTCAAAATATGGAAATTTATTTTCGAAAAAATGTACATCACGAGAGACAAAGAAAGTTTCTGTTTCCAAATCAAATAATTTCCATCCTTTTTGGCCATATGGATACCCGACAAACACACATTTTCGGCTACGACTATCAAATTTATCCTGCTGTCTATTTTGATTATGAGCATAACATAATGAACCAAATACTCGTAAGTGCGCGTAACTGGGTACACATCCATGGATCACTTCATAAGGGGTTTTTCCTTTTAGAATGGAGGATGGTGTGAGATTGATTAAGTAGCCTGCAGTCAAAACGCATTCCCCCCAAAATTTAATGGGAAGATTGCCTTGAAACCGTAATGACCGAGCAACATTCAGAATATGCTGATGCTTGCGTTCGACGCGTCCATTTTGTTGCGGGGTCCCGACACAGGAAGTTTGGTGAAGGATACCTTGTTGAATGAAATATTGTTTTAGATACATGAATTCGGTTCCATTGTTAGAGCGAACCATTTTAACACATTTGTTGTATTGCCTCTCAACGAGTGTGAAATTTTTTTTCAAAGTCACTGATACCTCTGTTTTTTCTTTTAACAAATAGATCCAAACTGCCCGTGAACAATCATCCACAATTGTTAAAAAATATGAAGCACCACAGGATGAAGGAGTTTTATAAGGACCCCATAAGTCACAATGAATTAAATCAAAAATATTCAAAGCTTGATGCGCACTTAAGAAAAACTTATCTCTCGTTTGTTTCGATTTTTCACAAACTTCACAAACTTTATTCAACTCATCACGAGTACATTTCCCACTTATATCAGGAAGCATTTGCACAATCTTAAATGACGGATGTCCTAATCTTTGGTGCCAAAATGCTAGTTGATTTTCCATCTTGACATGACATGCTTGAGTCTTCCGTACCCCACGATACCAATAAAGCCCATCTTTCCGTTCACCTGCTCCAATCAGCGTCCTCGAAGTGCGGTCCTGTATAATACACAATTTATCAGTGAATGTTACAACACAATTTTCTTCATCCGTCAATTGAGGTACTGAAAGTAAATTGCATTTTAATTTGGGAACATAAAGGACATTTTTCAATTCAAGTCCTTCTTCAAGAGTCACTGTTCCCTGTTCGCAAGCTAGAACACGTTCACCATCGGGTAACCCTACGGGGCACCCTTGTATAGTTTCCTTTTCACCCAAATTTTCCAGTGACCCGGTCATATGGTTTGATGCCCCACTGTCAATAATCCACAAATCCCAAATGCTCTTACCAGTCATTTTCTCTGATTCATTTGATTTTTGTTTGCTGATCATATCAACCAGTACCTTCCATTGTTCATAGACTTGCCATCTCAAGTTTCTTGTCGTCATTGTTGGCTTGACTGTTGCTTCCACTAGCGTGTGCCACATTTGCACGTGTCGGGTTACCTTTGTTTCGCATCCCTTGGCGTCCCCTGCCGTTCCATTTGCCTTCACTTTTTGGTCTGTCACCCCACCATTCGGGATATCCGATCAATTGGAAGCATCCCTTCATGTCGTGACCATTTTTACCGCAATGACTGCACGTCATTAATTTTTCTACCATATCTCCACGCCCTTTTTCTTTGTAGTTGGCCTGCATCGCGAGACCCACGACCAACCTCCTTTCTTCCGTTGATTTGGCCATCATTCTCACTCTTTCTTCTTGTACCAACATAGCATATACGCGGTTCAGAGACGGCAATGGGTCTGAGGTCAGAATGTTTGATCTTACTGTCCCCTAGCTTGCGTCATCCAACCCCATAAGGAGTTGATGAACCTTCTCCTCCTCCCTTCGTTTTTCCAACTGAGCACCAATCCCACACTTGCATCCACCACACGTACAAGATGGATTTTGTCACTGTTAGCAAGCTCATCCCAAAGGACCTTCAATTTTCCAAAGTAAGTTGCCACCACCATTCCCTCCTGCTTGCATCTTGACAAGTCCGACCTTAGTTGTTGAATTCTAGGTCCATTCACGACCGAGAATCTTTCTTTAATGTCTTCCCACAAGTTATGTGCAGTCTCAGCACTGTGGATCGTAAGCTTGGTTCAATGGTGTTTAGAATCCAAGAGACAATCATGGACTGCACGGTCCACCAATCTTCAAGGTCGGGTGCCTCATCCTCTGGTTGGATATGTGTTCCATCAATGAAGCCCCATTTTCTCCGGGCATGAAGCGAGATCTTTACTGCTCTTGCCCATTCGTCGTAATTTTCTCCATGCAATTGGACTTGCGTGATTATGTTTCCGGGATTGTCACTCGCGTTGATATCATATGGCGAGTAGGTCTTCTTAGCACCTCCTCCTTCGTGCTCTGCTTTGTTGGCATTATTCTTTTCTGGTGCATCTGCCATGGTTGTGCACCGTTGCCTTTGCTTTGTGTTTGTCGGGTATCAGAGTTTTGATCTGATACCATGAAAGAATATTTTCTATTTTATTCAATCTGTCTTTCATCTATAGCAATGATACATATATATAACCATAGCATTAGAACCGTACATATTCTTTTTCTAACATAACATCTGTAATTAAGACTAATTATAGACCCATTAATAGTGATTATATTCCTATAATTAAGTATAATTATAGACTCATTAATAGTGATTATATTCCTGTAATTAAGTCTAATAATGATTTTGTCCGGTAATATTTACCACAACAAAATACATTCGTTTGAAATTCTTATCATGAAGACTTTCAATATAGAACAATGAATTGTGACTTGACTCACTTGACTTATGTTAAAAGACAATTGATATCATCTACAACAATCTCTCCCGTAACAATTACCTATTGATAATCAAACTACTGATATTAATTTTGATACCAGTTAACCTATCATGTGTTTACAATTAGGTTAAAAGTTATAGCAGGTAGTCAAGGTATAATTCTTTCTACTCTAAAATATAACAACTCAAACACAATTATTTAATTATAACTTAACTCATTTGACTTACGAACCATTGATGTTATCTTCATCGGTCTTTGCACTCATCACTCCTAACATTATGCTAATGCATAAACCCCTCAACCTCCTCCACCACAAAGTCACTATCTTTTGCCACAGCAATGGTCACACCCTCAACCACTCTTCCTATCCTCTCCTTAAGATCCAACCTCTCAGTCTCGTCAACACTCATCCCATACTGCAAATTGTAGTTCTAAAGAGTCAGGTTGATGCACATAGAGATAGAAAGGTGCGACTTGCAATGTAACAGAGGAACTAAATGGATCTAATATGAGCTCGAGTTTAATTGGATAATTTAAAAAATAATACTTCAGAAAAAACTATCTCTATATTTACTATATAAAAACTATATATTAGTTTGTTAAATAAAGAAATTGATGGATGATTTTATCATTTTTTTAAATGATTTCTCTTCCCTCTTCTCTCTTTTCATCCTCCATAAATCAACGAGTGTTGATATACATACATCCAAGAAGTAAAAACACCTAATGACGTGACTTATAATATATTATTAAACAAGTGTTGGATTAATGTTCATGTTTTAAAGGGTGTCTATGTTTTTTCTAAACAGAATAATACCTTGGGCATGTAAATGGTAAGGTATCATAAAGATAAGTTTTTAAACAAGGTGAGTATCACATATATCTCATTGTGGACTCTCATACAAGTTCTGCATCTTCATTCTTTATCATTATAATAAAGAAAATTCTATGTACAACTAAGAACAAATTTTGTACACATCCAACTTTAAAAACTAGTTGAAAAGGATGTGATTGCCCAAATCATTACAAGATACTTTAACCATGTGGACCCTACCGATGTGAGATGTCAACACACCTTCACAAGAGTCGACCAAAAAGCTCCAAGGCAGAAGAACATGGAAACATGAAGCCTAAACAAATTCATTTAAGGAGCATCACCGGCCCATAGACAAATTCGTACAAGAATATAGGTGCGTCTAGATTGAAAAAACAATGAATTGTACATGTATGATTAAAGATTTTGGAGTTTTCTCCATAAGCTTTAATAGCCTGCAATAATGAAATTGATGTGGGGAGATGGAGGCTGTGAATGAAAAAGCACGTATAAAGATGCTTGAGTCTGCAGCTGCCTACTCAATCGTCCTTGGAGTACATAAAAAGATGGTCACAAAGGAGAGGAAGCATATAAACGTGCAATTATCTTTCTCTCTCTATATGATACTGTAGTACTTCACTGTGCTCTGGCAACTTCCTTTCCACTGGCTCATAAAAATCACTTAAATATTGGCTTTTTGACGAGCAAAACCAGGCTGAAACAAACAAGAAACATTGATAAGTTGGTTGGAATTATCTGGATTAATTTGGACTAATAATTTTGATCAGTGAACTCGTCGTGTTAAAATTAGTTTATTACCCTCAAATCCTATAATACAGGACCTAGTCAGGATCCTTCTCTACTCAACAAACAAGTTTGTATAGAGTAGGAGAAAATCATATTCTTGACATAAACAAACTTGTACACTTTCGTAATCAATCAAATCACATTCTTAGACTTGAAGAGGTACAAGGTATATCGTAATTTTCTTGTTGCTTAAATCCTAGTATTAATGTAAATAATTCTAACGAAGTTGCTATATGCATGTTAAAAGAGAAAGGAGCAAGGAGGGGAGAAGCACTGTACCTGAAGAAGCATGGATGGAGGAGGTGCAGTAGGTTCAGCAAGGACATGACTTCTAGTTTTTCGACCATTTAATGTGGTAACTGATGGACTATTATTTGTGGTTATGTCCCAAAACGATCGTTTCTTGGCAGTGGGGGCTGGTGATCTAAAACGTTGACTTGGACTCTTTATCTCACTATTGTTTGGTTCCTTTGGCCGTAGGCTAGACCTAGTCACCACTCCCTTCCCCGCTTCCCCAGCTGTTAATGTTTGTCTGCCACCGTTCTGTGAAAGCTCGCGAATAATATCATCTTTTTGCTTTAGCTGCAATCTGTGATCCTTCTTCATTCTCTCAATCTCTGCCTCTAGTGTTTTCACAGTCCGTTGAAGTGTCTTGATGGCTAGTTCAGCTCCCTTCTTCTTGGTTTCTGGAGTGAAACAAGTTCCAGCCAAGAAAGAGGATCTACTCCTTCGTTTTTCAATTGGTTGGGCAGAAGATGGAGGACTGGAAAGAGGTTCAGCTGAAGGTGGTGTTGGGGAGGAATGTGAAGCCAAGGATTGTGCTCCGAGAGTCAACAACTTCTGCTGATGTTGAACCAGTTGTACTCTTAAGTCACGATTCTCCTTTTGCAGCTCAAGTACCAGCTTGGCTTGGTCAGTTTCTATCGCAGGCACTGGCAATTGATCCTCAATTGCATCGCTTACCTGTCCACACATAACAGATTACATTATTAAATTTCATCACAAAAATGTCACGTTTATGTCTCAACATTTGGATAATCATTAGTTTGAAAGGGTTGAGGGTTTCAACCTTCAATCGAATCTCCTTGGCTCTATCAGCCCAATGAACTGTATTCTGAGTTTCACCAAATGAGAAGTTACTTGGACTTATGTTTGCAATCATGACAGTGTTACAAGTTCCTCCTAGTGAATCCTTAAGAAGCTGAGTGAGTTTTGAGTTTCTATATGGTATATGTTTCTTGCCTTCAACTAGAGCATTAATACAGCTGCTTAGTGCAAGAAGAGACCGGTTTATATTGGCACCCTCAAGGGATCTAAGTGTTCTTTGATCCGTAGCGAGAGCTCTCTCAGACCCTGCAAGATCAATTAATGAGAGCTTACCCACTCGGTTAATAATATTCATTGCGGCATCTCTAACTCGGTATTCCACCACAACCTAGATATAACAAATAAGGTGCATTGGGTTAGTGTGAATAACCTGTCACAGAATACATAAAGGATTAAAAACGGCGGTGCAGAACCATAATTATAGTACCATTCTCTAATCAGATTTAGCGTTTCACTTAGCTTAATAACAATATTTCACATATTATCAAGGTAAAACTCTATTTTTTAATTGAAAAATAGTATAAAAATACTTAAGGTTGTGCACTTATGTTTTATCCAAACATTAAATGGATTCTTCACCTTTTCCTCAAAAACCATGACGGATTACCTGCAAAATTGCATGTGAACGGGAAGATGTTTCATTTGCACGTGTTGGTTCTGTGGTTCGGTTCTGATTTCCTTGTTGAAGCAATGCCATCACCTGAAGCAACAGGATAAAAGAAAAGTTAATAATGCTAAACAAAGGTTCCATTTTAACTTGAAACAACTGTCTAAAGTTCTTCCAAAAAGGATAAATAAGAACATTACTTCATCTGTTGAATACGCCCTATATTGTGTAAGACCTGCTGCCACAATCCCCTACACAACACAATTTGAGCAAAGTATAATCAGCTATCTTTCAAGCACAATTTAAACACAAGGCAAACACGACCTTTCAATGTTATAGACTATAAAAAACTTATCACATACTAGTAAATACTAATCTGTAAACAGATTAACACAAGCAATGGCATGAACCATCTACACATCAACAACTCAACTTGGAGAACTAAAAAAGGGCACCTGTTTATCTTCTCTAAGAACTAAAGGTCTTCCAGGTGAAAGCAAGTCCCTGACAGTTTCATTATAAACCTCAAGATAGGACAAATGAACCACATGGTTTCCATCACAACTCCGCTGCCTGATTTTACTGAAAAGATCCTTAATAGCCAAAACCATAACCCCAGGATTCTCCACCGTCCCAAGCATTGTGTAAGTCTTTCCAGCTCCAGTTGCACCATAACAAAAAACGGACCCATTCCTCCCTTGCAAAACTGCTTCCACAAGCTCTGAAGTCCTGAAAAATCAAATTCAACCGTCACTAACAATGAAGTGAAAGTATGAAGCAAGTTGTACAAGCAACCTTGTGGTAAACAATGTTTTGATTTTGTACACACCACACCACAGCTACCCTCTGTGAGATGATTCTATTTTAGCTGAGTTGGACCACTATAGGAAACAAAGTTATCCTTCCAATTCGAGATATCTAGTACTGCATACCCAAAACTCCAACAAAGCACGAGAACCACTGTAGAAAACACAATTTCCTTCCAAATCGAGATATCTAATACTGGATTCCCTAAACTCGAAACAAAACACAAAGTCAAAGATACTTTAATAAGCTAAAACAACTCTACACTAGTTAATTCACAGTGTTGTAAACAATTTTTCATCTACACATTTTCCACGATGATATGAAAACTTGTTTAGATAATTTTTTCTGCAAGTACCTACACAATAAACAATGAACAAGGTTTTTCCATAACTTATGCACTTCAGTTTCACTACCAGGTTGCAAAAAGTCTAAAAAGATAGCAAGCATGTAAACAATTCAAAAAACAAGAATGGTTATGACTTGTGAGGAACTCACGAGGTGGAATAAACTTCTTGCTGAGAAGCGGAATCTGGAAAGGCAGCGTCAAAGGTAAGGTGGCGTCCACGAAGCCTATTGAGTCTGAGATAATCGTTTTCGTTGGCAAATTCCGTGAGGTAAACATCACGGCGATTAACAACTCTGACACAGCACCGTGAACCCGCTTCCTTCTCCTTCGTATTCATGGGTCTCAGCCTCACGAAAACCATGATCCTGCTCCCCACTTTCCCTTGCTTCTCTGAAACCGCATCCACTCTCTCCGGTTCCTGCATCGAGAGCTTCCGCGCCACCGTGGCAGAACATGAAACCGAAACATTATTATTCGTTGTCGTTTTTCTGGGACAAGAAAACCCGACAATGCGATCTACGCCTATGATGGCGTTTTCCTTGGCGTCATCGTCGTTTGAGGGGGGTTGGGGCAGCACGAAGGTTCTTGTGACCATGGTGTTGGGCATTGCGTTCTCTCGCATGACCGTCTTCTCAGGGAACCTGAGAGACGCATTCTTTAGAGACGCGGAGGCTTGCTTCTGTTGCTCGTACAACAGGGTCAGTGTTTTGAGCTTCTCCTTCAGTCCATGGTGCGGGTTTCTCAGCCGCGTCGCCGTCAATGGGTTGGGTTCGGCTTCCCCGTTTATCTGGGACCGTGTTGAAACTGGCATTCTCGGATTCTCGTCACTACCTACACATGTGTGCTCGGAACGATTCAGATTCGCGAGAGTAGTGCAGAAATTAAGCTCACTCACTCAGTAGGAAGAAGAAGAAGAAGAAGAAGAAGAAGGAACAGTGTTGTGCTGTGTGCAATTTGGAATTTGATTTTGGGGAATTCAATCTGAGACGTTGGTTTGGGAGGGAGATGGACGACTCTGAGAGAGGTGAAATTGGATTCAGTAAAAATAAATGTTTAATTTAATTTTTAAATTTGATTTTATTATCTTATTAATTTCTACAACTAAAAAATAACTGATGTTTTCAAGTGTTTTAATTTTATTTAAGCTTCTACAATTAAAATTTTAAGTCAATTCTCAAACATAAATGTAGGTTAAAACAAAAAAAGGGAGTTAATTTTAGAAACTCAATAGAATCTTCCGAAAACTTCAAAGATTTATTTAAAATTTCATACTAATATTAGAAATATATAATTTTTGGTATTAAATTGGTGTATAAGAATAAAGTTGACTATTTTTTAAATAAAAAAAAAAGTGGGGTAGGGAAAAATTTGAATGATAGTTCAAAAAAACGTATCAAAGGTACCATGTAACGGTCATGTCAGTTCATTAAAACGGTTACATATTGAGTTAGGTGTGGTCCGTTTTGAAATATCCTACTTCACGGGAATTCCACTTTTTCATAAATGGCCAATTTAATATTCAAAACTATATCACATAAATGTTGAATTCTAAAAACATTAATGATACTATGAAATTAAATAATATATATTTTCACTATGTGAAACTATTGAACTTTTGGAACTTAACTACAAACTTTTCATTTTATTTATTTTATATGAATTAAAATTAAATACAAATTTAAATTAATATGGTGCTACAAACTTTCCACCTAACTCTGGGAGGAATGTGAATAAATTATGAAGAAAATCATAATTCTTTAAAAAAGTCATAAGTTTGTTCTAAAGAGTTTATTAAATTACTGTTCTTCATTCACTTTCAATCATAATTCAAAAGAATATTTCACCTAAGGAAGTTTCAAGTGTCATTGAACTTCAAAGGCAAGCAAAACATGTGATTAAATCTTCAAATATATATATGATTTTGGTAATATCATTACTTAAACTGATTTTTTCTTTATATTAATATATTTTCTTACATTGTTTTACACATAAATAAATACTTTTTTAGTAAGCAAAAAATTACAATAAAAAATTTACCTCCTTTACATGATTTAATTAAAACATAAGATTTGGCGTTTATATTTATTGAATGAAATTTACTAAACAATCTAGAGACCATTTCTGTTATAAAATTGTCTAGTTATTGAACAAATATTAAAAAACTTAATAAACTGTTCCTTTTTCAAATATTATCTTGTACACACATAGTTATATTTTGTCAAAGATTAACAGTTACCAATTCAAAAAATCTGAAATTCATAAAAATAGATTATTAAAATTCTTGTAGGTTTGGAAATATGAATTCTAGGAATTTTCTTTTTATTAAATTGTTAGATACATATATTCAATCATCAAAATGTGTTATCTTTAATTATTCTGGATATAATTTCTGAAGGTTCAGATTTAATTATAAAATATTATCTTCCTAGTTATATTTACCAATTGACATAATTTAACATTTTTTACGTGTTAAAACATATTAATATTACTATTTATTTTAATTTATATACAATAAATAAATTTATCACCGATAAAGATTCAACAAAAATAATAAATATTTAAACTGTTAAATGATATATATATATATATATATATAATTAAAGATTATACGCGTTGAATCTTATACAATTATTACATTTTTTAAAATTTAATAAATATATACCCTTTTCTTAACTTTTTTTTATGATTATATTCATGACATCTTAGTTTTCCTTTTCGGGTTGCTCATAACAATAGAAATATTTTTATTCTATAATTATAATTATAATATTTTAAATAAGAATTTTTATATTTCATTATAGCTTTATTTAGTTCTACAAGTGTTTTTATTATATACTATAAACATTATAACAATCAATTAAAATTCTTTCTATAATCATTTGTTATATATACAATTTTTTTAGTTTTAATAAATTTTAATTATATTTTTAATTATTTTATTATAATAATTAACTTGTAATTACAATTTTTTTTTATTATAAAATAAATGGACATGCACACATGTAATTCCACCACTGGCTCTAGCATAATGTAGTCTTATAAAAAAAACAAATTATGAGCCTTATTAATATACTAAAAACTAATTATAAAAATAATAACAGATAACTTCTAAAAACATATTAATTTTTTTCAATTATTTAATATTTATTTTATTAAATGATTTAAAATAGAAAATTTAATTACATTACATAAAAAAATATGTAAAATAATATCAATATATTATAATTAACATAATATGTTATAAAATTATAATATATAGGACATTAGGTGAACACATAAAAAAATAAGATGAAAAATGAATTTATAATAAATTATTTTTTATACAAATAATGTATATTTACTGTATAATTTTTTTTACATATTATATACATAATACTCTGTGCTTTATATTTAACATAAAGAGCAAAAAAATTTAGATCATATTTTAAACCCTTCAAGGATTTACATAACTTTTTTATTGTAAATACTAGATTTATACATTTATAACTCATAATTTTAAAATATATTTTTATAAAATTTAAAATAATTTTAAAATTATATTTTAAATCATTTTGTAGGTTTTACTTTTGATAATATATGATACTGGCTGAAAATGATTAATACCAATACAGTTTAACTGATTAAAATATAAATAAACATTAATCATAGAAATTATATTTTAATAAGTAAAATATTATTTCTTAATACTAAATAAAATATTATTTCTTAATACTAAATAAAATATTAATATCAATTATAAGACATTAATTTAAACAATGAAATTATTCATTGAAATTAAGATTATTAAATTCAACTATATCTAAATATTATTATTAGCAGTTAGATAAAATATATTTATAAACCGATAAACTATATAAAAAAAGTTAGTAATATTTGTAGTATAATATCTCAAGTATAATAAACACATGTGAAAAACAAATATATTACCTAACTAGACAGTATTCTATTGCAAAATAATTTATAAACATAATTTTATCTTTAAAAAAATTCAAAATATAAATTTACATAATATCAACCATTCACAACAAAATTGTAAATTGATTCACAAAAACATATAATGATGGTTAAAAATCATTGTTATTATAAATGAAAATAATCTTTCGTATTTTTTCATACTTTCTCTTCTCTTGCCTTTTTCTTTGTTTGAAAAAGGATCATAAGAAATAATTATTTAAAAAAAGAAAAAAAATATGTAATTAAAGAATTTATTAAATTATGAACTTGATGATACAAACAATTTTTTATATTGTGAGAATAATAAAAAAGATATTAAAATATAAAAAATAGTAATTTCAACACAAAAATATAAAACATTAGGATTAACATCCATAATAATATAATTTGTATTTCTTTTTAATTATATGGTCAAAAATTTAAATTATAATTGTTCGTCGTTCGAGATGGATAATTGAGTTTTGGGTTAAGTTGATTTTTCTATTGAAAACTTGTCGAATGTTATTGAGAAACACCGAGTGGAGATTTAGGTGCAAAAAATTATTCAATACTCAAGTTAACAAAATCTTGGAGAAATATGAAAGCATTTAAGTGGATGAATGAGACGGAGTGAGTACTCCCTAAAGAATAAAGTTATATTTATAAACTTATGGACATAGATTAAGATCCAATGAGATTGTTACCAAATATTGGATTGATCAATCTGGTACAACATAAATAACTTTTCAAGTGAATGAGTTATTCAAATTTTCAAGTGGTTTTATTTGTTAGTATAGTACACAAGTCCCTAAGTTTAGGAGAACTTTATTCTAAAATTTTAACTCTATCACATTTTTTAATGAGCTTCAAAGAATAGGTTGTCTTTTCACAACTAGATTTAGGTCAGACTTTGTGACTGTTCGTACATCTCAATAATACGAGCTTAGTGTAATTATAATGTTTTGAGATGGAGCAAATCGCCATAAAACATTGATTATGAGTATTCATGATAAGTTTGAGGCATTGTGTTATTTATGCGGCTTCACTCAACGGGTCACATTGCCCTAGGATAACGTGACATGAAATGCAATCTTTTTAAAGTTCAATTTCGTGTATTTTACTTGAAAAAAACGAATATTTTTCAAAATGCGAATGAAAGCGAAACATTTTTAAGCATTTATAAATATTAAAATATCCTTGTTCGCTTGCACTTTCCTTATTAGTTTTATTAGTGTTTTTTTTCTCGAAGTCGATTGAGTTTCGTTGAACGAAGTTCAACATGATCATCTTTTATAATTTCTTGTTAAAAACATCATTTTTTTGAAATTGAAATGTTCGCCTCGAGACTCTTATAAATGTCTTTTCTTTTATTAGAACTCTACATCTAAATTTTTCCTATATTGGTAACGACCAAACAAATTTAAGTTCAGAGTCGAATGCTCTTTTCACATGAAGAAATAATAGATATAAAAAAAAATAAAAAAAATTCACTCCATTAACAGAAAAGATCTCATGGAAAAGAGTTTACTAGTCAACTTCCAAAATCCATCCAAGCGGAAGAAGAGTGAAGCAGGAAAATAGGTTGGAACCTCATAGACTATTTCGTAAAAAGAATTCCAACCTTAAGTCCCCCGATCGAGGGTTAGGGAAATATGATTCATCATTTAAATCATTTTTCCACATACAATACAATACCAATGTTTCAAATTTATGTCCGTTGAGATATCATTATTAAGTTAATCACTATATCTAAAGTATTGTTTACTTTAGAGTTCAAACTTCCATTACAATTTTATCTTTAAAAAAGAAATAGAAAAATTAAAGAAAAAATATATTTAAATTACTCTTTATCTCCATTTTTATATGTAATGTAAGATTATTTGATATATTAAAACAATAATTATATCTTTTACAATAGAAAATGAATCACACTTACTTGTATATTATATTATGCGCATTCAGATTTTGTATGCACTTGTATAAGTAACAAATGTGTCTTGAAACGTGTTCGTCATTTTCCATAAAAATAATGTTGTGCAGTTTTAAAAGATTTGTGTAGTGGAAAATAAGAGGGTGAGAATAGTGCTCCTTCACCCATGAGTAAAAAAGAGGTGAAAGAATGGAAGAACTATAAGATTACTCCAAACGCATATTATAAATATGCATGCAATAGAACAGTTGGACTTAATTTGGTTGGCGCATTCAGCAGATTCATGCTACTTTTTTTTGTTGCATAAGAGTGAATAAGTTTTTTAAATTGGTGTAATAAATTACTTAAGTTTGCAATTTGGAGGTAGGTCTTTGAACTGAAATTTAATATAATTACTGTTCTCATTTAATATTAATAGCATTCAATATTCAAACATCGGTTACCTAAGAAGAGGTGTAAACATAACAGATTATTCACTTCTTAAATGCTTTTATCAATGCAAAACCTTCTTTCAATGTCAAGAGGAAAGAGAGAATGTATGTTTTTTTTTAATGGTTTTGAAAGTGGGAGAAAGAATATGATTTTTTACATAAATAAAGAGATTTGTGCTTTATGTAGGATTATTGTATTTTATCCAAATATCTTTGTGCATGCATTTTATTATACAATATACAAAATTAAATATTTCATAAATTTGTTTAATACTTTTAAAAATATTTAATTATATTATTAATAACAATGTATAATTATAAATAATAAAATAATTTTATTATATCAACAAAACATATATAGTTAGTTATATAAAATAACAAATGAATATAATAATAAATATTATTTTCATAAATTTTAATATATTTAATAACTTTATTTTAATTTAACACAAAAATATTTTTTATTATATTTTTTTATTGAAAAATACAAGTAATTATGAATATTATATATTAGAAAAATTTAATTAATTCAAATTTACACAAAAAAATATCATAATTCATTGTTCAAATATTTTTTTAATAACAAAGATAAATTTGTAAACTTAGGACTCTATCCTCTTTCAATCCAAACAACCTCACGTATCCTCACAAATCTTCCCACATCCACTATAATCCTCACAAATTCACTACCTCCCTTTTCCACAAATTTCCTCCTCAAATTATCCATAAATTCAATTCTAAACTAACAAAATGACAATTTTAGTTTATTTTTAAAAAAAGTACATAATTAAATTAATATTTTAAAAAATGATAGCCTATAAGAATTATTATTTTTTTTCTCCACGTTCTCTAATTGTAAGAAGACCAACTTTAACCAAAAAAAATGTTATTCACTAATTAATAAAAAACATTAATTACCCAGTAAGCAAGACATAATAATAAATCACGCCACAACAAATTATAATGCAGACGAATTCTTCTTTTTACTCTATCAATCAACTTAACTTTCGAGTGGAATATTTGATTCATTGAACAATGATGAATTACACGAATTTTGATTTCTGCTAAGGAATCATTTGAACATCCATAGTGTTTTTGGGTGCATTCATTGGCCAACACTGTCTTCAACCTGTTCTTCTTTTTCTTTTTCCTTTAGGCTTATGAGAAACAACATCAATGAAATGTAATGACCAAAGCAGACAATGTTCTTGAATATTGACTACTTTTGTTTTCCATATTTTATAGCATTTTGGATCCTACTGAGAAGAAGAGGAACATAATTAAGTGCAGTGGGAATAATGAAAGTTGTGACCAAATTCAGCTTATTGTCTTCATGCAATGACATTAACTAATGCACTATTTCTTCATCATAATGTTTCCATTTTCCCAAGTTCCTATAGTGTTTTGCCCAATCATGTCTCTTTGTTTTCAATGTCAACTATTAAAGAACTACAAAATGTGTAATGCACTTCTTATCTATTTCTGATATCTTCTTTTTCAGCTCTGCACCTTTCTTTTTCTTTTAAGTTTCACTGTGCATCAAGAGATAAGTTAAATGGAAAATAAGTGTTTATTAAGAATATATTCATTCTCAATGCTTTAATAAAGTTTCACCACATTTCACCAATTATTGTTTCTCATTCAAATGGGTTGTCTAAAAAGTAACAAATTATAGTTAATAGTTTAATATTAGTTTAAATCTCTTTAGATTATTTTGATGCTTGATTCCATCAATTCACATTTTTTTGACTTATTTATCTTTTTCTATCCTTTTAGAATTATATATTTATCCAAACAAGTGGTTTATTACCTTCTTAATTTCCCCTAAATAAGGTCTTAACTTGGGTATGGTGACGTGAGTGTTTTCGGAAATCGGATTATAGGAATGAGTTCCGAGATTGATATTCCAAAATTGGAAATTCGTGAAAGAGAAAAAGACCTCCCAAAATATTTTTTTCATTTCACAATTTTTATGGGTGCAGGAAGAAAATGATGGGTGGAGGAAATATTACATAGACCAAATAAAAAATATTACAAAGATCAATAAAAAGGGCAAAAAATATTAAAAAGATCATTAGTCAAACAAAAAGGGCAAAATATATTACAAAGATCAAAGATCAATAGTGAAAAAAAAGGCAAATTCTCCATGCACCTTGTTACATTCTCATTCATTTCTATATATTTTTTTAATTCCAATATTACTTTCAATTAAAGCACAAATTAAAATTAACAAAATATTTAATCTATATTAACTTCCTGTTAATAAAATATATATAAATAAAAACTCAATATGTCTTAAATAATTTTTCCTATAAAAAAGGAAGTTAGTCAAATATGACATTTAAATTGATTTTTTTTTATTTTAAAAAATATGTTTGATGTTGCTTATTTTTAAATGCTAGAAAAGCTAAATAATAGTATTAAGTTATTTAAGCTAATTTGTGTCATAAAAATATATGTTAACAATAATTAAATTATTTCTCTTTGAATAATGAAATAACTGAATTAAATAAAACATAAAGATATTTAAAAAATATGTTTACTTTTATTCTTAGTTTAAGGGGAAAAAAAATTATTTTTCTAAATTTTTATTCATTCTTTTGGTAGCCACAAAATCCATAAAAAAATGAAGTGTAAAAATGAAGTAGAAAACTAAAAATAAATCATCTTCACATCGAAGAACATTGAATAAACGAACACTTTCGACAACTCTATCACACATTCTGAAATAACGGAACTGCTCTCTCGAATTAGGGATGACAATACGAGGCGGGTCATGCAAGTCGGCCCGCTACCCGTTAGCAAAAAATCCATGGCGGACTCAGTAATTCAACCCACCAACTCACTTAAGCTCATCCTGCATAACCCGTAGTCAATCATATTTTTTTAAATTGGAATGAAGTAGTTGAATCTTCATTCCAATTTATTGTGGGAGTATGATCATATATTTATTGTGTATGATAACCATTTAGTTTATACGATGATTATATTGGTTGAACAATTAATTTTAATTTACACAACTGAAAACATGACCTTGTGTTATCCTTGCTTATCAAAACAAAATTTGATTGTAATAGACTCTTATGATGCAAAAAGATTTTGGTAGTACATGTAATACATATTGAATAGTTGAGAACAAATTAATTCTGGATGTCAAACACCTATATTTGAATCAAAATATAGAAAGAAAAAAAAAATGTCAATAATGTTTCTTGAAATTGGATTGAAATAGTTGAATCATCATTTCTTATTTATTGTGGGAGTAAGATCATATTTTATTTTGTACGGTAACCATATTGGTTAAACCATTAATTTTAATTATATGTTTATTCTATATTTTTTCGACATGATTTTAGTTTGAAAATTGGATTGGAATGGACGAGGAATGTACCAACATGCATCTAATGTTATTAAAATGGAAGAATAGTGATGTTTTTTAATTGACTATGTTTAATGTAGCGATGTAGTTATTTGATGTTTGATATGTTTTGAAATGAAAGAATATTGATGTTTGATGCTTTATGTTAATGAAATTATTGATGTTTGATTAAGTTTTAAATGGAAGAAAAGAATATTGATGTTCGATGTTTTATATTAGTAACAAACATATCTTCAATTTTTTATTCAATTGTAATCTATTTATATTAATTCAATTTTATTATTCATTTTTTCAGTAGCAATGCAAAAAGTGACAAATATTTTGATTGAATTATTTTATATTCAATTTTTCAATAACAAACATTTTTATTGAATTTCTTATAAAAACAATTGTATGCGGGTTTGCCCTTATGTGGGCAGACCTTTGCTGGACGGACCAACCCGCATTGCCATCTTATCTCAAATGTTGTCGTCGCAGAAGAATGGATGTGTTGCGTCCGGAAGGAAGATATGAGAGTGCAATTTAGGTTATTTAAAAATATAAAATTATGCTTTATTTAAGGTTATTTGATTTTTTTTAAAGTTAAAAACTGATTTTTTACGATTAATATGAAGGTGAAGATAAGGATGTACCAATAAAAAATTATTGTTGACCCAATATTAATAGGGCAGTTTCTTCCTACACCCCTACATTTTTCTTTCTGCACCCCCACAATGTTATGCAAAGACCAAATTATCCCTATTATTTTATAAAAATCCTAAAATGCACCTGAACTGTATTTATTTTTTTGCATTATGGATCATGGAATCCGGTAAAATTTCGGATTGACACTTCTGGTAAAATTTCGGATTTACCAATCCATAATTCAAAATATGCATTTCACAAATCCATCATTAAAAAAAAAAGCATTCTGGATCTACGAATCCATAACAGAATTAGGCTTCCAAATTCAGCAATTCGGAAATCAATAATTTATGTAAAAATTACTTCTAGAACACCCCCTCATCCGAAAAAAAAAAATTCAATTCTGGATTGATGAATCTGTAGCACACCCCCAGATCCCTATTTCCGGTAACCACAGTGTCCTTTTTCAAATAAAAGATTAAGCTCAGTTTCGGGATTTAAAAAATTGTGGGGATGCAGGAAGAAAAATGTAGGGGTGCAGGAAGAAGAAGCCTATTAACAGGAGTGTGCTGACTATTACCTTACCAGATTTTTTGGGCCTGATTGAAACCCATATAGCCCAAACCATTCAGCTATTTACAATGTCCCGCCATCGCGCACGTGCACATATGAAGCGTGCGAAAGTAGGGTTTAACAAGGGGGAGAAGAAGGAAGAAGAAGATATTAGCCATTAGGGTTGAGTGTGCAAAATATGACAATGGCAGAAGCAGAAGAAAACCTTCAAGCCTCACCGATGGACGAAAAGAAGAACAAAAATCAGAAGAATAAGAAGAAGCGCGAGAAAAAACGTCCTCGGGATAATGCTACCGAGGAGCGTCCAGAAGAAGAGGAGAATGGGAATGACACAGATAGCGATGGAGAATCCTCGAAGAATAAGAAGAAGAATAAGAAGAAGAAAGTGGAAGGAGAAAGTGAAGGGGAAGAGAGAAAGGTGAAGAACAATGGTGGGTCTGGAATTATGAGCTCCGAGTCATTTGAATCTCTGGGATTGTCTGAACCTACTTATAAGGCCATCATGGATATGGGATTCCAGCACATGACTCAGGTAATGCTACAGTTTCATCTTCCATAATCCTTCAAATTATTAAGCTAAGCTTTTTTAGGATAGTGTTTTTTTATTTTTTATTTGTGTGTAACACAATAGAGTTGATTATGAATCATGAATGCAGATTCAAGCGAGAGCAATTCCGCCTCTCTTGATTGGAAAAGATGTGCTTGGTGCTGCAAGAACCGGTTCTGGAAAAACTCTGGCCTTCTTAATTCCTGCTGTGGAGCTGTTGTACAATGTTAAGTTTACACCCCGTAATGGAGCTGGTGTTGTTGTTATATGCCCAACTAGAGAGCTTGCAATACAGGTAATAAATTCCGGCTTATTTGCTCATAATATGCGCTTCTTTGCTTCATTTGTTTTAGCTTGCGGTTTGATTAAATAGTTTTTTTTTTCTTATTTGTTGATTCATCGTTTCAATTAGACACATGCTGTGGCCAAGGAGCTTCTCAAGTATCATTCACAAACTCTTGGATTGGTTATTGGAGGTTCAACTAGAAAACTTGAAGCTGCACGCCTAGCTAAAGGGATAAATCTATTGGTAGGAACTCCTGGTCGTCTTCTAGATCATCTTCAAAACACAAAAGGATTCATATACAAAAACTTGAAGGTAAATTACTGTCCCCCTTCGTTTAAAGGACCATTCGTTATTGTCCTTTCTCGCGGTCTGCCTGGTTACAAAATATCAAGAATATTTCAATTGAAACTTTGTCCATCTTACACTTTGTCCATATTACTTTTGCTGTTGTGTTCAGTTTGGTGCGTTCTTTTTGTGGGAGAAAACAGGAATTAAAGAAAGCCACCTTCAGTTCATGAATCTCTATTTAGTGATGAAATATTATAAATAAATTTGATCTTAGAAGCTTTTCTAGTTTCCATTATGGATTGAATGTTCTTGAACTTTTTAATATTTTGAGTTCTAGTAGATGTTTACGGGCATGTGTTAGTGAGAGTGTACTTAGGCTATTCACTTACTCTATATTCCTGCATGATATGGCAGTGTCTCATGATTGATGAAGCTGACAGAATCTTAGAAGCAAACTTTGAAGAGGAAATGAAACAGATTATTAAGATCCTTCCAAAGGTATACAGAACTTGTTTTTCCTTTTCCTCTCTCCTTTCCACATGCACGTGCCTATGAATATATAATGGTGTCCTGAAATTGGTCTTTTTCCTATATCATTTTCTCTTTGGATTGGATTATTTGGCTGGAGGAACACCTATAAAAAAGGACTTCAATAATTATAATTTCGCAAATATCTTCTTTCTTTTATCGGAGAAGAAAAGTAAAATTATGAATTCTGCCCAGGAATCTATTAACTTTGAATGTAAGAAGCTGCTTGCACTTAGCTAGATACAGGAACAACTCCTGGTGCTTTTGCCTCAACTTCTAAATTGTATTTTCTCATAGTTCTAAGTATGCCGTATCATCTTGCTTGTATTTTTATACAGGGGCAGGGATAAGTTTATATTTTCTGTGTTTTAGCTAACATCTGAGAGTCTGACCAATTAATCTGTTTATCCTTCTACAGAGTAGGCAAACAGCTTTATTTTCCGCGACACAAACAAAGAAGGTCTGTTCTTCATTTTCTATCCTTCATCAATTTCTTTCTCTGATATAAAATCCTAATTTCATTGTTTTCAATTCTTAATATTTTTGCACATGCAAGCATACATACATATACTTGGATACGTTAGGAGTTGATATTCAATGCATTGCTTGATACACTAGAATTCTGATGCTTGATAATATATTTCGAAGTAAAAATAAGGAAATGTGTGTCCCCCTTTAAATACAGGTTGAGGATCTTGCCCGCTTGTCATTTCAGACAACTCCCATCTATATTGATGTGGATGATGGGAGAACCAAGGTCATTTCTCCCCACTTTATCTTAATAACTGAATTTTGTTTGTAGTAGTTATACTTATAATAATCATCATTACCCTTTGAGAATGCAGGTCACAAACGAAGGGTTGCTTCAGGGTTATGTTGTTGTACCCTGTGCCAAGCGCTTTATTGTTCTCTATTCTTTTTTGAAGAGACACCAGTCAAAAAAAGTGATGGTCTTTTTCTCTTCATGCAACTCTGTCAAATTCCATGCAGACATTCTTAATCTCGTTCAATTGAATTGCTCAAGTATTCATGGAAAACAAAAGCAGCAGACACGGACAACAACCTTTTTTGATTTTTGCAAAGCAGGAAAGGGGATCTTGCTATGTACTGATGTTGCTGCTCGTGGACTTGACATACCTGCTGTGGTATATTAATTTCCTTATCAACTTACATGAATATTTCTTGATTGAAAATGACTGTTTTTAAACTTATAAGATATTCCCCCTCTTTCCGAACGACATGCAATCAATCATCTTCAATCCAATAACTGGCTAAAATAAACTGAGGCAACATAAGATAACTTCAGGAAAGAAAGGTAGAAAATCTTCCTTCATAAAATATTATAAAATCAGAATCAACATGCAAATCATGTCAAGCCAGCAATGGCCATCATATATACCTCTATGCCCAATGACACAACCTCTCTAAACTATTAACTGAGCTGCATAACTAGGGTTGATAAACCATTCTATCCTACTAATAGAAGCAATGACAATGCTATCCTAGAAAATTCTGTCCGTTTAGATCGTCTCTGTATATTTATATCTTTAATTTGGTTTCTGTGCTTATGAGCATTATGTTCTGTTAATAGAAAAGCATTAGATATACAAGATTTATGTTTGTTTTTGTTTGCGTTGTAGGACTGGATTGTGCAATATGATCCACCTGATGAACCTAAGGTACCTTTCATTTGCGTCTTAGCAGTCTTGTATGTTTGGTGTACGGTATAACATTTTTTTTTACTGCTTCCAGGAATATATCCACAGGGTCGGTAGAACTGCTCGTGGTGAAGGTGGAAAAGGAAATGCTTTGCTTTTTCTAATTCCTGAAGAATTGCAATTTCTCCGCTACCTGAAGGTCAGTTTCTTTCATTTAACAATATGGATTGGTAAGCTGGCTGATGCTGAATTATAATTTAGTTGAGGATTCTAGTTTATGCTTGTACTTATCCAAGAAAGTAGGGTTTCCAAAAAATATATTCCTCCAGGAAACCGTGTGATTTTCAAGCCTGGAATATAATGTTAGTGGAAGCAGTGGTTGCTACTCCCCCAGACCAGGCCCCAAGATTCTAAGCCCATTTTTGTAAATAATTATACTCAGCTTTCCCTAATAATAACTTTATATTTATGCTTAATTTCAGGCAGCTAAGGTCCCTGTTAAAGAGTATGCATATGATGAAAAGAAGGTGGCTAACGTACAATCTCACCTGGTAGGTTCCTTTCCTTATACTTAAGTAATATTTGTTTTATATAGTAGCCAACTGCAATCTTACAAAGGATTATCCTGATAACTCCCAGGAGAATTTGGTTGTCAACAATTTTTATTTGAACAAGATGGCGAAAGAAGCTTATAGATCATACATATTAGCTTATAATTCACATTCCATGAAGGATATATTCAATGTTCACCGTCTTGATTTTCAGGTACGGCTTTCACTTTATGTTGCTTTTTGTTTTTTTGTACTATCTTTCGTGTTTTTTAGAACTACATGAATATGAACTCCTATGAGAAACATTAGGTAACTCCGTTTTTTATATGCAAATTGTGCACTGCTATTGCAGCTGTGGCATTTTAAATCATGTTACTCTTATCTTTTCCTTTCATTTTGAGGATAGGGGGGGCAAATGGGCATAATATCGAAATAGATGGCTGGTAATAAATTACTGGAACATTAATAGTCAAGGAACGAACATATAGATTAAAGAAAGCTTGAACAGTTAAAGGGCACATCATATCATGTTAGACGTGCATAGATATTATGAAACTGATTGACACTCTAAATTGAGAGACTTAATGGTTTTGGATAGCCTTTTGTTTTTTTCTTGATCAGGGGAAAAGAAAGAGTTATTGCTTATATATATATATATTATTTGAATAGTATAGCATGTATCATGATAATTAATTACCAATTTTGGTACTTGAGCAGGCTGTTGCTTCTTCGTTTTGTTTCTCAAACCCACCAAACGTGACACTAAACATAAACAGCAGTAAGCAAAGGAATAAAACGCGTAAAGTTGATGGAGGTAGACACGGATTCAACGACAGCAATCCCTATGGAAAGAGAGGTGCTGATGACAGGCGGCAGTTTGTGAGGCACTAGCAGTAGACATGCTGCTTTATTCTGTGGGTTTCTCTGCATCTTCTTGCCACACCCACAATTTTTTACATATACCCAAAATTTTGTCACAGATGTGTTGTGTTGTGTAAATTAGTCAAACATTATTCCATTATTGAAGCGATTAGTTATTCACCTTAAAATTTGTATGCCATTCTTCAACTGTAATATTAATGAAATTATACCTGAGTCCAATCAATGATTTTTTTAGTATGGTAATCTGTAATGCTTTCAGTCTTAAAATAAGAAAAAAAAATTGTTTGATGTTGTTTCAGATATAAGCAGGTTTTAATTACCTTTATCATATTTAATAAGACAATTGAAAATTTATTTCTAATGACTTATTTTTATATCAAATTCCAATTAAAGACAGTTTAAGAAATTTATTTGCTTTTTAAATCAAATAATATAGTTAAAAGACATCAATTAATTTTTAATTATTATAAATTACTATTTTTTTTGCTTATATTCAGCATTGGAAGAACTTCCGAAGATCTGAATCGGTTCAAAATTGTATGCTAAGTTTTTTCATTTGCTTATTTTAATGTTTTTTTTATTGAATTGACTAAAATTCACCTAGGCCTATGTAACTAGGTTATTGCCCGTAATACTAAAGGAGTAATAACTTTTAGGGTTTTGCTTCATGCACTCTATTATTTTATAACTTGCCCTATATAAAATGATAGAAATATGGTCATAAGTACCCATTTTTACCTCAATCAACTAACCCAAACTTCAATCACAGTCACAACTTCAATCCACAGTACCAACAACCAACCTTCACACTCTTTTGTTTAAAAATAAAATTAAAGAATAATTTAGGTATTTAAAATAAAAATTATATAGTCCAAAATGATCGGGAAGCAAAAGCCTCTTTTATCATCTATCTTGGCAAAAGAGTTATAAGATTAAAGCAAAAATGATTTTGAATCAAATTATGCGTTTAATAGACCTTTGAGAAGTTAACACATTTTCATTCGGTGCCTTTTTTTACACAATTTTATAACATTATAAACCCTTTAGTGTAAACCTTTTTTCTAGTACAGTTATATGAATACTTTTGAACGTAATATAGTTATGTGGCAAAGTAACCATTGATTAAGCCACAATTAATTATTGTTCAGACTTGTTAAATAATAATAAAAAAATCTTTTGATTAAATTGTGTTGAAAAATAGCTTTCATACCGTAAATTATAAAGTATGAAATATTTTAAAATATTATTTGTTAAAGTATAAATGAATATTTTTTACTAAGTTATAAAAATGTGTGTTCTCAAAATTTTATTAACCTAAACTCATATAACTTAGAGTCTAAGGATTATGTATTATACTGTTAAGTCAAAAAATATTATTGATGGATGACAATTAAACATGCATAACCTATTTTCTCTATTTTTCTATTATTTATTCATGAAATGGAACTTTAATTTAAGTCCTTGACCATCATATAGCAGATTATTCTCCTTCAGGTCACAAAATACCCTCATATTGGTTTCTCTTTGATTGAAAAGAGGATCAATAATACTAGTTCATTATCAGAAAGAAAGATCATTTTCAATAGAAGTAAATGAGGATCTCATGATAAATGTAAATCAGGTTGAGTCATAGGAATAATCTATACCAACTCAGAAAGGAAACATTTTAACCCCTACAAACATTAACTAATAATGAAGTCCAATCCTTCCAACACTGACACATGACCAAAACAACAAATAAACTGCTACTCACAAACCTAAGACTCTGATATAACACACAAGAATCAAACATAAAGCTGAAGCAAGAAGGTTGACATAACAAAAAGTGTGGATGCTGTTATTATCCTCATAGGAGTCAGTTCAGCAACTCCACTTTTTTTATGTGGCTTTGGTGCACTTTCATTTGCATATTGGGGTGATGGTGTTGCCTCTATATCCAAGACCTTGATGATCATCTTCTGCCCTCTGTCACAGTGACCACGAACCCCACTAATGAAGTAGAACAAGCCTGGCCTGTCAAACTTGAAGACAGTGTCACCATTGTTGGAGAAAAAGAGGGGACGAGGGGATTTACAATCTTCATATTCTTCTTCTGTCACCTCCATAACTGAGTCTTTCTCGTACTTGAAAACTAAAGCAATTCCAAAAGTTCAACAATTCGTGGACACCCCATATGCTACTAATTACAAAATAAGCATGATTTTTTTACAAGGAAAAATGATCAGATTATGAATTTATATGATTTCTTTGATCTTTATATGGCATAAAATTGACAAACATGAGGATTTAAGAACCTAGTTACAAATTTTGAGGGTGATCGTGCATACTGTATTTGAATATGCAGAAAATTAAATGGTTACACGTTATATATTTAAGCTGTTAAGGAGTGTTACTTACGAAGAGTGTCATCAACCTTGAATCTGTTTTGGGATGCCCACTGATTGTACATTTGAGAATCATCGTCTGTCTTTGGGACAACCCAACCATCATGGCCTCCAACTTCAAACTCAGTGCAATTGACACCACAGAAAAGAATCAAGCAAAGGAAAAGTGGGTATGAGGCTTTGAAGGGAATAGCCATATTTGGATTTCTAGATACTCTCTCTAGTGTAGTGTGTGCTTTCTTGCTGCAAAAGAGTGAAAGTGTTGGTGGTATGGGAGATAATGGGGTTGGTCACCTTGGACTTAAAAAGAGACTTAAAGTTGAAAAATGAAGTTTGTTGACGAGGGAGAGGATTGAGGAGCACGTTTTGGGGGTCGTTTTTTTTATCAGCAACGTTTTGGGGGTCGTGGGTGAGCTTTGTTAGCAAATGGTAACAATGGTCTATGACTTGGTCTTAACTGTTTTATAGTGATCAAGGTTGTTGAGAGAAATTAGGTGATTAAGTAGTGAGATATAAATTATAATTAAGATTTTTTTGTTTGTTTTCTTTTCTAAATTAATACTAATTTTTTTGTTCATCTGAATTTGATTACATTCATTAAGTTATATAACCTTGAAAAAACAGTTAACAAAAAAAGGGTCAGCAAAAGATGAAGATAGCTACTTGCATAACAGAAAAGAAAAACTTAGGAGAATACATGTTCATTGTTAAATCAAATATACGCAAGAGTTAAGACTTAAGAGTGTGTACATATGTTGATTAGAGAACCATGGATGTACTTTTTCTGGGCCATCATAAATTCATAATGCAGGTATTAGAAATTAGAGGTCGTAAATTTGTTTAGCAATAGATGGCATCAGTGGTAATTGTAGCTACTTCTCTAGATTTCTCTGATGAACTAAAATAACATATTCCACAGGAAAGCATTAAGAACTCCATTTACAGTGAAAACCCACCAAAGTCCATGAAAGCCTGAGGCTCCCAAAGAGGCCACTACAAAGGAATCCTCGTAATTCCCTTCAGTTATTTTTACAGTTGAAAACCCTTCAGATATAGTAATGTTCTGCTCACAAGGTTTTACTCCATAAGGTATTTGGTGGTTTGGTTTGACAATGTAACAGAGATTTGCATTATTCCAAGCTGCAAAACGCATTCCCATTTTCATGTAAAACCTCTCTGAGAAGTCAAGTGTCCCAGTCAAGTTGTTTCCATTTACATGAAGAGCTCCAAGACATGTCAGATTTTCCAAACTTTTAGACACATTTCCAGAGAGATTATTGTTGCTGAGGTCAAGAAATCTAAGCCTTTTCATTTTTGCCATGGACTCTGGGACACTCCCTTCCAAACCTATGTTAGAAAGGTCCAATGTTTCTGTGTTTATGAAATTTTCCCACCTAACTCCCAAGAGATCACCCCCTATATGGTTGTTGGACAAAACTAAATGCTTTAAGGAAACAAGTTCTTGGAGAGTCCTAGCTAATCCACCTCTAAGTTTGTTATGGCTGATATCAAGTATGGTTAGATTCTTTAGTCTTCCCAGCTGCCTTGGCAACTCTCCCTCTAGCATGTTGTTGCTCAAATCAAGCTTTAGAAGTGAATCCAAAAATCCAAGTGTTGATGGCAAAACTCCTGAGAGATTATTCCTGCTTGCATCAAATATTAAAAGCTCAGAAAGCCCTCCATAGTTGGCTGGAACCTCCCCCACCAAATAGTTTCTTGCAAGGACTAGTTGCCTCAACCTCACCAAATTACTAATACTCAGTGGTAATTTACCTATTAACCCATTTTCCAGCAGTACCAGAGATTGAAGCTTCCTAAGGCTGCCAATTGTGGATGGAATGGTGCCAACAAGACCAGGGTTTGATCTAAGTGTTAAAGATTCCAAACTGTGTGAGAACTTGTCCCAGTTGGAAAGAGGGAGTTTAACAGGATTTTTGGTTGGGGAAAGGAAGCAACTGGAGAGTGAGAGGACTTTTAGGTGCTTCAGATTGAATAGTTGCTGAGGGAATTGGGCATCATGGCTGCACATGTGAGAGTTGTCAAAAACTGGTCCAAAGTTTACAGTACTCACATACCAGAAGCCATCATCATATTGCTCACAGGAAACTCCCTGCACATAATCCAAAATATAGAAGTTTAAAGTTGTCAGAGCACTGAATAGAAACACAACCTTTGTTTTAGTGGTAACAGTTTAGAATTAAGATAGTACTGTTCCACTGAAATTGGTAGTGATTCAGACCGAAAAAGGAAGTAAACAATGGTATAAACATTATCCGATTGATTTTTTTTCCTTTGAAAGTTCAAGATTTCAAACCTGTATAGGAGTCCATCCACAGGGATCTGGATACAGATATGAACCGTTCCACCACTTCCCTACAAACCCTTGAATAACAGAGTATATGACCTCCTTCTCTTTTTTCTTCATTGGTGTCAATGAAGAGTCTTGGCCCTTACAAAGACATGACAAACTGAGGAACAGAAAACAAAGAAAATAGTGGCAGTTCCATGATAAAAATCTCACAGCCATTCTCAGTATCAAAGCAGAAAATATCACTCAAGAAAATATGTAGCTTCGAGGAACAGAATAGGAAAAACTCATGGGGCCAATCTAAGTTATTTATGGGCTGGATCACAGGATGGTACTAGCTATAACATGCAAGGAAACAGGAACAGTGATAGAGTGCTGCTGACTAAAACGTTCAGGGCCAGTGCAACAGAGAATATGAAGGGTCTAAAACGAAGCCTTGCTAGCATAATTTGTTAGTAAAACCTCCCAAGGAAGAAAAGGAAGTAAAAGCAAACACAATAATGGACTGAATGAGACTATAAAATGGAAAGAGATGCATGAGAGGCGATGCAATTAAGAGGGGTTTTTTACTTTGCAGAAAAAGTGAATGAACCAAGAGCCATCTCAAACTATTAGCACATGTCTTAATCACAAGTAATTTCACCCAAATACAGAATACTTAACTAGCTTCTTGCCACGAATTTTCCTTGGGGAAGGTCCACCAAACAAGGTGGCAATTAAGAGGTCGATAGCTGAGAAATTCAACTGTTCAGCCTACAATGCAAATGCATGTGCTTTTCTGATATGAAAAGCCAACTAATCATACATTATAATAAGTTCCTTCTTCTCCTTTTGCTAAGGAACTGAGTTCATTATAGATCAAACGTTGAAAGAAAGGAAGGACAAACTTCCAAGCACGTCATTTATCAACTTCAATCAATATCAGTTTTTCAACTCTCTCTCTCACTATGCTCAGACTCAGAAGGGTACCTTCTCATTCATTGCGCAAGTGCCTCAATCACAGTTTCATATTTAAATTTTATGTATAACTTTAAGAATCCAATAAAAGGTGCATATTTTGTAGGATAAATTTAAACATAAACTCATATTCTAAGAATTTGTACAAGATAAAGCATGAGAAGTGATTATGTAATAATTTATAAAGTACAACAGAGTCTTTAAACATAATATTAGAGTGGGGTAAGGTTGAACTAGGTTGGGGACCCTTTTTATAACTCCTCTTCTGAAACACTAGGAAGAGTCACATGCACATATGCAATATACATGGACACTGTTTATACCAAATTACAACAATCTTCTATTATCAAGTGGTAATCATTCTGAGGTACTGTGATATGTTTCTAACATTTTATTAGCAATGGAAGCATGTTTAATGGTTCAACTGTGCAACTCATAAGAGTAACAGCTTATTTATTTACTTCACACAAATTAAGCAACTCTTGATTCTATAGTGTAGTTTTAAAAGGTTAATCAAAGAAGTGCTACAATCACCCCACAATTGACTTTTTTTCTTTTTGTGTGTGAAGATTTTGTTTTTCCTTTTCTAGCAACTCAATCCTGTTCAGAAAGGATAGATCAGCAAATCCAACCATGACATTGGGACAACATGGCATTGCTTATTAGGAAAGAAAAAGTAACCTAAAGAACTACTATTTTAGTTGCTCATTGAAGGTTGTAGACATTCATTTATATTATCAAATAACAATAATTATGGAAGCAATGTTGCAAATGCAAGTAAAAGTTTGGACCACCCTAGGGCATAGGACAGGCTAAAACAGAACTTGGCTACACCCCACTGAGTACTGCATGCAGCTGCAAGGAAGCCAGCTCACAGTCACCGTCCAAAGTCCTTTTCAACAGTTCTTCATCCAAGACTAAGGTCTCTCTACTCTCCCCAGCCATCAATTTTCATATCAGAAGCTTGGTTTTGAAAGTACATGTAAGAGGGTAGGGCCTGGTTTAATGAAAAAATGATCTCGTTGAATAAAAGTGCAGAATCTTTGGGAATTAAGGGGAGAAAAAACAAATGCTAAATGCCATTAATTATATGATGTTAAGGGAACAGATAAAAGTGTACAAGAAATGTGAAAAATAGTCTTAGTTATCTGATTTTCCCCATTCCTCAACAACATTACATATTTTTTATACTTGTTTTTTCCTTTCCTCACACCACACAACTAAACCAATATGATTTGTTTCAATAGTGAAAAAGAGAGAAAATATTTGATAAATATAGTTTTCTTTTTTTTAGATTATTTTTATATAGATTACAAATGTTATTTATTAAAAGTAGTTTTGCCTAAATTTATTTATTGTAAACAATAACTTTTTTAAATATTTAATATTGTTGAAGATCTCAGACACACTAGTTGATGATGAAGATATAAGTTGGAGATATTCAAATCTTAAACATAAGATGTGAAATTGATAAATATGACTAATATTTATTTAAATACTTTAGATCAAATATACTAACAGTTAAGAGTGTGTAGATATGTTGATTAGAGAAAAATGGATGTACTTTTTTCTGGGCCATCATAAATTCATAATGCAGGAATTAGAAATTAGAGGTCATAAATTTGTTTAAATATTAAATAATGTATGAAAAAAAGTTGTAAATATAATATTTTAAAAAAAATTAGCAGAAGATACGATTTATTATGAAAATTCTTAGAAGATTTTGTAGAAAATATTGAGAATTTAACAGTGAAAAGTATAACTTTAAAAAACAAGCACAGACGTTTTTTTTATCAAGTTGTATATCGTTAGCACTAATGAGAATGGTATTATCAAAATGAACAAATTTTAAAAAACATGATTTTAAAATAAAGATGTTTTCTAATCACGAATTCTGTTCAATACTCTCTTGTTTTCACTTTGGTTCAAAACAGTTTTTGTTTTCTTATATTTTAAATTTTGTTTTTTTAATTGAAAATTGGAAAAAAATGAATTTACAATATTGTAGTTTTTAATGTCTCTAGAAAATTTGCGCGTACTTCATAAACAAATGTATTATATTTTTGCATGCGGTTAATTAATTAAATAATATAAAACTACAAAATGTATCAAGGCACACTATCATAAAAAAAAATCTGATCAAATTAAATGGATTTATTTAAATTAAAATTAATATAAAACATAAGGCAAATGATAGAAAAAAAAAACATATAAGAGGGTTGTTTTTAAACTACTACATACTCGTACCTAACAAAACCTATCACATAATACATATTATTATTATTAAGTAAGAAATTTATATAATTAATGTAATTTTTTTCTATTTTTTATCGGGTAAATTTCGAAATAGTTATAGAAATTAGTCTGATGTGCATGGAAGAACAATTTTAATATGAAAAAGTCATGTTTAGGTACATGACTTTTGTTGTGAAGAATTTTGTTTCAAATTAGAAATCGTGCTTCTATAAATGATTTTCAAAGTTTTTTTTCTATATTTCGCAATCGTCCTTTGAAGCACATTTTAATAGTTTTTGTTTTTCAAAAAAATGTTAGGTTTGTTTTTTAAATAGGTGAACAGAAGTCGTAATTTTTATTTTTTTTTCAATTTTCACTCAAGTCTTGTAGAGACGACTTCCAATTTTTTCTAACTGAAGTCGTATTTGTATTAGTAGAGATGATTCTTTTTGTTCCTGCTAGGGAGATGGGACCTAGAGAACTGTTGAAGTCTTCTTCTCCTTCCTTCGGTCGGGCAGGTGGCTGAGTGATGAACTGGGATCCTTCTCTTCCTTCTGCTTATCTTTCGGCACTCGGGACTCGGTCGTCGGGTGAACACCGGATGGTGGGGGTACCTGCGAAGGCACTCCGACGCTCAAGTCAGTAAAGCGGGTGGTTAGCTCTCAGGTAGGTGGTGAACAGTAATAATGACATACCTTACTCCTTGGGATGCGCGCTATTTATATTATTCTAATGGACCTACCTTGTTGGGCCCGTTTATCGAGGTAGATACCGCTTAGGATTGCATTACCTACTTCTTGATGATGGATTAGCTTTACTGACCTTTGTTTGAGTGTTAATTGTAACAGGGTTCGGCTATCGGCCAAGTTCCCGTGGTGTGGGTCGGCCATCGGCCAAATCCTTGTGGTCTCGGTCGTCTTAGTTAAGTCTTCTAAGGTCTCGACCTTTCGGACAGTCGGCCAAGTCTTCCAAGGTCTCGGCCTGCCGGCCAAGTCTTCTAAGGTCTCGACCTTTCGGACAGTCGGCCAAGTCTTCCAAGGTCTCGACCTGTCGGCCTGTCGGCCAAGTCTTCTAAGGCCTCAGCCAGGTTCCCCTGGTCTCGGTCAGGTTGACTGGGCATCGGGCAGCCAGGTGGGTCCCGGCCTCGCCCCGTACCGGTACACTTGCCCCCCAGACTCAAGGGCAGATGCGTAAGTTATGCCCGATGAGTCTTTAACGATGGGGGTCGGTCGGTCTCCCTTGGTCGTGCGGCTATTTCATTTCTCGAGGTGTGATGTGACCTGGGCGGCGTGACGTGACCCTTGGTGACGTGACATGATTGGCATTAATGAGGGGTTTTTCGGGCGGGAAGTATTGTGAACCGTTGGATCTAAGAGATCTAACGGTTGAGATTGACTCGTCGCTTCGAATTCCGAGGCCCATGGGCCCTATAAATAAGGGTCTTCAACAGTGTTGAAACCTTGCATTTTCTGAGTTAGTTTATCTGATAGCCGAGCCTTTCATCGCCCACTGCTCTAAGAACCGAGTGACCGTTCGGCCTTCTTGCTAAGCTTTGCCTTCGCCTTTCTTTTCTTTTCACAGGTTAGTGATGTCATTCTTCCCTCGGTCGTCCTTCTCCTGCCCTTGGGCTTTCTTCCTCTTTGTCAACCTCTTCATCATCCTCTTCGTCTGCCACTGATTCCTTATCGGCTGGGGTGGCCGAGGTGCCACCCATGGTAGAGGTGGTTAGGGGGGACGACCCGGTTAACGCTGTTGACCGGTCGGACTCTCCCCTTATTACCGTTGTCGCCCGGCCGGATCACCCCCGACGGCCGTTCCACTCGCGGATTTTAGTTTGGTGGATCCTAGTGTTGTTGAGTTCTCGTCGTCTTATGATACCGAGAAGTCTGTGGCCAAATTTTTGGCTAAGTGCCCGGTGTTGAAAGCGGGCGAGGATTCCGACGATTCTAGGGATCCAGATTACTTTAGAATCCTGCCTTGTGGTCTGACCGAGAGGGTGTGTATGGGTCGGGCTGATGCCGGTCCTCCCTTTTTTTATATGTATACTTGCTTTTTTTCAGATCTTCACGTCTCCCTCCCTTTTGATGAGTTCACAATGGGCGTCCTACGGACGCTCAACGTGGCGCCCACCCAAGTGCATCCAAATACGTGGGCGTCCCTTCAAGCGTTTCGCTTGCTGTGTGACGTCATGCGACTTCGCCCCACCCCTTCTTCTTTTCTTTGTTACTATGGTTCTTACCCCGGTTGTTTAGCCTCTTGGCTCTCTTTGGCCGGCCGGCCGGGACGTGTATTGTTCGACCCCTTCGCGGTCTCGTATAAACGGTTTAAGGAAAGGTTTGTCAAGGTCGTCATTCGGCCCGAGGCGACGGCTTTTTTCTTTGACCGAGCCGGTCGGTCTCGGTTCCCCTTATACTGGACCTCCCAACCCACAGGGTTTAAGTTTTGGCCGAGGCCGACGGAGAGTGAGGAGGAGGTGGAGATTCTCTCCTTCTTCGACGCACTCCCAAGGAAGCTTCCTTGCCGATCGCTGATCGGTGCATACACCGAGTCAGCGCGTTGGGCGGCCAATAGGGGTATGGGTTCGCGTTTTTGTTGTGCCGGTCGGTAATTTCGTTTACGCTTTCTAACTTGTGTTTTTGTTGTGCCGGTCGGTAATTTCGTTTACGCTTTCTAACTTATGTTTTTGTTGTGCAGCTACAATGGTTCAAGAGAAACCGGCCGGCGTTAGCGTCCTTGACGAATACCGAAAGAGGGCGGCTGACCGAAAGGGACGTCGAAGCATCGACGTTCTTCCTGCGAACGCTCCTGCCGCCCCTGCTGCCGAGAGGGACCCGGCCGGTCCTTCCCGGAAGTCCAAGAAAAGGGCGAGGGATGGTGGTAACATTGCCACCACCTATCGTTCCCCCGGCTCTCTGCCGACGCCGCCTCCTTCTCGCCGCGAGTTGGTCGAGGTGGGCTCTCTCTCGCCTCGGCACGTGGAGCAAGCATCCGGTGCTTCAGCTGGTGGTCATCGGCCGTCGACCTCGGCCTTAGATCTTCTAGGGGGTAGTCACAAGTTTACGCGTAGAGTTCGCGTGGCTCTCCCTGAGGGGACCCGGGAGTCGATCCGGTCGGTCGCCCCCTTGGACCTGCTGAAGAGTGGGCTGGAGCTTATGTGCCGGTCCATCGTTCTTGTTGAGCAAGGGATTGAAGGTCACGGTCAGCATGCCGAGGATGTCTCAGGGTTGGAGCAAGAGCTGGCCGAGGCTCGAGAGAACCTGAAGCGGTCCTTGACTGCCAATGATGACCTGTCGGCCAACGCCGCTCGGGAGGCTGCCAAGAGGGAGCTCGCTGAGAAGGATGCTGCCGAAGCGAGACGGCTTTTGGCCTCGGCTAAAGAGGAGGCTTTGAAGGCGGCAGCCGAAGCTGTTGAAGTGAAGAGGATGGCTGAGGAGAAGCTGTCGTCCTTGGCCGCTGAATTGGCCGCCCTCCAAACTGCCAAGGAGCAGGTTGAAGCTGAGCTCGACCAGAATTATGACGAGTCGGAGGAGCTGTTTAAGCAGTGCTTCAACCGAGCCGTGCGCCAAGCCCATTTTCTTTATGGGGGACCGCCGGCCTCTGGTGATTTTAATATGGACTATGAAGTTCACCAGGGTCGGTTGATTCCAAGCGCCGAGGCGGGGGCTTTGGAGGCGTAGGAGGCTCAGGCGGCCGGGACCCATGAGGGGGAGGCCGAGGCTGAGGAGGGAGAGTGCGTGGAAGTTCAAGACTAGGTTTTACCCTTGGCCGGGGTGTGGCCTGTTCTTGTTTTTAATTTCCTCCCAGGCCGGGGTGTGGCTTCTTTATTTTGCTTTTTGATGTATCGCCCGGTCTTTCTTGTTTATTAATGCATCGTCCAACTTTCTTTTATCAGTTTGGCATAAAAATGTTACTCAATCGGTCTCCCAAGAAGATGGGCGGTCGGCCCTTCAATTGCGAATGTAAAATTCAAACAAGTAAAATGTGGGCGGTCGGCCCTGTAATTGCGATTTTAAACTCGAGCAAGTAAAATATGGGCGATCGGCCACTAATTGCGATTTTAAACTCGAGCAAGTAAAATAAGGGCGATCGGCCACTATTTGCGATTTTAAACTCGAGCAATTAATATATTGGGCGATCGGTCATTTATTGCGAGCGTTGGTCTCGAGCAAGTAAAAATATGGGCGACCGGCCATTTAAGTGCGAACGTATAACTTGAGCAGATAAAATTACCGCCGATCGGCCATTTACTTGCGAATGTAAAATTCGAGCAAGTACAAATGTGGGCGATCGGCCATTAAATTGCGAATGTAAAATTCGAGCAAATGAGAATGTGGGCGATCGGCCATTTAATTGCGAATGTAAAATTCGAGCAAGTAAAAATGTGGGCGATCGGCCATTAAATTGCGAATGTAAAATTCGAGCAAGTAAAATTACCGCCGATCGGCCATTTACTTGCGAATGTAAAATTCGAGCAAGTAGAAATGTGGGCGACCGGCCATTAAATGCGAGCGAGTGATATGAGGGCGATCGGCAATATCTACGATCGTCGAAATTCGAGTAAGTATAATTCGGGCGTTCGGCCACTATTTGCGAATGTTGGATTCGGCAAGCCGGCACTTGCGATGTTAATCGAGCAAGCGGGCGTTCGGCAGGCCGGCACTTGCGATGTTAATCGAGCAAGGGGGCGTTCGGCAGGCCGGCACTTGCGATGTTAATCGAGCAAGCGGGCGTTCGGCCAATACTTTCGGTAGGATATTTCCAACACTTTTGATGAAAACGCTTCGTTAAAACCTCCCTGGTTGGGTGAGGAAAGAGTGCGTGATTTTATTCATTTTAGCTGTAATAGAATTTGAGGTGCGTGGCATTCCACGTCCTTGGTACAATTTTTCCTGAAAGCCATTCTAGGTGATAGGCTCCTCCTTGTGCGACTTCTCGGACTCGGAAAGGCCCCTCCCAGTTGGATGAGAACTTCCCTTCGTTTTTTCTTGCGTCGCTGCGCATTCTCCAGACAAGATCGCCCTTCTGGAAACCTCTTGGCCGGACTTTGGTGTTGTACCGTCTGGACGCCCGGGCTTTGCAGGCAGCCTCCCGAATCTTGCTCTTGTCACGAAGCTCACTTACCAAGTCAAGGTTGACCGCTAGGCTTTCCTCGTTTAGGGTGAGATCGAACATTTGCCGTCGTATGGTGGGCTCGGCCACCTCTACCGGGATCATGGCCTCGGTTCCGTACGTCAGACTGTAGGGTGTTTCCTGTGTGGTAGTTTGGGGGGTGCACCTGTACGCCCAAAGTACCTCGATCAGTTCCTCGGTCCATCGGCCCTTTGCTTTGCCCAACCGCTTCTTCAGTTCGTTGAGTATGACCTTGTTGGCGGCCTCGGCCTGCCCATTGGTTTGTGGGTGTTCTACCGAGGCTGTGATGGACTTGATGCCCAGGTCGTCATAGAAGGACTGCAGGCCTCGATCGATGAACTGTCGGCCATTGTCAGTTACTATTGTGTGTGGGACGCCGAATCGGCAGACAATGCTCCTCCATACGAAGCTTTGCACATTCTTCGCCGAGATGGAGGCGAGGGGCTCGGCCTCGATCCATTTTGTGAAGTAGTCGACTCCCACCAGGAGGAATTTGGTCTGCCCCTTCCCTGGGGAGAATGGACCGATAATGTCCATCCCCCACATGGCGAACGGCCACGGGGAGATGATGCTGTGCAATTCTTCCGGCTTGGTGTGGAGGAGGGGGCCGAATTCTTGGCACTTGGCGCATTTCTTCACATATTCAGCACAGTCGCCCTGTACGGTCGGCCAGTAGTAGCCGGCTCTCAAGACCTTGGCGGCCATAGTTCTCGCCCCGGCATGATTTCCGCAGACTCCTTCATGGATCTCGGCCAGGATATACTTGGCCCTTTTGCTGGTTATGCATTTTAACAGGGGGGTTGAGTAGCCTCTCCAATACAAATCTTCGTTGATCATGGTGTACCGAGCGCATTGTTGCTTCATCGCCTTCTCTTGGTTGGCCGTGCACGTGCCGTCTGTCAGGTATTGGATGACGGGTGTCATCCAACTGTCGGTCTCAGCCTCTTCTTCTACAGCTAGACACTCGGCCTCGGCCTCCGTCACAGTTGGGTGTCTCAGCCATATTTGTATGACCGACCTCTGATGGCTCTTCTTTTTGGTGACCGAGAGCTTGGACAGGATGTCGGCCCTCTTGTTGTCCTCCCTCGGTATGTGTTGCAAGGGTGCTTTGCTGAAGCGGGCGATACTGTTTTTGGCCGCGTGGTAGTATCGCTGCAACAAAGGTTCTTTAACCTCGAAATCTCCATTAACTTGGCCGACCATCACCTGGGAGTCGCTTTTGCATGTAACCTCGCGCGCTCCCATGTCGTAGGCTAGGTTCAGCCCGGCCAGCAAGACCTCGTACTCGGCCTGGTTGTTGGTCGCCCGAAATCCGAACTGGAGGGCTTGTTCCAAGAGGAGATCGCCCGGCCCCTCCAGCACGACTCCCGCTCCACACGCTGTTTTATTTGAGGAGCCGTCCACGTAGAGAGTCCAACCGGCCGAGAGGGTGGGCAGTGGTGTCAGCTCGGCCGAGAAGTCGGCCAAGCATTGAGACTTGATGGCGCCCCTCGGCTCATAACGTATGTCGAACTCGGAGAGTTCGACCGACCATCCTATCATTCTCCCTGCAAGGTCCGGTTTAGATAAAATTTTAAAAATAGGGTAGTCGGTTCTTACAGTTATGGAGTGATTTTGGAAGTAGGGGCGCATCCGTCATGCCGTGAGGACGAGTGCGAGGGCCACCTTCTCAATCATCTGATATCGGGTCTCGGTCGAGTGGAGGGTTCGGCTGACAAAGTATATGGGTCGCTCCTCGCCCTCGGCTTCTTGCACTAAGGCAGCGCTGACTGCTTCTTCCGAGACTGCTAGATATATCAGGATTGGGATGTCGGGTCTCGGCTTCTGGATGACGGCCGGAGACGCGAGGAACTCTTTGAATTTTTTGAAGATTTCCTCGCATTGGTCGTCCCAGAAGAATTTTTTACCTTTTCGGAGCAACTGAACGATCGGCCTCGTCCTCTCGGCCAAGCGGGGGACAGACCGAGAGAGGGCGGTCAGCCGTCCTAGGAGTTGTTGTACCTCCTTCACGGTGTTCGGGCTTCTCATGCTGAGTATGGCCTGACATTTGTCGGGGTTGGCCTCTATCCCTCGGTGGGTGAGCATGAAGCCTAGAAACTTTCCTCCCTCCACCCCGAAGGTACATTTTTCGGGGTTGAGTTTCATGTTGACTCCCCTAAGGGCCTTGAAGACCTCGTCCAGATCCTTCAGATGTTGCTCGAACGAGTCGGACTTCACGACTATGTCGTCCACATAGACTTCTACCGCCCGACCTATCAGACCCTTGAAAATTTTGTCCATGAGGCGCTGGTAGGTCGCCCCGGCGTTCTTGAGGCCGAACGGCATGACCTCGTAGTAGTAGTTGGCATCGGCCGTCATGAAGGCCGTCTTCTCCTTGTCCCACGGGTGCATGCTTATCTGGTTATAGCCAGAGTAAGCATCCAGGAAGCTCATAATTTTGTGGCCGGCCGCCCCATCCACCAGGCGGTCAATGTTCGGGAGGGGTTAGGTGTCCTTCGGGCATGCGCTGTTGATGTTTCTGTAGTCGACGCACATCCTCCAGTTACCGTTAGGCTTGGTAACCATGACGACGTTGGCCAGCCATGTCGTGTATCGGGCCTCCCTTATGAATCCGGCCGACAGGAGCTTTCCGGCCTCCTCCTTCGCCGCGAGTCGTTTTTCGTCGCCCAAGTCCCTCTTCTTTTGGGAGATCGGGCGGGCTTCCTTGAATATGGACAGCCGATGGGTGATGACATCCGGGCTGACTCCCGGCATGTCGGCCGGCGTCCATGCGAACATGTCGACATTCTTTTTTAGCGCGGCGTGCATGACCTCGGCCTCGGCCGCCGCCAAGGCTGTCCCTACAGTCGTGCTGTGCTCTTCGTCGAGGAGGGGGACCCTCCTCAGCTCCTCTCTTGCCTCTAGCCTATCCTCGGTTGCCCGGGGATCAAGGTCTACTAGTGCCACGGTTGGTTGGGCCTCTCTCAGCCGGTCCTTCCTGGGGGAGCGGTCCTTTCGGGAGGACTTTCTCGCCCGAAGGGGAGAGGTGTCTGCCCTTAGAGGCTCCACCCGGAGGCTCTCGGCGTAGCACTCTCGTGCTTCTTTCTGGTCCACGTGGACTGTGAGAATGTCTCTTGTCTTTGAAGGGAATTTCATTGCGAGGTGGGGGGTTGATACTATGGCCATCAGCCGGTTGATGGATGGTCGGTCGAGGAGGATGTTGTAGGAGGTGTTGGCGTCGATGACCAGGTACCGGATTTTGATGGTCCTGGTGTTCTTCCCCTCTCCGAAGGTGGTGTACAAGTCGATATATCCCTTGGTACCCACTCTCTCGCCCGAGAATCCTACCACGTGGTCGTCGTATGGCATCATCTCGGCCTCGGTCATTCTCATGGCCTTGAAAGTTTTCCAGTAGAGGATATCTACCGAACTTCCTTGGTCCACGAGGGTCTTCCTTATGGTGAATCGATCTATGTCGACCGCTATCACCATCGGGTCGTCTTGCTGGCGGTAGTCCACGCCTTTAAAGTCTTCGTCCGTGAAAGTGATGGGTGGCATCCTTGGTCGAAACGCCACGGCGTTTACCTGGTGTACCGCCCGGAGGTGCTTCTTCCGGGCGTTGTTTGTGCTTCCTCCCCCGGCGAAACCGCCGGCTATGGTGTTGATAACCTCTCGGTCCTATCGCCCTCCCTTGGGGGATCGTCCCTTCGAGGGGGGTCGGCCCTTGCGGGTTGCCGGTCGCCTCTGTTATTTTGGTTTTCTCGGCCGCGCTGGGGTGACCTCGTCCGCCTGGGTGGATCCGCCCGGCCGGGTGGGTCTCGGCCATTCCTGACGAAACAGCGGAGATGCCCAGCCTGGATAAGTTCCTCGATCTTATCCTTGAGGGCCTGACACTCGTCGGTCGAGTGTCCGGTGTTTTGATGGTACCGACACTGCTTCCTCCGGTCGGCATTATTTGGGCTGGCTACCTTCCTTGGGGGAGGGATCAACTCGGCGTTGAGGGCCTCGTCCAAGATCCTCCCTCTCTCAGCCGTCAACGGCGTGTATCTCGAGAATCGAATTGGTCGGTCTCGATTCTCCCGTCGCCGGTCAGTTCTCTGTATCAGCCGCGCCTGGCGGTCCTTTTCTTCCTTCCTTTCTCCGCCGGCCTCGGCACGGGCCTGGTTGCGGAACTCTCTTAGTTCCTCCAGCTGCATGTACTTAGCGGCTCTCTTTCTCAGCTCATCCAGGCTGTCGGCTGGTTGCATGCATAGGTTGTCGGCAAAGGGCCCCGGGCGCAGGGCCGTCAGCATGTGGTGCATGGCGACATCCGGACTCAGATTTCGGATGCTCATCGCCACTTTACTGAACCAATCCACGAAGGCTCTCAGCGACTCTCCCTTCTCCTGGCGGATGCCTACTAGGGCGATTGAGGTCAGATGATGCGGCCGGCTGGTCGCGAACTGTGTTTCGAACTTTGTGACGAGCGTGGCAAAGCTGTCGATGGAGTTGGGTGAGAGCTTGGTGAACCAGCTAAGGGCTGCACCCTTCAAGGATGTGGGGAACACTCGGCACAAAACAGCGTCGTCCGAGGTGTAGAGACTCATATGGGTGGTGTAGGCGTCCATATGCTCGTCCGGGTCGGTGGACCCGTCATATCGATCTCGGTTGAAACCCTTCCACTTCTCAGGAAGTGGGACTTCGATGATGTTGTTCGTAAAGGGGTGACGGCGGTTCGGGTCGGCCGTCAGGGTCGTCCGGGTGGATCTGATTAGGCACGACTCGTCGCCCATTTCAGTCTCGTGGGGAGGGGGTCGGCCTCTCGTCCCCTCGGCCACATCCGGGTTGGGGGGAGAGGTGTAGGACTTGCCGACCACGTTCGTCGGTATGACAGAGGGTCCTTCCTCCCCCAGCTTCTTTCTCATATCTTCGTTCTCCCTGCGGAGAACTTGCAGCTCTTGCTCATTTTTCTGAGCGGCCTCCTCGGCCTTTCTTCGCATCTCGGCCATCTCCCTCTGGAGAGATAGCAGCAGCATTGTTTGGTCGGCTTCAGTCATTCTTTCCATGCTTCTTGTCGAAACCATCTACTTTTTTCCTTCAGCTAGTTTCCCTCGGCCCCACGGTGGGCGCCAATTGTTCCTGCTAGGGAGATGGGACCTAGAGAACTGTTGAAGTCTTCTTCTCCTTCCTTCGGTCGGGCAGGTGGCTGAGTGATGAACTGGGATCCTTCTCTTCCTTCTGCTTATCTTTCGGCACTCGGGACTCGGTCGTCGGGTGAACACCGGATGGTGGGGGTACCTGCGAAGGCACTCCGACGCTCAAGTCAGTAAAGCGGGTGGTTAGCTCTCAGGTAGGTGAACAGTAATAATGACATACCTTACTCCTTGGGATGCGCGCTATTTATATTATTCTAATGGACCTACCTTGTTGGGCCCGTTTATCGAGGTAGATACCGCTTAGGGTTGCATTACCTACTTCTTGATGATGGATTAGCTTTACTGATCTTTGTTTGAGTGTTAATTGTAACAGGGTTCGGCTATCGGCCAAGTTCCCGTGGTGTGGGTCGGCCATCGGCCAAATCCTTGTGGTCTCGGTCGTCTTAGTTAAGTCTTCTAAGGTCTCGACCTTTCGGACAGTCGGCCAAGTCTTCCAAGGTCTCGGCCTGCCGGCCTGCCGGCCAAGTCTTCTAAGGTCTCGACCTTTCGGACAATCGGCCAAGTCTTCCAAGGTCTCGACCTGTCGGCCTGTCGGCCAAGTCTTCTAAGGCCTCAGCCAGGTTCCCCTGGTCTCGGTCAGGTTGACTGGGCATCGGGCAGCCAGGTGGGTCCCGGCCTCGCCCCGTACCGGTACACTTTTTTTTTCAATTTTGTTTATATGACTTTAAAAATTGTAATGAATTATCTTGTAATTGAATGTTTTTTATGTGCTGAGAAAAAAAAATGTTTTTTATGTTATTTAATTTTTAAACTATTTATTTAATTATTTTTTAATTGAATATAATATGAAAAAATTATCATCGTAATTTTAAAAAAATAGTTAGTTTAAGTAATTAATTAATGTTAGATATTTTTTTATTGTAATGAATTTACTTATAATGAAATGTACATTACATTTATAACTAAATGTTTTTTTATTTTTTAAACTATGTATTTAATTATTTTGTAATTTAATATAATTTGGATAATTTATCATTATAATTTAAAGAAATATTTACATAATATAAGTAACTAATTAATGTTGGATTTTTTTTATTGTAATGAAATTACTTATAATGAAATGTAAATGTAAATTACATTTATAACTAAATGTTTTTTTTTTAAACTATGTATTTAATTATTTTGCAATTGAATATAATTTGGATAATTTATCATTGTAATTTAAGGAAATATTTAGATAGTTTAAGTAATTAATTAATGTTGGATTTTCTTTATTGTAATTAAATTACTTATAATGAAATGTAAATGTAAATTACATTTATAACTAAGTGTTTTTTATTTGAATATAATTTCGATAATTTATCATTGTAATTTAAAGAAATATTTAGATAGTTTAAGTAATTAATTAATGTTGGATTTTTTTTATTATAATGAAATTAATGTAAATGTAAATTACATTTATAACTACATATTTTTTATTTATTTTTTAAACTATGTATTTAATTATTTTTATAATTGAATCTAATTTGGATAATATATCGTTGTAATTTAAAAAATATTTAGATAGTTTTAATTAACTAATGTTGGATATTTTTTTATTGTAATAAAATTACTTATAATGAAATGTAAATTCAAATTAAATTTATAACTAAATGTTTTTTTTTTTAAACTATGCATTTCTTTTTAATATAGTAAAAAGATTAGTTTAGTTAATTAATTAATTAACGAAATTGGTTATGTAAATAGAATGCAATTGCAAACAAATTTAAATTAGTATTGTTAGATTATATGTTACCATACACTATGAAATTACGAAATGAATTATTTATCATTGTTTATATAGACAATTTTTATTATTGTGATTTTCACTGCGACAATAAGAGATTTTTTTGGATTATTTTGAGCTTGTTAATCCATTCGTTATGGATCCTAGTAGTTATTGGTCTTCCTGAATATTTATGACGCATGTGTGGTTCATGAATGAAGTATGAACTCGTATATGTTGACCAGTCATCTTTATTTTTGATTGGATGAAATTGAATTTCGAAAGCCTTGTAGATGTTGTGTAGACTGTAAATTGGGTTAACATATGTTACTAGTTGCAAGTGATAAGTAGAATAAATGACAATTACATGAGGATAAAGGAGTCGATGAGCTTAAAATGTCTAAAAATCAAACCATCATTAATTTCATTCGATTGTGTATGACACAGGTCAACAACCAAGTTATATGTTCATTTTTTTTCCGAGTAAGGTTATAATATTCTCGGGGTATTGATGTTCAACTCACACCATGTACTTTGCCTTCATTCCTCTTTCAACAAACCATGAATTTGTTCTTTCAAATGTTGTTTTAATAAGAGCATAACTTGGCAACGATCGTGCTCTCTTTAAAATATAGTCCATGCATTCAACTAAGTTGGTTGTCATCTGTCCATACCTCTTGCCTCCATCAATTGTGTGAGTCCATTTTTGTAGTGTTAGTTGTGCTATCTATGAAACTATCTCGCCACATTGTTGATAACCTAGCTTCAACAGTGAGTTGTTTCATTTCATAACTTGAAAAGTACATTCAGGTCAATAATAATTTTTTTTGTCACGTATCATAATAGACAATGCTAGTGTGAGAAAGTGTAATACCCATATTAATGAGTTGTGTTTTCAACTTTGAATTTTTTAATTTCTTATTGAAGTTGGATGCAATATGGTGTATGTAATACATTGAATGTAGGCCTAGTTTCTCCTAACCAACTTTTTCATATCGCAAAGCAGACAAGATAGATGAACCTCTATTTGTTGTATTCATCTTTTTATGTACGATTTATCCATTTTTTTTATTTTATAGAAATTTATCCATTTTCATAACAGAAAAAATTGTACTTATAAATTAATTCCACTCAAAATTCAATGATTTAAGAACGTATCTTAAGAAACCAAAAGACATTCCATTCACATTTATGAAAAATGAAAACAAAAATAGAAGGTTAGATGAGCTGTTTACGTAAAACACACATCAGTCTAAGTTCCTCACACTTTACTTTTAAATTCATAACTACATGGACAAAAGTGATTTGAAATTATCAAGAGTGGAATGTTGCAAACTATTACAGCAAAAAAAACAAAAATAAATTCGGTTATGAAGTGAATTTGGGAAAGTGAATTTAAGAAAAGAATACGAAGAAAACAAGATTATTTGAATTAAGTAAATATAATGAAAACTGTAAAAAAAATTATGAAAAATTGTTAATGATGTGTGTGATTGAAATGCTTTTTTTAATGGATAAGAATATAAGTACAAATTGACCTTTATATTTAAGAATTGTTAAAAGAATAGTTTGAATTATTTATTTGTGGACTATAATTGTTTTTAGTTAAAATATTATTTTTAGTGTAAAACCTAGCTTAAAACAAATATAGTTTATAAATTATATGAAATTGTCGAAATATATCTATGATTGTTGAAAAAATTATTTATTGTTATTCCTAAATTAGTCAAAATATGAAAAAAATACCAATCCTAAATTATATAATGTTTTATTCAAATAAAAATATAAAATTCTTAAAATATTTAAAATTTTAAATAAATACAGATCTTAAATTATTTAATGTCCTATTTGAATATAAAAATTTAACATAAATAAGATTCTTAAATTATTGAAAATTCTAAATAAATACAAAATCCTAAATTATTCAACATCTTACTTAAATAAAAATAATTAATAAATAAAATTCTTAAACTGGTTAAAATCCAAAAATAAATACAAATTATAAATTATTTAATGTTCTATTTAAATAAAATATATAAAATATATAAAATTCATAAAATATTCAAAATCTTAAATAAATAATTTAATATCTTATTTGATTAAAAAATTTAAATAATTTTTTTTTCTAAATTATTGAAAAATCTAGATAAATACAATGTCCTATTTAAGTAAAAATATCAATAACTAAAATTCCTGAATTAGTCAAAATTAAAATAAATATAAATCATAAATTATTTAATATCCTATTAAATAATAATAAAAAATAAATAAAATTCCTAAACTATTACAAATTCTAAATAAATACAAATCCAAAATTATTAATATCCTACTTAAATAAAAATCATCAATAAAACAAAACATACAAAGGAAAATGAAAAAAAAAAAACATCCCATAAAGGATGTTTCCAACCGTATAATAGATTGCAAACTCAAAAAACTCAATCAATTATGGGAAAGAGATCAATTCTCCTAAAAGAATCATGCATAAAATCAATTAGGGAAGTTTCAAACATCAATTATTTCTCTCAAATCGTGAACATGAAAATACTTCCAAAAACCCGAGTATCACTCTAAAAGATTGAGTGTTGAGAACTATTCACTATATTACAATTTAAAAAAAAATTGTTGAAATGAAACAATTTTGTTATTTAATATTGCCAAATCATTGTGGCTCTCAAAAATGCATGTAGTTCCATGAAAACCACTGGACACAACCAATGTCTCACACAGTCACTGGGCCTCTCAACTAGGAAAAAAAAGTACAGAATAGCCACGTGCACCTCTCATTTCTCACAAATCTCCTTATTTATGAAAAAAAAAAAACTTAGGTATTCTCTCCTACAAATCCGCACCCAAAATTCACCTTAAACACCAAACATGATTGACACCTTATTTTCCATCTCCATAAAAACTACTCACCGTGATCCAAAGAGAAGCTAAAAGAGTAACTGGCTCAAGGATTTAAACCAGAAATTCTAATAAATAAACGAAATAAGAAACACATTGTAATCTTAAACAATTCCAATTTTTATAAACACAAACTTAAATCGAATCCAAAGAATAAACCAGAGGAAATTTCAGATTCAGAACAGATTACAACACTAAACAAAAACGGAAATATATGGTCAAATTCAGAAAACTGAACTGATATCCTGATGAAGGATCTTGAGAGTTTCATATAACAACAACAACAGAAGATGAAAGCAATTGAATTCATACAAGATAAGAAAAACAATATGAAATAGCCATAGTTAGTTAATTGAATGAAAGAGGACGAAAACATGATCCAGCACATATCTATAATCAAGGAAACAGTGGAAAAAGAGCAGCAGAGATCTGAAGTCCCACCGTGTCACACTCTCTACTGTGATTTCCTTGATTAGAAAGATGCTATGAATCAAAACCTACTACTAAAAAAGACAGTGACGTAAGGATTAATTTATAGAGAAGAAACTAGGGTTCAAGTTCTCACTTATGCTTATGTGTTTCCCTCTTCTTATACCGGGCTTTTCGGGTACCGGTATTTTGTTGGGCCCAACTTTCTCTACTTAACAATAATTGAAACTCATTTATTTTATTTTCAAATGGATATTTCAGGTTTTAATACACAGTTTTGTACTATAAATTTTTCATTCTAAATACACTGAAGTGAATCAAATGTAGCAGATGTAGTCAGAATACACTTTTTTTTTTCATGTGTTTTATAAAATTTGTCTCCTTGGTTAAATATAAAACTTTTTATTTCAACTTTAATTTCATAGGAGCTCTCAAAATACCCAATTCATCACGTTAAATTTCTATTTTAAGATTATAATTATTTTACAAATGCTGCATTTGTTACTTTATAAAAAAAAGTCAATATAAAATAAATTACAAAAATATTATATAAGTGATGAATGCGCTCCACTAACAGGTTTTTTTTTCAAAACTTTATTTATTCGGGTGTGGATGAAAAGATGATTATATTTATTGGTTTCAATTGAACTCCGTTATTTTTATCTACTTTTATATAAAAATAATAAAGTTATTAACGATTGAATAAAATAAAATAAAAATAATTCTTCACCAACAAAATTATAGAATATTTCCTTTCAGGTAAAATAATTTAATTGAATTAGGTATGGTTGTATGTGTGATAGTATCTGCTACACAATGAATATCAATGAACTCTATTATTGAAATTGTTTAATATACCGTTTTTTAGCTTATAGGTATTAAGCTTGTTTATGAATCAATTTAGTCAAAATTATAAATATATATATATATATATATATAATTTATGTTTTCGTCTAAAAGGGGACTCAGTAAGACCCCTTATCTTCGGTTAGTCAGTCAATCACTCTTCCTTCTTCCACTTAGCTCACAACTTCACCTCACCTTTGTCAACCTTTGATTCTTCACTTTAGTCAAACTCCTTCTTTATTCGTAGGTTTTCGATTGGGAGTACACTTGCAAAAGGTGCTCCAATGATCAAGTAAGTGTTCGATATTCAGTGCTTGCTATAATTAATGTGCGATAATGATGTACTTTTTTCTTGAAACTTGTGACTATTTATATGATTATCATGAGTCCATTATTATTGGACCGTATTAGCGTTTGGATTTTGGTTAAGACATGTTACCTAATGTTTACTTACTGATCAAACTCGTTAATCTTCTTTTGATCTTTAATACCTTTTGAACATGTCGTCGAACTAGGTACTGAGGTATTTGGAATTCATCTGGTACAATTTATGAGCTTAAACTTTTAATTCATGTGTTAGACTAACGTTTCATAATAATTATGTAGCATAATTATGAAACTCAAAATAAAGAAAAAAGAGTTTTTGTCTATGATATGATATTCCTATTTGTCCAATAAACTCGTATCACGCATGAAGTGTGAAGAATAAGAAATCAAATGTAGATGTCATGAGCAACTTGATGCATGATTATAAATCATAAATCTTAAATTCATGACTCCTCTAATCAAATAATGGTCAAAACTTATTTTCTTCTCCTTATTATATTCTATTTAGTTTTTGGTAACTTTGAAGTTATCTTCTTTTTCACATTCCTCATATAATAACATCAAATTCTTTTAACCTTATTTTTTTTTTAAATATTATGTTAAATTTAAACAAATCATATAATAAATATATATTAAAAATGTTAAAATTAGAATTAACATACACATGAAAATGTAAAACAGTAAAAATAAATTTTAACGAACAAAATAAAATAAAATTACGAGTTAGAATAAATTGAGCCCAAACCCAAAGAATAGGCCTAGCATTATTTGTGTGAAGCGAATCCAACCTTCATGATACATACGTACAGTTGCTATTGGAGGAGAGCCACAATCCAAACAGGGCCTTTAAATTTGAAGCAGGTGAAGGCGAGTTCGGAAATCACCGTAGCCGCTATTTAGGCCAGCGGAAGTGAAACAGAACGCCTTTGATCCCAAACTGAAACTGAAATAGGCTTTTAGGTTTGCGTTTGCTTTGATGCTCCACTCACTCTTTTGTTTTGAAATCTGAATTGAAGAAATAATTTAGAAATGGTGCAAGACTCTGAGAAGAGATTCCATTCCATCATGGACAAGCTCTTCCATCCTCCCAAACCCCCGTCCTCATCCAGGTTCTCTTTTTCGATAATTTTCTCGCTTTGCAATCCATGAAATTTCATAATAACACGATATGAATCACGATAAACGTTTATATCTACACTCATTACATCACATTGCGTAACAGTAGTTTGCTAAATTCTAGTTACTGGTTACCAGTGTTGCATCTTGCTACTTCTGTTAATTTGTTTGCTATGGAATTTGATTTGAAGTGTTTAGCGTGTGTGCTTGTATCATTGGTTTTTGTGACCAAAATTTTGTAGGAAATAGGGATTGGTAATGATAACTAATGCGTCTGTGGTTGTGTTTGCAGTTCATCTGGAGTGCAGTTATCAGGGAGTAAGAAACGTCCTTACCAGTCAGGGTTGATGGAGTTGAATCGGAGAGGGGATGTTGCTGATGGACAGCAGTCCTCCTCGGCAGCGACCACGGCACTGCAGGGACCACTCTGCCGACCGTGGGATCGTGGTGATTTTATGAGAAGATTAGCTACATTCAAATCTATCTCATGGTTTGCTAAACCAAAGGTAATTTCTTGCTGTCTATATTCTTCTCCCTACTGATAAGGGCGTGTGTGTTTGGGACTGGGGTTTTACAGTGAAAGAACAAGATTATTAAAATAAAAGATCGTGGCAATAACTTTATATTAATCTGTTATTAAAATATTATAAAATTTGGTTATATATATCGAAAATTAAAAAAAATTCCCTCCCTTCCCTTCAAAATTTGGCTCCTAAACACACCTAAAGTGAATCAATTCTTGTGTTTTTATTACTGTGTACCGCCATCTTAGTGCCATGGTTATAATTCTAAGCTTTCAGTATATGTGTGTGGGTGTCCATGCGTTGCTAAAATATAAGAGGCAGATACACCATAATAAACTGGAAACAATGTTTGATGAAGGTACAAAGTATGGGAAACCTTTTATTGATTAGTCAAATTACAAAACATTTGGCTAATTGGGAATTTTGCTTCATTCAGTCTATTTGTAAACTATGAAGGAATTCTTAGAAGTAACACCCTGTGCTAGTGAAGATGCCTTATATGATTTGTCAGTCCTTTATAGATAAGCTGTTTAAGATAGGCTTGTTCTACTGAAACTCAAAACTAATTCTATTTGGCTTTCTGCTAGGTTGTTTGCTTTTAATTAAGAATGACAGTCCTGTTGAAGTAAAAACTTATCCTCCTTTAACAATATCTGGCAAAGAGTATCATCTACTTTTATAAAGAAAGTCTCTTGCCTCATGGTTTATGACTTCCATTTGTCAAGAAATGATTCGGCTGTATAATTAGTAAACTTTGGTTTACTGCCAACCTTCTTTGTCATCTTTCCCCACACTGTTTCTGCCAAATTTTATGGCATATAATTTTATGTCTGATATTTGCATTCAGGTAGTGAGTGCAGTAAATTGTGCTAGTAGAGGTTGGATCAATGTGGATATTGACACCATAGCCTGTGAAGCATGTGGAGCACGTCTTCTTTTCTCTACACCAGCATCTTGGAATCAGCAACAGGGTATGTTGTTGTTCCAGTTATTATATTACTCACAACAACATTCAATGATATGAGTTTTCTAACTAGAATGTCTTCTGTTCAGTGGAGAAGGCAGCATTAGTATTTAGCTTAAAGTTGGGTAATGGACATAAATTACTTTGCCCATGGATTGATAATGCCTGCAATGAAACACTGGCACGATTTCCTCCTACAACTCCTGAGATATTAGTTGAAAATTTCAGAAAACACTGTTTTGCACTCTTACAACTATCAGCTCTTCCACAAATTTCATCTTCAGCTATAGCCTACATTCAAAGCCAAAGCCCACTTCTGGAAGACTTTCTTGGACAATCTTTGCTGCTGGAGTATGGAAATGGATCTACTGAAAATTTTGGGATTGGGGATCTTAATAGTCAGGAGGAACTGAAATTTTATTATCAGGTAATTACTGATTTTCTATTACGTTCAAAAATCTCATTTTCTGTACCAGTATGACAATATTTTCTTCAATTAGTGGATGTGATCTGGTATGGTGGTCTCGTTTTGTGTCCATTTTTGTTGATGCTGAATAAACATGACACTTATTTTCTAGATAGAATTTCTCTGTTTGCTCACAGGCTCGTGCACTTAATTAACATTCTTAAGATAGATTCTACATGTATTTTTGACTTAGGTGCTGCTTTATCAGTTGGTGCTTTTCAAAACTGAACCTGTCTTGAACTACGATTCATTTGCAAACGAATTAGAAGCAAGATTGTCAAACTCATTATGAAAACTTATTGCAGCTTCATTGACTTGTAAACTCATAACTGTTCACATAATACGAAAATAAATATTAAAATCCTTTTTCCTACTTTTGGAAGTGGGCGTTGAAACAGTAATTTTGGTTGAGTACCTTGACCAACCAATTTCAGACATTTTGTAAAATGGTGACTGACAATACATACAATTTATGCTTATGTGCATGTAAAATGTAGACAAACAATTTCAGAGTTAAAACAAAACCCACAAATTCGTTACTTTGAACGGTTCTGACTGAATTTCTCAAATTCACCAAGTCAAACAAAAATGAATTGTGTTCAAGTCAACACATTTTTTCACTCCTAGAATTGTTAACCTCACACAAGTTTAAAATTAAATTCATGAGTTTAACAACCATGATTAAGGTTGAAACTTGGCTGATGATATTATGTATCTGTCTCTTCCATACATATGTTCTTCATTTTAAGCATAACATAAGTAATGTTTATCCTGGATTTTTATCACTAAATGGCCAAATGGTTTTGATGAATCGTCTTGTATCAATATATTTTCATTATCTCTCTACCCTTTTATTTTTCTTTAGGAAAACATCTTAGTGTATATATTAACATTCCTTTATTTTCTCCACTATGAAATAATGATTACTGGTGCTCTTAAATTTTGCAGGCTCAAAAGCTTATAAGTTTATGCGGTTGGAAACTTCGTCCTCTACCTTATGTAGTTGATTGTAAGGATTTATCAGATCAGTCTCTAAAAAAATCAACTACTCTTGCAATTCATTCTGTTGGCACTGATGAAAATAAAATAGATGAAAATTCCATGGATTCTATTGGGGAACAAGTGGATCCAAATTCTGCAGTATTAGATTGCACCCTATGTGGAGCCACTATTGGATTGTGGGCATTCTGTACTGTTCCCCGGCCAGTGGAATCATTCAGACTAGTGGGATATGCTGAAGTGAATGGTGAAAATGCTTGTGTGGTCCACAATTTACTGAATAAAGATGATCTTGAAAATAGGCAGGGTGCCAGGCCTGATGTTGCAAATTCATCAAAGGATACTTCTTCAAGTCTAAATATGACAATTGCAGGGGGGCCTCCCCCAACAAAGCAAAACTTTAAAGCAATAATATCTCTGCCTGTTATTGGTCAGAATTTAAGGGCTCGTCTTTCTTATGATTCTAATTTTAGGGATCATGCTTTTGTTAACAAAGGTGGTAATGAATCAAATTTACAGGAGAAAACTGACAATATCATTAATTCTTCTATTGGAGAACTTGTTCCCGAGTCATCTGAACCCAGGGAGACCGCAGATTATGAAAATGGTTCTCAAACAAGGATCTGTGATTCAGATGTTATCGTGGACACCCATCATGCAGGACAATCATTTTGTCTTAACGATAAGATGACTACACACACAGATGCTGATAAATTGAATAGTTCAGCTGCTGGATATTGTAGTGGTGCTCAGGTTAGTGGTTTTTATTTGTCAAATGGACAGATAGTAACTTGTGACAATTATAGAAATAAATTATTGCCTAGTTATTATCTTTTCTGGTATTCAAAGACTTAACAAAATGCTTGATCATAAGTAGTTTTGCCATGACAAGTTGTTTGGAAGTCCACATTAACTATAGTATTGCTGTACAGAAAGACTCTGCAGAAGGTGAAGCACTTTCTGTTTTGCGTAAGACTTCCGATGGCAAAGTTGGTACTGACAGAGAAGAGAATCCTATTGGTAGTGAAGATGTACATTCTAGTATAGGTAAGCACTACGATATGGTTCGTTCATAATTCATTAACACTGAATGTTTGTATATTCTAACAATTATATCTTTATCTGTTCGGCATTACATTATGTAGTTCACTTGTCATCATGAGTTAATTTATTAGAGAAATAGAAAGTTTACGAATCTTCATTCCTTTGCTTTCCAGAGAAGTTTAAGAACCCAGCACCTTCTGATAAAGCAACGGAATTTGATCCAATCCGGCAGCACAGACACTTCTGCCCCTGGATTGCATCAATAAATGATGGGGAACCTGGGTGGAAACAAACATTATCTGCTCTGTATCATCAGAAAAATCCGTTGCCGCGTTCACCAAATAGATCCCCCTCATCTTTTCCCATTGTTAAGGTATTTCTTGCTGATACTAGGACTTGTATTTAATCATTGGATGGCTATTATATATCACAGTGACCCTGTCTTATTTTAACATAATTCAATCCATTCTTTGACAGACCATGAACGAAAACCAAAACCTTAAATCTGGATTTAAATTATTCAACCTGTATCTCAAATTAGTCATTTATATAAGCGTACGAAGTGTGGATAATTGCCAATACTGTTGTAAAGAAGACAGAAAGCCTGAAAGTATGAAATTGTAGTCTTTCATATTGTCTCTATTTTACCGTGGCTTGTTTTCCAACACTGTTGCAAGTTGCATCAAACTATTCCTTTCGTGGTCTGTAAACATCTGCATATGCCTAATTGACTGTGCCTAATTGAGTGTGGAATGGTTACTTAGGGAGATTCACTGTCTTGACATATAACATGTGTGTACATGCAGGTGGATGATCCTGTGGGTTCAATTAGAAAGCTTTTCATGTCTCCATCAACGAAGAGAATGAAGTCCACTCATAATATGGGGCAAAATACATAATTGCTTGGACCCATGACGTAGGGCATAAGAGAATTAGTAATTCAAGAACAGCTCCCTCCTAGATCTAGATGTGGTGTATACTGTCATTTTTTTTTTTGTGGTATGCTATTCTATTTAAAAGCCTTGTAATTGTTGTATCAATGGTTTAATTTTTTTTAACTGAAGATATATCTTAACAAAAGCAGGTGATTTGTCTGTAATTGACAATTAGTTTGTCATTTGGAACCGAGCTGCTGTAATATTTTCCCCCTCATATTGTAATACAAATGACAGACATTACGTAGGGTTGGATGACAGTGGTGATTATTATAGAATGTGACATTTCTTCTTACATATACTCTGGAAATCAACTAAAGAAGGGAATCGATAATACAATTTTGTCTTACTGCATTAAACCGCAGTTTGTAACAATGACCTTTGAATAAGGGCGGTTGAATCCTCTTTCTGCTACAACAGCTCTCTTGTCTCCTATCAGCTTTGCCACCCTGTAATAATATAAGTATAATTGCAATATTATCATAGGTACATGTTCAACTGTATATAGCAGATATAGGGAAGAAAACAAAGAATGCGTGCCTCAAGATCAAGTCATCATACATGATTCGATAAATATTGTCTGTTTGACTCACCTAAAATATGGAGATCCTGTATTCTCCTGTACAGTTTTAACCTGACCGATCCTCTGCACAACCTCCATGCCTCCTATCACTCTTCCAATTACAAGAGACGATGTATCCAATTCTGGTGAGTCCTTTGTAACTATGACAAATTCTGTACCATTAGGATCAATACCTACTTCTTCTTGATCAATCTCCAGCTTCCCTTTCTTTGCAACCAGCTTCATCTTTGGGGGTGGTTTTGACGGGTTTCTCACAATAATGCCTACACTTCCAGTCACGTTTTTAGTCCCAGGACATTTCTCATACTCCCTCTCCCATTCCTGAACTAGACTATTAGGTCCTAAGTTGCTACCTGTCCTCGAAGAAAATTCAGCATCCACCCCATAAGATCTAAGGCCGCCATGTTGAACATAATTGGGCATGATTTTGACAAACTCTTTTCTTCTGTAGCTAATACCAGCGGCTCCACTTACAACCTTACTGAACCTGTCAACTCCTGCAGGGACCTCGTCTCCATAAAGCCCTATAGTAACGCGACCAGCAGGTTCACCATCAATAGATATGTCTAAGAATACTTGTTTGGTAGTTTTTCTCTCAGTGCAGCTAGGAGTGGAAGTCAGATTCTCTTCTGTTTGATCGCTGTTGCTTGTGTTAGTAACATTTTCTTCTGCTAAATTCAAATCTTCTTCCTGTTGGTTACTGTTACTTGTGTTAGCAACATCTTCTGCTAAAACCCTATTCTCTTCTGCTCGAGCACTGCTGCTTGTGTTAGCAACATCCTCTTCTGCAAAAACAACATTCTCTTCTGGTTGATCACTGTTGTTTGTGTTTGCAACAGCTGTTTCTGCTCTTGCGCTGGATCCATTCACTACCTGAGTACCCCAGAGAAGTAGCAAGCAAGAGTTGCTGAAGATTGTGAGCTCTCTACGTGATAATCTGCATTGCTGTTTAAGGATTGGGAAAGATGGAGAAGTGGGTATTAATTGAATTGGCGAAAGTGATGGTGGTATCGTGCGAGTTGGAGGATTGAATGGTTGGGTGGAATAGCGCACTACTCTTTGTAGCATTTCTGCGTTGTTGAATTTGCAATACTCGAGAATTGGTTTATTCTGCATTTGCTGTTCATTTCATTTATAGGGAGATCATGGGATTAAGAAAAAAAAAACGAAGCAAGGAAGAACAATAGATAGATAAAGGGATACTGATGAGATTTCATGGATAAGAAGATGCAAATAGCTATATTGTATAACAGCCGTTCGTTTGTTCCGTGTTATAATTTTAGGTACACCAATTTACGTGGGTCCCTTTTGATATTGAGAAGGAAATATGCTGAAGAGGCACCCAAAATATGCACACATTCATTTTAGCTTTTCGCTTCCTAGATATCATTGAGGTTTAATCTCTTAAATTTCAACATGGTCAGTTAAATTTTTTCAATTACTTATTTACAAAATCTTTACCTTTCAGCTTTTAGATTTAAAATGTTCTATTCGAATTCTTATACATATTTTCCAATATTTAATTCTAGCAGTAAGAATTAATAACTTAAAATATAATCAAATAACAAAAGGAATTAAAAATAACATGTTTATAAGACTAGAATCAGCATAAGACATCTTCTCGTTCATTATTTTTCTGGTTGACACCAACTACTTTCTTCTTTACACTAATTCTCTCGGTCCCATAGTGGACATCAATTGTTCTCGAACGGGTCCGCAAGATCGACACTCTGACTTGGCATTCGGTCCGACCGACACAATCAAAACCCTAACCTCTAAACATGATTAACGAGATTAATTAACGATCAAGTACTAGGTAAGACACTCCTAATAATGACTCAACTCCCTAATCCTGCCCATTAACAAAGGATCCATGGTAATCATATAAATAGACACAAATTCCAAAAATGAGTTATGTCATCATCCGATACTAATAGCACCAAGTGTTGAACACTGAATTCGCACTTGAGAGTCAGAGTGTCTTTTGCAGGTACCATCCGAGCTTGGAGTTCACGGAGATGAGGGGTAGAGCCGTGAAAGGAGGGAGTGGAGTTTGTTTCAAGAGGAATTGAGGAAGAACCAACTGATGAGTGTTCAAATCGTTCTCTATTTCCAACTCTGTTCGAGAACATAAATAAATAAATATATATATATATATATATATATATATTTATTTATTTTTAAAAAAATATAGAGACTAAAAAAATAAAATAAGCAATTAAACCCTTTTCCTATAATTAAATTAAGAATACATGTATTTTTTTAATTAACAATGAATAACTATTAATTTAAAACTTAAAATAAAAAAATTAAAGAGAGTAATATTCTGACAATAATTAATTGCTATTTAACGTAATTATATCTTGCACGTTTGAGACGTGAACTCAAGATTACTAATTAAACAAATATAATCATGATCCCACTCAATGATTCATTGAAGATGTATATAAAAGATTCATACTATGTCAGATTTTAGCATTGATCACTTTATATATTTTTAGAAGCATAAAAAGAAAATCTTCTTATCATGATTACCTTAGTTCATTAATATATACATTATCGATAATTGATTGACCACTTAAAAATATTTAAATTAAATAATAAATTTTGTGCTGAATTAACAAAGCATACTTAATAGTTTAAAACTTTAAATAAAATAAAAATTAATTTAAATATAAAGATAATTATATACCCACAATAATTAATTGTTATTTGATGCAATTAGATTTTACACGTTCAAGGCTTGAACTCAAAATTACCAATTAAACAAAAAATTATCATGATCAACAATTTCTAAATAGGATTTTAACATTGGCAACTTAATACATTTTTTAAAATATAAAATAATATCTTATCATAGTTACTTTATTTTAAATATAATTAATATTTAATAATAAATAATTACTAAACTAATCTATAAAATATGAGAATATACATTCGTTTCTTTGATTAATTTTTTTATGTAAATGCGTCCTTAAAAGGTTAATCTATTTGCATATAAGTTTTTTTATGTACATTTAATATTTAATTGTCAGACACAAACTTTTCTATTTATATTCGTTATTAAAAAAATATATTTAAATAAAATATTTAAAAAAATCTATTTACAATAAAATTATAATTAATAATCTATTAATCAAAGTATTCCTATTTTCGGGACTAATATTAATACTTACTTATGTATTAATACTAGTTAGCATACGTGCAATCAGCGTGTGTATATATATATATATATATATATATATATAAATGTAGAATATTTTTAATATATTGTTCAACTTTTTAAGCAAGTTATCAAAATTTAGTTTTCTAAAAAAAATAACGAAGAAGAAAAACTATACTAATGGGAATATCTAATAGATAGAGAGTGAATAAATATTTATTATTTATAACATGATAAAAAGTAATGATATACATATAAAAATTCATACAATATAACCTACTTCTTTTATATTTACTCATGTCCATTGTAACATCCTATTTTATTATAATTAATAACCATAATTTATGTAAAATAAATATATAAACATATTATATGTTTATAACTCTTTTATATAGGGTTTCAAATACACCATTATTATAGATTACAAATAAAACACAAAACAAAACAAATGCAATCTCATATAACCATCAAATGTGTATCAAAATTTATAAATCATCTTTTTAATGTTAGACTTCTGGTGACTCACAACACATAAACACTTACTCTACTTCTGAAAGACTCGTGTATTGAAATTATCATCATAAGACCTGCATCTGTCATACTACTCGTTGTGAATCCACACAGTCATGCGCATAAACATCTCATCATCTCATATGACAGGGTAAATTCATATGACATGAAATACCACTAGATTATATTTCAAACCGCAGACAAAGTCATATAAACCTCCTTCGACTCTCACCCACTGAATAACTTCATCTACGTCATTCCATTATATCAATAGAGTCAATATCGTCTCATTACGGGGCCTAACAAATCAATGCACCATAACAACAATTTCAACACGGTGTTTTATTTCCTGAAAACACTATGTCTTGATTACACTTTCACACCATTTCATACCTCATGTAACACATTAATACATCATTCAATCACATCATATTTTAAACTTTTCTAAACAATCCAAACATATATAAAAAATCACTTAAACACATAACTAAGTTCCTTTAAATAAAATTTATAATTTTCACTTAAAAACAATAAGTAACGATAAACTAGGCTTTCAAAAACAAAAATAAAAATTTCAAGATTTTTTTTTATACTGGCTTGAGTGAAAAAAAAATCCTCTTACTTGAGCGAAAGTAAACCCAATAGCACCTCCAAAATTTATCCCATTTTCACCTGAGTGAGATTCCTTTTCGCCTTAGTGAGATTGGATCCAAGAACACCCCATTTTCCATTTTATTCGCTTGAGTGAGAATTAACTCGTCTGAGCGAGATATGCAGAAAAATATGCATAATTATGCCTAATTTCATCAACAACAATTTCACTTCTAAAGTAATTTACATTATATCAATTATATAAATCAACCAATTGTTCAAATTTAAACAAAAGCATCTACCATAAATCATCCATGTCAAAATCAACATATTCACATTTTATTTTAAACAATATTCTGCATTACTCATAAACCATCAATCTTGCAAACAAAATTTGGAACTGGTGACCACGTCACCTCCACATCCAGATCATCTATCCTAGGGTTCTATTGAAAATTTAAACTAGTTTCCCTTACCTAAATCCTAAACTTTAGCAGATGCTCAATAAGAACTCTAAATCTACCAAAAGCTCAAGGTATCTTAACCTACACCAGATAATCTTGATAAAAAAAATCTAACTATAACACAAGGACCCTGAACTAACAAAGATTAACCCTGAACCTAAAAAAGTCACATGCAAAGCCTATGCAGAGAGACAAACCTAATAAGTTCAAAATTTGATTCAAAGATAAGAACAAAAATGAACTTATTCTATTAAAAATGATAATCGGGCAGTCTTATAGTATTCACTGTGAGGGGTCTGATGACAGCTTCCGATTGTCAAACTGACGAGAAAGAAGATCAAAATCTTAAAGAACAGACGGAGAAAAACAAAATTTTTAAAGAGACTATAATTCTTCTCAAATAAAACCCAAATAATTAAATTTCTATTTATATATTTTTATTATTTTAATAATAAAATATTTAAGTATATCTTAAGTATCACTTCTATCCTAACACTAATTTTCTAGATCCTACACCATAGCCATAATGCATAATAAATGATGTGAAAGAGAGATAAATATAAAAAAATATTTACTCTTGAAATAAAACTTCTTACATAGAAGAATAACTAAGGGTTTGGTGTGGAGCTGCTAGGGTTTTAGAAACTAGCAGCAGCAGTGACCACTACACAGAAAATGTCGAGTTCCATGGTCACGCTATCAAGGACCCTCTATCGCTCTCTTCTCCGAACCCCTAACGCGTATCACCACCTTCCACAACACTTCTCCACCGATCTCATTTCCGACTCGGACGAGGCTGACTCACCACCCGACTCACCACCCGACTCACCACCTGACTCACCCGCACCCGACGCCGCGCTAGGAGAGGAAAGGATCGTCGCCGATCGCCCCCTAGAGAACGGCCTCGACATTGGCATCTACAGAGTATTTCTATTTCAAATCCAATTTCACAATTAGCACCGCGCATTGTTCAATGTAATCTCAATTGTAGTTCTGTTTTTTTGTGTAGGCCATACTGGTTGGGAAGGCGGGGCAGGTACCGTTCCAGAAGACGCTCAAGAGTGGCACCGTCGTCACTCTTCTCTCTATCGGCACCGGTGGGATTCGCAACAATCGGAGGCCTCTCGAGAACGAGAACCCTAGGGATTATGCCAATCGTTCCGCTATTCAGTGGCATCGTGTCTCCATTTATCCTCAGAGATTAGGAACTCTTGTTGCCAAACACGTTGTTTCCGGGTGAGTCTCGCCCACGTGCCACTCTTTTGATCAACCAATCACTGCACATTACTGACGGCGCTTGTTGTTGTAGTTCAATGCTCTATGTGGAGGGGAACCTCGAGACCAAAGTCTTCACTGATCCAATCACTGGACTTGCCCGGCGAATTCGGGAAATTGCTGTTCGTCGGAACGGTAACTCTTCACTCTATGTGTTAATTTGATTGGTACTGTTGGATGTTTGAATGACTCTGCCGGTGTTGTTTCTAGCTCTGGATTTGCTCTTGTCTGTGCTTTTATTGTTTTATCCAATTTTCTTGTAAGAACTAGGATCCAGAAGTCTTTTTTTTTTTTTCTGAATTATTTATGAAGTGAGAATGTTGCTTGTTGTCTTGTGTTCTTCTGCCTTATACTCCATGACTCTTGCCCATCAGAAGGCTTGCTTTCCCAGCATTCTACTATAATGTCATGTTACTTGGTTAGTTGTTGCTTTCTAACATAAGATGCTAAATGGCCTAGGAATAATTTCGAAGTTCAAAATGCTTCCAATGTTTTGTTTTTGTATATATCATAATCCCTTGTTTTTTACTCAATTTCGTCTTACCTTAAAATCATGAATTTGTTAAGCTCTACAAATTAGAATATCGAGCCTTGTACTACTTAACCTTTTTATATTGAGTAAGGGATGCTCAAATTCATGATTCAATATATGTAAGTTTTGTCCCCTACTCCTTGTTGATCTTGCACATTTAAAAAACAAGAGGAATTAGTTGTTAGAAATTAGAATATCTTAGTATATCTTCACAATATATCTAATAATATCTTGGAATATTATGAAATTGAATTCTATTGGTCATCTGATTGGGGACGCAGCCTTGGGAGTGGTTTCCACCATCCTGTTTTCATTATAATATCAGATTTTTTCTTGTTTAAATATGTCAATGATCTTGTTATATTAGTGGCCTTTGGCGTATACTCGTCCTTGGCTTATTTATTAGTATAAATAATGACGATTTGGTTAGTATTTTGTAACATCATTGCATGCTACATAAATGTAATATTTCATGATTAAAAGTTCTTCCTTTCCCCCTTCCCTACATAAATCTTATAGTTTTAACATTAGTTTGTTATACCCATGATTGATCTGCTCTCCATATCTATCTGTTCTTCCCCTGTATCCTATTGGAACATAGATGTTGTCATGATATATTTCCCATTTTTCTCCATGGATTGTCAGAGGCTAAAGATTTTTAGGTAGCTTATGATTAAAATAATGTTTGCCATGTGACACAAGATTGCTTGATGCAATACCTCTTCCTTTCAGGTCGCGTTGTATTTTTAGGTGAAGGCGGTGATACTGAGCAAGATACACAGCAAAATAATCTGAAAGCTGTTGGCTATTACTAACGTAGATGCTCGAAATGGGAACTTGGATTTAGTTAAAATGGAGAATTTTCAATTTTGTAATTATGTCTTGATTTTTTTACCACAAAGTTATATGTTTTCATATTTGTCTGCATAAAACTCTTGGTGGTTTGGGCGATCTTGTAGTTTCTGTGTGCAATTTAGAATCAGGGAGAATATTGAGGCTCAACCTTCCTTTTTATGCATGGGGATAAAGAATGTCAATTTCTCTTTGGTTTGATCTCGGAGGAATAGTTCCTTTATGTTCTTACAATCGAGTGGCAAGTGAATGCTTATTTCTGGGACCAGATTCTCATTTTGCTCGATCGTCCTCACAATTCTGTAAAACTTTTGTGCTCAGCTTATACATCCTTCTTCCAAGGCCTCACTTAACTTTTCTGAACAAATAATTGTTGATTATATATTGATGAAATAAAAGTGAGTAGGATTTTCTCAACTTTTTTTTCATTATGCTGTCTCGAATTGGTATTTATACGCCATTGTTGGAAGTCACTAGAAGTTGGTTCCAAAGCGTTTGCGGTTTAGAGATGCTTCGCGTTTATGCCTACGTATTTGAAGCCTAACTGATAAGATTATATATGTGATGTTGGGATGGAGTTAGTGTTTGTTGTTTATGGAATTGAGTGAACTTGTGCAGTGTCAAGGTTGCAGGTTCCCTTACACAGCATTTTCAACGACTGATTTTCATTAACTTTACAAACTTGGTTTAAGTTTTCTATTGAAGGAAGAGGTGGGGTAGTTAAATTCTCTTTTATCCTAATTTTGGCTCTTTCAAAATTGAATAGATTTAAAAGGGAGAAGATAAGCTTTTGAACTAATTTAGGCGGAATTATATTTAATTTTATAGCTTTATTTTATCAAAGAATATAATAAATTGGGATAAATGAGTTTCTCATCTTAACTGTTTCACGTTTTGATTTTTTAGTTTTTTTGAAATTTTGTTGACAAGTTTTGATTTCTTGTTACTCAATACAAATTTAATATGATGTCACGTGGTACAATATTTTTCAGTATTATTTAGCTTTTTGATAAGTACGAAATTAATTTTTTTCTAAAAACTGAATTTTAGAATTTCCTAAATTAAAATAACAAAAAAGACCCTGTATACTAGCTAAACACAGACTAACATATGACTCTTTCTTAGTTTCATGTGGTGTCAAATGTCAACTTTGCTATGTGCAACATGACACCTTTATATAGTGCCACGTGGTTACTATGTAATGTAACTTCCCCTTCTCATGTTATCATTTAATGGATTTCATTTAAGATTCATAACTAAAAATTCATAACCGGATAAAATTTGTCAAATATTTGAACAAAAACTATAAATTAAAATTTGAAGTGGTTGGATGACAAAAAAAGAAAGTTATCTAACTCCTAATTTTTACACACATTTATAGTATCTTTTTCTGTCAAATGATTTATCTTGTCTCCCTTTTTTTATTCCCCTTTCTTATGTAGATAGTCATTTTTTATTGTATAGAAAATGTTACTCTTAACAATATAAGAAAAGGACAAGGGAATGATGCTTTGGTAGATTAAGGACAACCAATTTAATTCCATGAACAAGCATTTACGTTACATAATTAACACTCACGCTCACATCACCTCTATTAATTGTTAATCACTGTGACTTCACTGAAGATGAAAACTTGTGCAACCACGCCACAAGAATTCTCAATGCCATCCCAAACATATATATTTTTCATACATCATACTTGATATCACATACTAATTAAGACCATTATTTATTTATTTACCATTCAAACCAACCTAATACCACTTCCAACTTTATAATATTTTTATATTGCAAAACATAATGCAGTATATTTTACAAGGAAGATTCTTTTAATTGAGATGAAGATGGGTCTTAATTCTGCATTGTTTCTCTCAGTGAGTCTTATAGCTGGTGTTAAAGCATGAATTAGAGACCAAACATGATGGAAACATGAAGCAAGTTGTTTCCGTCTAGGTGTGTGTCTGTCTATATGGACATAAATTTTCTTCTTGTGAAATTGACTGTACACTAATTAATATGGCACCCACCTTTATCTTTTCTCCTTTCCTTTTCTTTTCCCCATTTATTATGGCAGAAGCTTAAGGTAGCATAGACAAACCAACGTGTGCTTTGGCTTGTGGAGTTGCGGGCTAATAAATTTGAAGTCAATCAAACGTTGGCTACAACTGTACAAACAGAAACCATCTCAGAGAAGTTTATCCCTGAGTTAATGATGATATAAATAAAGAGAAGAAAGAAAGAGAAAAGAAAAACCAGAGAATGGATGTGAGGAACATCGCTGTGGTGGTGGAAGATGTGGATGCAGCTAGAACTGCACTTCAATGGGCACTTCACAACATCATTCGTTATGGTGACATAATCACACTCCTCCATGTCTACCCTTTAACAAGATCCAAAAGCAAAAAAAAAGCTCGTCTTCTTCGCCTAAAGGGCTTCCAGTTAGCACTTTCTTTCCAAGACATTTGCAGCAACTTCTCCAATGTAACAACCCCTTCTTTTTATTTTCTCTTGTGCTTTTGTTCTTAGTAGTACTATATATACTATCATTTTTGTTTCATTTATTTTGACAGATTTTGCTTGTTCAAATGGGTATCTGCTATAATCTTAGGATTGTGTTACAGACGAAGGTTGAGATTGTTGTCACGGAAGAGAACCGGGAGGGAATGAAAATTGTGGCCACGGTGCGTGAGCTTGGAGCTTCGATGCTTGTGGTTGGACTTCATCATCATAGTTTTCTTTACAGGTAAGTAAGTCCTGTGATGAATATTTCAGCTTTCAACACAATTCCACCAGGTTTATCAGTTGGAATTGTAACTTTTACTGCATTCAATAGTTAATTGAATTTCTGAAGGTTGTGATCAAAGGTATTACCTCTTTAATTACTTGTTTTGTTATCACAAGGAAAGGTTTGTGGGACCTGGGTTCATTATCTAATCTGGATTCTGCTGAACATGAAAGGATCATGCTGTTGCCAGTGAGCTTCAGAATTGGTCACTGAAAACATTGGCACTTGCACATGCCTCCTTAATGGTGATAAAAAAATGCCAAAAGCATTTGGGCTCCACTTTTTGATTGGCCTTGCCCACAATACAAGTACCCAAGTTGAAACATGAAAGTGTTCAGAAATTATCCTTGCCTTGTAACCTTCTTAAACATGTTTTTAGTTACTTTAATGTTTTGAAAACATTATAATGTTATCCGAATAGGAAAAAGATCATGAATTACAGTTACAGAAACCATTGCACTACTCTGTGTCTTAATCAAAGTGATTCATTGAATTTTACTTGCTCCTGTCTAACGTTGTACAGAGCATTATTACTGAATCTAACAACTCAAAATTTTTTGACTGTTTGTGTTGATATTTGACAGGTTGTCGATGGTCGAAAAGAACATAGGTAACTACTTTAACTGTAGAGTGCTTGCCATCAATGAGCCTGGTGCGTCCCCACTGAGTCCAACGATAGGAGTGGAAGGCAGTTCAACCAACATGGACTTTTCACAGATTCACATATCTAACTTACAGTAAGTCTACTCCAAAAATTGCTAACCACCACCCACAACACAGGCCACGTATTTTACTTACAATTCACTTCTTTTGCTAATCACTCTCACACAAAATTTTATTAAATACTATTTTAACCATTCTCTTATCTCAATTTCGTTTTTTCATACTATGGGTGGTGTTAACACCCTTAACATAGAAAAGACATAATACACTTCAAATTTTAATAAATTAATATTTTATTTATTTTTATTTTATTTTTAATTTAAAATATTATTGTAATATTATACGCAGTTGTTAAATATATGTTTCAAAAAAACTTATGATATAAAGAAATGGTATTTTCGTTATTTTATGTCTGAAATTTACAAAGAAATGAGATTATAAATTTTAAATCATAAATCTTAAATTCTAACTGTTTAAAAAAAGTTAGTTTGACCACATATCCACCAGTTTACAATTGTGATGTATCATAATGCAATTTTAAAACAAAAATCTTATTTGGATAATTGTAGATTGAAATCTTCGAATTGATAATTATAATATTTTATAATACAATTTTAAAATTGTTTCATTTCTTTAAGTGAGGTCTATCTAAGATTTACATTTTAGTAAAATAATTATTCTTAATGTTTTAATTTAGTGCATAATTGTCAATATATTATCACTATTTTAAAAATCATTCCATTTTAAAAAAAAATGTATATATATATATTTTATTTATTTTTTCTTTCTCTAGTTGTGATCACTCTTTGTTTGAAATCTCTGACGTTGCATTGCAGAGTGCCTGATACCCCTAAACCAAAAGAAAAATATCGAATTTGTCTTGATCCAACTGCAATTATTTGTCGATTAAGAAGGTCAAGAAGAAGAAGATGAATGAAAAGTCAACACCTCAAGCATCTCTCTAAACTCACTCAGTTAATTGGACAATAAATTTTTCTTTTAAAGAAATTGATTTCTAAAAATTGTAAATATTTGTTTTATTCTTCAACATATTTATTTCTATCTAATGTATAATTTAAACTCATGGTTAAATTTTTAATACTTTAAAACAATATCTTAGTTTGATCCTTATAACTTGTATTTTTTTTTGACGAAATATGAATTGAACCCTTATATTCTTCAAGTTATCATATTTCTCTTCTGCCTTTTATACTCTTATATTGTATAAGAAATTATGAATGTTGATCGTAATTTAAAATGTAATGGTTAAAAGATTTAACAATTAACATAATGAATATGATATTTAGTAGTTTATTTTGCGACCATGATCTCGACTATGTTCACAATAATTTTAAAGTAAAAAAACAATTATTTTTTGTGCAAAATAATTAATGTAAGTTGTTTCTAAAAGTAAACAATTGTGAAACTTTTTTTAGTGACTTATATAGATATGTAAAAACACATAACAATCCATTTTCAATGCATGATTACATGAATATAGCCTTCTTTTTAACATGAAAATTTTCACAAATATTATACATATCAAACTTGAATAATTATTAACTATTATTAACATCTAACAAATATTATATTGATTAAGTATATGTAATTATTAACTCCCTTAATTAGAGATAATGTAACTACTAACAAATCTTATTTAGCTATTGGTAAACCTTCAAATATCAAACATGGAACTAACATCATTCCCTTTATAAAATACTGAAAATGGATAATAGATACAATTCTTAATAGAAAATAAAGTAGTTAATTATATTAAGAATCTAATAAGTCATAATTGATCATCACCTTACTCTCTTTGCATAAATATAATACTATAGAATTATCATCTTAGAATTTTAGAGTTTAATAAAGTTTGGGTTTAAAAGATGAAATTATGATGTAAATGATTTTCTACTCTTTAGTCACGAAATTTTATTTGTATAAAACTGAGATCTTACAAATTTGGAAATCATTTTGATTATCTGATAATTATAAAATTTCAAATTAAATTATTTTGTAATCAGAAGAGCATTGATTACAAAAATTGACACGTGTAGAATTTAAAAGTCCACAAAAAGATATTTTATTTTGATTCGGACAAAAAACATTTAATAAAATAAAATTTGTCTTCATATAAGTACGCATCTCAACCTAATATATTAATGTTTTTATTAAGTCTCTCTCACCATCATAGCTGCCAAAACCCTATCATTGTTTATTTATTGTCTTAATCTTATTATTATATCTCTTGACTTTTTTTATTTGTGTTGTATTCCTTAATATTTGATTTAAGGACCATTTTATCATTTATGTTATTTTAATTACTGTAAGGCTTTATTTACATTAACCTCAACAAATTTACTTAATTTCTACTAATCCTCCAATTACTTAATGTTTATTTATGTTCATTCTCAATTTTTTTTCAATCTTTGTTTATATTGTTATACATTTTTGTGTTGATGTTTTTTTTTTTTACATTTCTAATTTTTTTACTTTATTTGTTATTTTTATTAATTATTATGATGTATATTTATTTTTGCTTAAACACCATTTTATGTCATGTTAATTTCTTATTTGTTTTAATTTTATCTTGATAGTAATTTCTATTTTTTCATTTAAATTTTAATGATTTACATTTTTAATTTTGATAATTATTTGTTTAACTTTGACCCACATGAATATGAATATTTAGATAAATAAAGTTATTGAGGATATTTTTTCAACACAGGGCTTTCAGCCAACAATTTCGTGGATCTATTTTTTTTTTTTTGTTGAAAAGTTAAAAGCACTTTCGACTAATTAATTAAAATAAAGATAGAAGATTAAAATAAATTTAATTAGTTATAGAACTGGCAAATGATATAATTTGAGCATAAAAGGAGTAAAATTATTGATGTTGGAACTAAAATAGGGTTCAACTCTGTTTTTTAGTTGAGTTTGGAATTACATAGTTTCACGACAACCACTCAGTAGATAAACTAAAATCAAGTGATTATTTATTAAAATCAACCTAATTATTTGTGTTCTAATGTCAACATGCGACAGGAACATATGAACGTATGCCTTTTTTAATTAAAATTTTAAAACAATTATTCACGTTTTAATTACATAAGTTAATATTTATTTAACATGTTAAGTATTACATAAATTAATTTAGATAAAGTGTCTAATTTTCACATAATGAAAATTATGAAATTCCAACATAATCAATTATTTGTAGTATAAATAGTTAAATTGTTTTTACAAACTATCGTTGTTTTTGCCTACTATAGTTTGTAATATTTCTCGCTTTTTCGTTGTAATAACAATAAATAAATGAATAAATTAAATAACTTAAAAAAACTCACACAATTATTTTCTATTTTTAATAACAAAACAGCTTATCATTTTTCATTTATTTATTATTTTTTCTATTTCTTTGTACCTTTCAGATTCTGAAAGTCAACTTTAGAGATTGAGTTTATTTAAATAGTGATACAACTGATATATAATAATGGAAGTTTGAATTTGAGTTTGATAGAGAAGACATTGTAATACAAGTTGACTCTCCAGAACTTCCTTAGGTAAGATTTTAATACATGTATACTACATTTTAAAACTGTGTACAGGTTTATTTCAATTTTTTTTATATTTTTCAAGTATATGTTCATAAGTAAAATTATTAATTTTAAAAATACTTGAAAAATTATTAATATAATTACATTAAATTAATGAAATAAATTTGATAAGAAAATAAATATGAATACAAATTTATTCAATATTTAACTCTTACAAATATAAAAAAAGATTCTTCTATTCTTTTTATAATAGTTGTTTAATGTTTTTCATGCAAACAGTCTAACTTTTATATTTTTAATATCATTTTACATAAAATATTTATTCTCTCAATTTTTTATCATATAGTTTCTTTGAAAAAAATCCATGAATAGAATGGTTTTTTATAAAATAAAAACTCATTATTTTTTAAAAATTTTGGTGTTTTAGAAGAATTTTCTCATAACAAATCTGCAACTAACACAACAAATTATAAATTAATTATTGTTAAACAAGTTACTTCTTGTTTTTCAATATTTAATCATACAAAATTATTTTACATCTTTTTTAGTTGGCAAAATTATTTTACATCATTTTGCCACACAAATATTAAATTGAATATTGATCATAAATGTAACGATCAATAAGGTAATTATACCCTATTTGAATTATGAAACTTGTTTTCCCGTATCTATATCTTTTATCTTTCAAATCAATATTCCAATAATTAAATTTATCAAACGAACATAAAAAAAAAAAATCTATAAATATAAAATGTATAAGGCTGAAAGAGATACTTAAGCTTGTAAACTTAAAGTTATTATTTTAAACAAAGACAAACATGCATAATATTACAATCAATAATTAACTAGAATATTATGATTTATTTTTTAAACTTAATTATATGTTTAATGTTATAATTATGGACTTGATAAGTTTTATCATGTGAAGAAAATTTAACACCTGTTTTTCTAAATGAATCATTTCCACAATATCATTTTTTTTATCAGCATTTCCACAATATCATAAAATTAATCAGTATATTTTTTAAGCTGACCTATATACCTAATTAGGATAACACTATATACAGTTAAAGAGAAACTTTTAGAGAAAACTATATTTCAAATATTATTATAATTTATTGCATGTTATTTTAAATATAAAATGTAAAATAAAGGGAAATTTTGCATTGGTTTAAAAAAAAAATCCATTTAACAATAACTAATACATTTTTTTTACAAAATAATTAATGCAAATTATTTATAAAAATAAACAATTGTGAAATTTTTTAGTGACTTATATAGATGTGTAAAAAAAATAATGGCAAAATAATTTTACCATTGATAATTTAATCTAATTTATATATTAACCATTTATGTAATGTGTCAATTATTCTAATTTATATTAGTTGGTGTATATAATAATACAATTCACACACTAGTTTATAGCCTAATATATATTAAATATACAAAAAAAATATAGATAAGCATTACTTAACTCAACTATGTCACTGGCAAATCAAATCACACACACCACTTAACTATAATCATCAATGATATCACCATTAACTATAACTTCTTTTGTTTGTAATCATGATTTAACCTTTGAGTTTTACTTAATATAATAAAGCAAAATTCATCACCATAACACATAAGAATCCATTTTTAATGCATGATTTACATTCATTTCATTCCAAATTTATCAATTTAATTTATTCACCTTTCTTATAATGAGGAACACACTTTTTAACATTTTTTTTCCATCTCAAACTTGAATCACTCATCTAACCAATATCATATTAAATAGATATAACAGTTAACTCCTTTACTTAGAGGTAGTGTACCTAATAATAAATCTTATAGATATTGGTAAACCTGTAAATATTAAACCTAATACTAACATTATATATTTCTCTAACACACTACAATCCTTAGTAAATGTAAACTAGTTTATTATATTAAAAATCTAAGTACATTTTTATTATCTAATAATTAAAAAGTTCAAATTAAATTATAATTCGCCGTCTGTGGGAATCGAACCCACGACCACATGGTTAAAAGCCATGCGCTCTACCAGCTGAGCTAAGACGGCCGGACATTTTTAATATACGTTTATGTGTTATTACAATTTATAACTCTAAATAATAATAAAATTATACACTCAACTACCTTTTTTTTTAGTTTCTGTATAAGACTCAAAAAATTCAAAATAGTTTCAAAAGGCTGAATTATAATTTTTTATATATTTTTTAAAAATTTAATGTATTTTTTCGATTAAATTCTCTTCGTTAAAACATATTCAGTGAACTTTATTTTTTACCCTTAATATAAAATTAAAAGAGTAATTAAACCCAAAATTATATTCTCTTGGATTTTTAAAAGAATAAATAAAAAACAAATTTTCCGTTCATAAATTAATTCCAATTTAATCAAGTTTTACTAATGGAGTATAATTAACTAAAAGATATTCAACCACTAATAATTCTTATACAAACCAAATAAAAAAGGAATCTTAAAGTTTTGAGGAAAAACATTTTAAGATCTATTTCTATTAGTTAAATGAACGAGTGTGTTAAAGATTAAAATTGAAATTTATATTGTTTATCTATGTCTTATTAAATTTATATTCCTTGTTAAATGTTAATTAATTTAAAGACAAAATATAATTAATCGTTATATTACATAAATTAAATATTATTTTATAAAATAAAAATTGTTGATATTTAAATTAGTTCTATTATCAATATAAATTTATAAAATAATTTTTAAATTTATATATAATATTATCTACAGTTACTTATTACTTTAAATTATAAGTTAATCATTAATTAAATTAGTTTCTAACATTTTTTTAATAATAAAAAATTATATATATTATAATGTATCATATTTGATAGTCAATCTATGTCTAATCAAGAACGTGATGATGAATGGGACACTTATATAAAATAAGTGTTAGAGAAATTTAAGCTTTTAAGTGTCAATGAATTCAACAGAAAGATCATATTTGACAAGTTTACAAGTCGATAAGTCACTCAGAAAGATCATATTTGACAAGTTTACAAGTCGATAAGTCACTCTTTAGACTGTGAGTGTGTCGGTAATGGAGCATCATCATCTTTAACAAGTCTAACGATATTGTAAGAATATCAATTTTGTTACTTAAATGAGAAATGTCGATTTTATTACTTCAATGTTGGGAGATCGAGAAACAACTAATCCTTAAATTCTAAAAAACAATTTTGTCCCTTCAAATTTAAAATTTTAATTATTTTTTTTAACGTTCATTTGAAAAGATAAATGCTAATTACTTTATGTGCTTTACATTTTTTTTCCAAAATATATTACAGGCCTACGTTATTAGACTTTCTTAAATTGATAATTTGACCATTATTTAACATATAAATAGTTAATAAGTATCATCAAGATAAAAAGAACTAACCTTTAATTTTAAAATAAATAAATCAATAAAAATTTATGCAATAACGAAAGATAATTGCTTATTTTAAGAAGACCGAAACATATCTAAATTTTATAAATTGATTTTAAAATAAAAATAATGTTAGTATAAATATAATATTTAATAATACAATATTTATTAATATATAACATTTTAGTATTTAACTTGGACTCTTTTCTCATATTTTGTTTATTAAATATATTATTAATAGCATACATACACAAATATATTTGATTTAAATTTCAGTGAATTTGGTAATTATTAAATAAAGTAAAGAAAGTTAACTGCACTTTATTTTAAAAATACAAGAAAAGATGAGTATTTTTTTAAAAAAACTAAAAAAATATGAAATCTTGAAATGAAGAAGTAAAATTTGAAACAATTTTGTTCCATTAAGCTGATATTAAAGTAAAATTTATCAAAATTTACCTTTGATGTAAATTTTTGGTATAATTATACATTTTAAATAAACTGAAAATAATAAATTTAAAGTCACACTCATGGTAAAGTAAACGGGATTTGTAAGGGAGATACAGCTGAAACTATGAGATGATCCTTTTCCACAAAATTAGTACTCATGAAAATTAATGCTTGTTTCCCATAAACAAACAAATGTGCACCATGTACGTAACATTATAACAAAAACAAAAACAAAAAAACATAGTTTTTAAGGTGGTGGTGAACCACTCAACTAAACTTTAAGGTTACTGAGTCTTCCTGCGGATTCGATTCCCATCAGCAATGGTGGCTGTTTCAACCTTTCAGGCGCCGTCATTACCGAAGGCTTCAACTTCATTGTCTTCAACAATTATTTGCGGAAATCTCAAACTCAACTTTCTTCCATTCTCCTCTCCCAAAGCCTTCTCTTCAGGCGTTCGCGTCCACAGGCCCCTCCGCATTCGCGCCATCGACGCGGCCCAGCCCTTCGATTACGAGTCAAGAGTGGCCCAACAGTTCCACGATGCCCAGAGGCTGAAGATCGCCATCGTGGGCTTCGGCAACTACGGCCAGTTTCTGGCCCAAACCCTCGTCCGACAGGGCCACACCGTCCTGGCCCATTCCCGCTCCGACTACACCGACGCGGCCCGCAAACTCGGTGTCACGTTTTTCCACAACCCGCACGACCTCTGCGAGGAGCACCCCGAAGTCATCCTCCTCTGCTCCTCCATCATCTCAACCCAGCGCGTGCTCCTCACTCTCCCACTCCAAAGCCTCAAACGCAGCACGCTCTTCGTCGATGTTCTTTCCGTCAAGGAGTTCCCCAAAAATCTCTTGCTCCATGCTCTCCCCTCCGATTTCGATATCCTATGCACGCACCCCATGTTCGGTCCCCAAAGCGCGCCTCGCGCGTGGGCCGGCCTCCCCTTTGTCTTCGAGAAGGTTCGAATTGGCGACGACGACCGCCGAATCGAGCGGTGCGACAAGTTCCTCAACATCTTCGCGAGGGAAGGGTGCCGAATGGTGGAGATGTGTTGCGCCGATCACGATATGTTCGCCGCGGGGTCGCAGTTCATCACGCACACCGTTGGGAGGGTTTTGGAGATGCTGATGTTGGAGTCCACTCCGATTAACACCAAGGGTTACGAGTCTTTGTTCAATCTGGTGGAGAACACTGCTGGGGATAGTTTTGATCTCTACTACGGGTTGTTTATGTTTAATAAGAATTCACTGGAGATGTTGGAGCGGTTGGATTTCGCGTTCGAGGATTTGCGGAAACAGCTCATGGGGCGGTTGCATGGTGTTGTGAGGCAGCAGTTGTTTGATAATGCTGGGATTGGAAAGGGGCAGAGTTTACCAGATGACTATGTGTATAAGCTGCTCAAGAAGGCTCAAAATGGATCAGCACCTGTGCTGTCACTACCCTCCAAAGAACACAGGTGTTCGTTTGTTTTTCAAAGACTTACTATAATTTTCATCGTTAGTTTGCAATGCTTTGCAATCACAAGGCATGGTAATTTTAAGATGATCATGACATATATGACTTGACTTTTAAGATGGTTATGGTAAAAGTTAACAAATATGATAGTGTGTGATTGAATTGTATGAAAGTGGTTGCATGATGTTTGGTGTTGTTTAATACATTATTGGGACATGAGTTTGGTTCTTTTTTTGGAGGGATTTAAGGGCAGGTTAGCTTTATTATGATTTCTGATACTTTTTGTTTTGAAATTGATAATAAATAGTGACCATTTGTAGGGAGGATTTGAGATTGTTACTATTTTTTGGTCTTTCCGATCAAGTCTAATTTATAGTTAAATTCTGTGATAATATTCAGATCCGATGATGTTGCTAAACTTGACAAATACAACACAAATGATTCAAGCCAGTCTGCAGACAACTCAAAACTCATGAATGCTCTAAATGGATTTGCACCGGTACTATCACGGGTCTCCAAAGAACTTAGGTATATTATTTGTTTTTAAAGGCTTATTGTAATATCGTTTTTAATGTATATGCATTGCTAGGTTAAAATGTTTTGTATTGTCTATCAATAAAAATCATGGTTGACTTTCATGATGGTTCTTGAAAAATAGCTAACAAACTTACTATATATGATAATTTATTGAGTGATAGTGTGATTAAATAAAACAATGTATAAACTATTTTACTCGAATCACAATGTTGTTTAGTACATTAATGGGACATGAATTTGGATTTTGTAATTTCATTTTTGGGATGTAAGGGAAATTTTGCTTTGTTATGAGTTTTGCTCTTTTTTGTTTTGAATGGACTTAGTGTTTACGTGATGGAACATGATTAAAGAATGTTTTTGCAATGCAATTGATAATAAATAATGACCATTTGTTGGAAATATTGAAGTTGTCACAATTTTGTTTTATTTGGGGTTGGTCTATGAAGTCTAATTTATATTTATGTTTCATGCTATCAGATTCATTGATGTGACTGAACTCAACAAATACAAGCCAAATATTTCAAGCCAATCTGAAGACAGCACAAAGCTGAAGATTGCAATTATTGGTTTCGGCAATTTTGGTCAGTTTCTTGCAAAAAGTATTGTGCGTCAAGGTCATAAAGTGTTGGCATACTCTAGATCGGACTACTCTCGTGTGGCTGAGGAAATGGGGGCTTCGTATTTTAATAATGTTGATGATCTTTTTGAACAACATCCAGAAGTGATTTTACTTTGCACTTCAATCCTTTCCACAGAGAAAGTTCTTAAATCATTGCCCGTGCAGAGATTGAAAAGAAGTACTTTATTTGTTGATGTACTTTCTGTCAAAGAATTTCCTAGAAATTTGTTTCTTCAACATTTGTCACATGATTTTGATATTCTCTGCACGCATCCTATGTTTGGGCCAGAGAGTGGAAAAAATGGGTGGAACGGTCTTGCTTTTGTTTATGATAAAGTTAGAATAGGAACAGATGAATCAAGAACTTCACGATGTGATCGGTTTCTGGACATTTTTTCTAGGGAAGGGTGCCGAATGGTTGAAATGTCATGTGCAGAACATGATTGGCATGCAGCTGGATCACAATTTATCACGCATACTACAGGAAGATTTTTAGAAAAACTCAAGTTGGAGGCAACGCCAATTGACACAAAGGGTTACGAGACATTGTTGAGTTTGGTCGAAAATACTGCTGGAGATAGTTTTGATCTGTACTATGGATTGTTCTTGTATAATGCAAATGCCATGGAGCAACTAGAAAGATTCGATCTGGCTTTTGAGTCATTGAAGAAGCGGCTTTTTGATCGTATGCATGCTTTCTACCGACAGCAAGTGTTTGAACATGAAGAAGAAAAACTCCAAAATTTGTCAGAGAGGCGTATGTTGCCCAAGGGATCTGAAGAAAAATAATCTAGTGTCATCTTTTTCTAGTACCGTGTACACTAAATGAAATCAACTTCCTAGATTTACCTGTCATTCATAGTTATCGGGGCCTTTCTCATTTTGTTAGTTAGTTTAGATGAGTTTGTCATTCGTATAGTTCACGTCCTGCTTTCTTGGAGTTATGTTGATCTGCTTCATTGAGATGAAAACAAAAATGATTTTAAATTTTTTTATATATATCTTTAGTTCTAATATTTTGATTTTTGAATATATGTTACTTTGTTCTTATTTCTATCTTGCTTCATCGATGCTTAAGGGACCTTGCATCTGCATATTTGTGTCCAATTGTTATATTTGTGGTAATGAATGTGGACTTGAACGTTCTGAATCTAGAGAGAGATATTAAAAGAGTGCAATTGAGTTATGATGAATGTATAAAATCTTTAGATGAGACTTTGGTCACTCTAGTAATGATTTAAGAATCCAAATATTTACTTCTTTGTTGTTCATCTGCAAGTTGGATAAGATCATTTAAACCAGTATGATCATGTATAATTCTGATACTAAATGCCTTTGTACAAAAAAGCTTAGAAAATTGAAACAGGAAACCTAGGAAACATCACTCAATGTGTCACAGGCACTTCTCATTCAAGTTGGATTTATCTGTCATCAAAGTCAGCTTAGTGTGTTTGAATGTTGTGATCAAAGGTCATCATCATCTTCTACCTGATGTGTATTGGGGATTTGGCACTTTAATGACTTGTTCAGTTATCACGTGGAAAAGGATTCTAGTTATGGAATCACTGTTCTATTTCATTCTAGTTATGGAATCACTTTACCACGTGGGATTTGTGGGACCTGTGTTGGTTATTTAATCCGAATTATGTTCAACATCAAATGAGCATGATGTTGACAGTGAGCTCCAGAATCCCATGTTGGTCTCCACTTGGGTTGATCTTGTCCATGACAGCAGCACCCAAGTTTAAGTTCTTCTATTATAAATTATTCTATTATTTTTTCTATGAAGTGGATGGAACTGGTAAGGTATCATTACCCAAAGTAAAAATTAATTGCACAACCCAAACACATAATTAGATTAATTTAAGAAAAGTAATATAACTTTTAAAACCTAAATTTTAGTTTATGTAAGTTAAAGTTGAAGAAGATGAATATTCACAATTTATTATCGTAGCCATTTTAAGAAAATAATAAATCAAATTAGTTCTTAGAATTAAGAACACCCGTTGATTATTTCTTAAGGTTATAATATTTTTTTTCTGAAATTATGAAAACGTTTGGTCTTTTATTTTGTAATTTTAAAACTTAAATGGAACATTGTTGGATAATAGTGAAAGTGTTTTCTAACTTAATTAGCTAGTTTTAGTATTAAGAATGCAATTATATCAAGACTTAATAAAGAAAAGTTTTCTACTTTAATACAATTGTTTAAGATAAAATCAATGATATGTAAATAAAATAATCTTATTTAAATATCCATTTTTACTAATATAATCTGAAACTAAACTTGATGAATTGGAGAAAATTAGATCCATGATGTTTTAACATGTTCGAGTAATACTTTATGCTGTTTTAAGTTTAATGCAATCCCTTATCACATATTATTTTAAATTTTAAAAATTATCCATTATTTACTAATAATAGAATTTATTGATTTGATTAATACTACCCAATATTTTATAAGATGATATTAAATTTATATTAAAGTGGGCTAATACCACTAAAGTAAGGAAGCAATATTGAATTCAGTGTCTCGAAGTTTGACATATATTCCATTAACAAGATAATCAAGAAGCTTGAGTCTTGAGGGTGATTCAACAGTGAAGGAAGATGGGTGTGGACTACTATAAGATTTTGCTGGTTGACAAGAATGCCACGGAGAAAGATTTGAAGAAAGCTTACAAAAAGCTTGCCTTGAAATGGCACCCCGACAAGAATGCAACCAATAAGGAAGAGGCTGAGACTAAGTTCAAGCAGATGTCTGAAGCCTACGAGGTTGCTTATCTTTTCCTTCCTTAAACTTCCTCTGTTCAATTTGTGTTATTGGAATTTGTTTATGCAGGTTAAATGTTTGTAGTATTCTAAATGAGAATCTTTCTTTCTGTACTGTAAAAATAAATAGCTTCGTCTTTCCTTTTTGTCTATTGCAACGTGTCAGATTTTGTCTATTTAAGTTGGTGTATTGGTTTGGTGAAGGTTTTGAGTGATCCCAAGAAGAGAGCAATTTATGATCAGTATGGAGAAGAAGGGCTGAAAGGGCAAGTACCGCCTGCAGATGCTGGTGGGCCAACGTTCTTCCAAACTGGGGATGGTCCAACAGCATTCAGGTTCAATCCAAGACACGCAGATGACATTTTTGCTGAGATTTTCGGGTTTTCAAGCCCATTTGGTGATGGTGGTGGTGGTGGTGGCATGAGGGGTGGTTCCTTCGGTGGAGGTTTTGACGAAGATATATTGGGTTCATTTGGAGGAGAAAGGCCAATGAAACAGGGTCCACGCAAGGCACCTCCTATAGAGAAGAGGTTGCCTTGCACCCTTGAAGAGCTCTATAAGGGCACTACCAAAAAAATGAAGATCACAAGGGAGATTGCTGATGCAAGTGGGTAAGTCCTCTTCTTTATGTACTTTGCAAATGTAGTAATAATAAGTGACAAACCTATCATATGGTTCTTTGTTTCTGGTATATATTAAAACAGTTAAATGTATAAATGTCAACCGAATTCTTTGGTAGTAGGGCGAAAAAGGCGATGATGATAATATTTTAACCACAACATCAGTTAAAAGTAAGAGAAATCAAGCAAAAACAATGTAGAGCTGACACAAGTTTGTACTCATCCATGTAATAGACTATTAGTTACATCATGTTATGTATCCTACATTTTATATTTGTTTAATGCATACTTTGTAAACTTTTTGTATGCAACCATGTTATGGAGTTTTTTCTTGTTTGCAGGAAGACATTACCTGTGGAGGAAATATTGACCTTGGAAATTAAACAAGGGTGGAAGAAGGGGACAAAGATCACATTCACAGAGAAAGGAAATGAGCTGCCAAATGTGATTGCTTCGGATATTGTGTTTGTTATTGATGAGAAACCTCACCCAGTGTTTACTAGAGATGGTAACGATTTGGTTGTAACACAAGAAGTGTCACTTGCAGAAGCTCTTTCGTGTTACACTCTCCATTTTACAACACTAGATGGCAGGGTTCTAAACATTACCATTAACAGTGTGATTCATCCAAACTATGAAGAGGTGGTCCCCAGGGAAGGGATGCCAATTTCAAAAGACCCTTCAAAGAAAGGTAATCTTAGAATCAAATTCAACATCAAATTCCCAGAAAAGTTGACATCAGAGCAAAAGGCCGGAATTAAGAAGCTGCTGCAACATTGAACTGCATCTTCTGTGTCTGTAGTTTTCCTATTTGATCTCATTATAGTTTTGTTTTGTATAGTTTGTGTGTAATATCTTGAAGAAAGTTTATCATGAAATGGCAGTCTAGCAAGAACCTAAGCAAGAAGAAGGATACTGAGAGTACAACCGTTATGTCTAAATAAAGGCTAAATTGGCCATAATATGCAAAATGTGACATTACCAGTTTTGGATTCAGCAAACCTACTATAACATGACAATGGATGCAAATTCCAATTGGTTAATCCCTTTCATATTGATTGAAAAATAAAGCAACCAAAAGGGGATATGTCTTTCAAGTTTTCTGCAATGATCAGAACAGATGAGAAAAAAAAAAGGATAAACACACTACAATAAAATTAAATATAAACTAATTTTAAAAATAAAAAATAATTAATTATAATTTTAGGTAATTTTAACTTAAAATAGATACCAATTTAAAAACTAATTAATAATAAAAATTATCATCAATATTTAAAAAAAAATTAATATATAAAACAATATATAGTTTAATTAATATTTTTTTATTTAAAATTAATTTTTATTTATTAATTTTCTTATAATTACAGTAAATAAAGAAATTATAATAATAGGTATAACATGCATACATTCGTAATCATGACTAATTAAATAAATTAAACCAAGTTTATATGATGTCTTTAAAAAAATTATATAAATTATGTTTAATATAAATTAATATTCTATTTCTGTTATAAATTAGGATAAATTCATTATATAAATAACTATAAAGTAGTAGAAGAATCTTCATTGAATTCTCAAATAATATTTTAATTTAGGTTATTTATACGCAACTATCTTCTTTCAATAATAAAAGTTCATGTACTTAATAACACACAGAATATATATATATATATATATATATATATATATATTTAAAAAAACATGTATCTTTACATTTTCTCAATGACATTTTTTTATAAAAACAAACAAAAGTTACTCATGCTCAACATAAAGATAAATATGTATACAACACATATTGTATACTTCTAAATGGCCTAATTCAAAATTGTCAAATATACTTTTAATTGACTATTCCAAAAGTCATAAACCCACTTCTAGACTAAGTAATCTAAAAAAATGCCTTAGAATTACTTTTTCAGACAATACAATGCATACACCATGAATAACTTGTTGGAAGTATTTTACCCAAAATTTAAAAAAACATTCAAAATGCATAATCTAAATAATTTTAACGTGGTGCTCTTATTAGATTGTATAATTTAGAACTAGTTTCATTGGAACTATGGATTATACTTTGTAAAAGGGCACATTTACATTTTAGAAAGTATAATCCTAATATATTTCAAGTTGCCCGATATGAAATATTTTTAAATTCAATTCGAATTTTTTTTTACCAAATATAGTACCAAGAAACTCCGTTTGTTGTGAAACATTGGAAGTGAGAACCAAGTGTCCAGAGTGGAGTCTCATTAATAAAAGAAGAAATAAAGAAAGTGGTTATTGTTAAAATTTGAAATTTGAGGGGTTCATGTAGAAGACTTTTTTCTTCGTGCACCTACATATGTTCTTCCGTTACCCATATATAAAACATAAAAATATTTTTGTATTCTTTTTGTTTCACTCCCATATTTTTGGATTATGTAATTCAAAATGGTATTTTAAATTATATAATCTGAAAGTCTCGATTTGAGAGTAGCTTCCGAATTATGTAATCCGGACAGACACGTATTTAAAAAATGACTTTTGGATTACATAATTCAGAAGTTAATTTCACATTAGAAAAGACTTCCAAATTATGTAATCCAAAAATTAATCATACATCTGAAAAAAAACTTCCAAATTATGTAATCCGAAAGTTAATTATGAATTTGAAAATGACTTTTGGATTACGTAATCCAAAATATTATATAAGGATATTTTTGGAAATACAAAAGCTTATGGAGGTGCGAAGAAACAGTCCAAGTAGAAATGGACAGATGAAGCAAAAGAGGGCCCAAACCCAAATTTGAAAAGGAGAAAAAAGAGGAAGCCGAGTGACGTTGGGCTTAGGTGAAAGCTGGCTGGTGGCTCAAAACGCCAAACTCAACTCCAAAACTCCGTTCATTACTATTCCTATCTCTTTTTTTTACTCTTTTCCTCTTTCTAGTAACAATAAATAAATGAATAATAATTGCGAAAAATAGTTTTAGGCTTTAGCGAAGCCGTGTGTTAAAGCTAACGAGTGCAGATCTCAGCAACCCTCAGCCACGCCGCTCTCTCTTTCTCTTTCCCTCTCTCTCGGCTCCGATCCACTCCACGCCGATCTTCATCAGCTTCAATCATCGCTCTCTGATTTCAATTGCAATTCAATTCTCCGCCAAAATTCAATTATGAGTCTCATCAACTCTCCCACTCGGGTATGCTCAATCCCAATTCTCTCTTAACCGTCTCCAATAATCCCAACACTTGCGCACACATAAATGTATATCACATGCTTATGCTCACTTTCTTCCTGATCAGACAGGTGACGGTTGGTGATGCTAATTACATGGACTGGACTGGCGTTAACAACCACTACAGAACTGCTTACAAAGGTATATCCACAGTTTCTTTCTTACAACCAACTGGGTTGTCAAAAAAATTGAACTTGTTCACGTAATATTGCTGTTGAAAGTGAAGCAAATTTATTGACAACTAACTTTGTTTGGGGTTCTGGTGTACTACTTTGATTGCGTGCTTGTTTTAATAAGGAATCAATCAAGTGATACTTGTCAACTGTATTTCCAACATAGTGTGTGATCAAAGAAATGAGTAAACAGTGTGAAGAATTTTTGTTCTCTAATTCAACTTTTAACGTTTGTGGATGGTTAATTTATTCGATTTTATTATACTGCATATAAACTAATACTGCTGCTGATTTTTAAGTGATTGATGGTATAGAAACAGTATATAAAAATAAAGTTGAAAGAAGTAGACCTGGTTTGAAGTATTCTATGACTGAGTTGTGTTTTTGTTTTTTAGTCGACGACCAAAAGTCCGTGATGGATGTGGCACTCATTTCAAACATGGATCCTGTAAATATTGGGTTGGGTTGTTCAGAAAAGGCAGGTCCCGTTACTTCCCTGAAGCCCAGAAAGAAAACAATGACATCAGTGTATTTGAAGTTCTTTGAGACAGCTGTTGATGGCAAGACTCGCAGATGCAAGTTTTGTGGACAGAGCTATTCCATTGCAACCGCCACAGGTTACTACTTTCTGCATCATCTTTTATTAACTCGTTATTTTACCTTGTGTTTTTCTTTTCTAATGGGGTCGTGTATATCTTTTCATCACTTAGGTTTGCATATAATAATCCATCCTAAGCTATTGTTATTTTCCCACGAAACCTTAAACTAATACATACCAGTTGGTTATGTAAAGATTAATATAAGCTGCTGTCATTTCATCAAGTTAACAGCTTCCGTCTTTGCCCTTTTTATTTTTCTTATTTCAGTTTCTGTTTAAAGTTTGGTTAAAACTAAATTTTAGCACCCTAAATATATTCTGAGAAAAAGCTAGGTGTCAAAGAAACTTTTTACATAGTAATAAGTAGGGTTGTGTTATTTTATATGTATGAAAGATTCAAAAAAATCATCTTTAACATTTTGCAAACATTTGCAGACAAGTTTCACATATGAAAGTAAGTTTATTGAATTCAGAAGAATAATGTCGATTGGAAATTCAAAGGTTGAGTACAAGCCTGAAACAATTCAAAAGCTAAGCATGAGCCTAAAATAAGTAAGAGGTCAAGTTGAAGTTGAACTTATGTGGGCTCCACTTCGAAAAGTCGAGTCCCATTTATATTAAGAACATTAAACTCCTTAGACGATTAAAAGGATTTGAAATGGGTGTTTTTCAAATAAATATAGTAGTGTTATGAAAATAATAGCGTATTAATTTTGTATACTGTTGGAATTATTTATAAAATATAGTAATCCTTTTCCTTACACAACATTCTTTCCTGAAATGGCTTTACTTGAAAAGGTTTTAATAAAGCAATCTTGAGCATTCTTTGAATGAAAGATTGGGAAAGGGGTGAGTCAGGTTGAATTTTTTCTTCTTAAGTATTTGACGGTCGAGTTCGAGACTTAAATTGTGGGTTTGAAAAATGAGTTTAAGTTTGAATCTTAACAAACGCCAATTATCAAGGTCAATTGTGAGTACACCGTTTGCTATGTGGCCAACAAAAAAATGGTGTAAAAAGTATTGGACATTTGTGTCAAATTCGATACAACACATAGCTTAGTTGGCAAAGTTTGTACTGTGAACAACAAGGACACGTTTTGCCGGCAGAATTGTTTTCTAAGGAGTCTAGTATTAATATCAGCTCTATCGATAGTAGTTCAAAAGGTGGATTAAATATTGATCGTGGCGTATACTTTGAAGTACAAGAGTTGTAAAATATAATTATTTGTGGAATTGCCACGATAACTTTATACATGTTTTAAAGTTATTTTTAGAAGTTTAGTAGGAAAAATGTTCAAAAGAACTCCAAAATGTTCAAAAGTATATCTTATAAGTCCGTTCACTCTCAAGCTAAGAGCTTGGGAGCTTGTTCCAGTGAGAGTTGAGGTCAAAGAGTAATTCTTTGCTTAGTTTACTAGGACATCCTTTTAAAACAAGACTTTAACAGAACCATTGAGCATCAAAATGATCAGTTTCTCAGAATGCAATGACCTTAATGACAGCAACAAACTCGACATTGGAACATTGATGATGAATTTTAAACTTTCTACACTTTTTTTTTCAAATAATTGTTCTTACATGTATATGCACTAAAGTTCCTTTGTTCTTGAAGGCAATTTGGGAAGGCATCTTGCTAATCGCCATCCAGGTTACGACAAGTCAGGGGACGCTGTCAGCAATTCAGCTGCACGGCCCATTACTGTGGTAAAAAAGTCACAGCCTCAAGGAAAAGCAAACCAGGTGGATTATGATCATCTAAATTGGTTGCTCGTTAGGTGGCTTGTTCTAGCCGCTCTCCCTCCTTCAATTCTAGAAGAGAAGTGGCTTGTGAATTCCTATAAGTTTTTGAATCCTTGTATACAACTCTGGCCAAGTGACAAGTATAGAACTGTACTTGATGAAGTCTTCAGAAGCATGAGGGAAGATGTAAGAGCATTGTTGGAACAGGTTTCTTCAAAGTTGTCCATTACACTTGATTTCTGGACCTCCTTTGAACAGATTTACTATATGAGTGTAACATGTCAATGGATCGACGAAAACTGGTGCTTCCAGAAGTTGCTTATTGATATCTGTCGAATACCCTATCCATGTGGGGGTACAGAGATATATCGTTCCCTCGTAAAAGTTCTAAAATTTTACAATATTGAAAGCAGAATTCTGTCCTGTACCCATGATAATAGTACAAGTGCCATGCATGCTTGCCATACTTTGAAAGAGGACTTAGATGGCCAGAAAATAGGGCCTTTCTGTTATATTCCCTGTGCTGCTCGAACTTTGAATGCGATAATAGATGATGGATTGAGATCTGCAAAACAAGTAATTTCTAAGATACGGGAGTTTGTAATAGAGTTAAATGCCTCACCAGTGATCTCTGAGGATTTTATTCAAATATCTACTGCTTATCAAGAAGGCATTTGGAAATTTCCTCTTGATATTTCAGCAAGGTGGAGTGGAAACTACCAAATGCTTGATCTTGTTCGCAAGGTAGACCAAAAGATAATTCTTGCATTTCAGTACCAATGTTTTTCAAGACAAAACTTAGGTTTGGAATGGCTTTTCGTGCATTAAGTGACCCATATTTGCTCGTCTAATAACTGTAAGAATTTTTCTGTTTGGTGATGAATTCAGCCTGTGTCTTGATGTTAATATTTCGATTTGTGAACTGCAACAATGTAGCATGTTACGTCTCTCGCCTAAATTGAATAATAGGAATTAAGATGTCTTGTGATGTATCTCATGCATGTCATTTCCAACCAAATCAGAACAAGGAAACAAGAGTAAAATAATGTGTATATTTTATGGTGCAGGCAGGTAAATCAGTGGATGCTGTTATTCGAAAATACGAAGAAATGCTGGGCAGTAGGATGCTGCTGGGATCTTCTGACAAAAGTGTGGTTAGCATCATGCATCAATATCTTGAACCATTCTACAAAACCACAAACAACATCTGCACAAGTAAGGTGCCAACTGTTGGGCTTGTGCTTTTCTTCATGGATCACATCTCAGAAACCATTACTTCCTGCAGAGAATCGCGTCACAGCCCAGAATGGCTAAAAAATGCTGCAGAAGAAATGGCTAAAAAGGCCAGAAATTATATCCATCAGGTTTGCAACATATTTACTTATATGACAGCAATTCTAGATCCTCGAATAAAGGGAGAGCTGATCCCTGACAGTTTAAACTCAGAAAGCTTTTTGGTCGAAGCGAAATCCCATTTTATAAGAAATTATTCTACCAGCCATTTCTCATCCATGAGTTCTGGATACAATGCTCAAGAAATTGAAGAAGGAGGAAGTGTTTCCTTTGCTGAGGAAATTGCACGCAAGAAGCGAAGGACAACCATGACCTCTGCCACTGATGAGCTTACACAATACCTATCAGAGGCTCCAGCTCTAATACCAACAGATGTTCTAGAGTGGTGGAAGGTCAACAGTACACGCTACCCTCGACTATCTGTTATGGCTAGAGATTTCCTGGCTGTGCAGGCAACTTCAGTTGTGCCTGAAGAACTTTTCTGTGGCAAGGGTGATGAAATTGACAAGCAAAGAATCTGTATGCCACATGACAGCACACAAGCTATTCTTTGTATCAAGTCATGGATTCAGGTTGGCGTCAAGTTTAAGTTTAAATCAACTGAGATAGATTATGAGCGGTTGATGGAATTGGCAGCTGCAGCTGCTGCAACAGATAATAGTCCTGCAAGTTCTGATAAGAAGCAAAAATAATGGTAGATGATGGCAGCACTAAACGGCTACATGTTAATTGATTAATTAATCGGGCTTCATTACTGTCACTGTTAGATTATATCTTGACTTTGGCCCACTGCCACTTCAACTTAGAAGGTGTAAGTAAAGTGGTGGGTGTTTTGTTCTTAAAGTACTTCTCGTTGTATCATATTAATATATAATTATGATGTACAGTTGTGGAAATTACTGACCCAGTGAAAAATCAAATATGTATCAAGTAGATGGAACTTTGTGCCAACTCCTCTTGTGTCCACACTCCACGCAGATAACATAAACTTGTGCTGACACCATTGAAACCAATTAAACTTACTGGAAGACTTTACTAAAAAAAAAGGGACCCTTAACAATTCTAGCGTTTGTTTGGATTTACTAGCACCATAACTGAAAAGACTATATATTTACACGGGGAAATGACAGTCGTAAGAAAAACAAAGATTATGTTAGAAAGTGACATTTTGTTATTATAATAATAAATATAATGATGAGCAGTTATCATACGAGTCATATCTCCTTCTTTAGACTTGAAGTTCAAGGGACTTGTATAAACCTTCCACGGTAACAAGTGATACATCATCTCAGCTCCGGCATGCTGCCAAGTGCTGATACAAACATAGGAAACTAACTAATGGCTTGTACAAATATGACCCAATAGCACTCTACCCTGTATGCACAATTGGCCTGGCGTAGGATCCTGTTACTCTTCGACACAAACATCAATACAATGCAGAGTATAAATAATTATATAATTGAAAATAAATGCATCACCGAAGTTGTTGGGGAATGGAAAGCCTAAACATTAGCAAAATTATATATAAAAAAATTCCATGAATCTAAACCGATTGCAAGGCTGTTAACACCATTTTCTGACTTCTCTATATCTACATCAACAAATGCTCTCGTCGATATTCACGTACTATTACAGGCACGCTTGAAGGAGGAAGCTGTAACAAACAAAAAGAGTAAATAGAAGATTGTGAAACTGGTAAGCTTCGTCCATCTAGAGGAAAGAAAATACAAGATATCAAGTATCATGTGTACATCGTATGAATATTTTTAAAACATTTTAAATATAAAAAAAAAACGTATAATTAGTTCAAATAAATAGAATATAAGTAACTTGGAAAAAAATTCATATTCGATACAATAAGTGGTTGAGATATGAAACAAAAAAAAGAAAAACTTTAATACAAAATTTAAGAGGAAAAATAGTGAATTCTAAAATTAAAAGGACAATTTTGAAATCAATTAACTTTTATGGTAACAAAAGCAATTAACAATTAGAGGATTTATAAAATATAAAAAGTAATAAATAATAGCGAAGGCATAGTGAAAAGAAAAAAAAAAAAGGGGTGAGTATGGCAACTTATTTTAAGAACGAGAACTCAAATTTATAATACAAGAGTTTATTTGAGTGAGAAGGAGCATAATACAAGTCTTGAAGTGTATGTAGGAGAAGAAAACTACATATTTTTCAAACACACCAGCATGGCTCTATTCCCCTTTCAAACGAAAAAAGAATTTAAGCTCACAAAAGTATATAGACAAAAGATTCAGCAAAAGTAAACAGAATTCTAAAAGTTTTGCCAACAAGTACTCAGAATTCTAAAAATTGATTGATTTAAAAATCTGTATGAAGCAGTTAACAAAGTATGCATATAGATTTAGAAAGTTAAATATAATGTACCAAGTGACTGATGGACCCAGTCTCACCCAACACTACCGTCAAAATTTTCCAGTGTTCAAGAATTAACTTACCATACCATAATCTGTTACAATAACCGTGACATAATCTGAAGGAGTAGCATCATACCTGTCATGAAAAATAAATCAGTGGTTATCTTTTCTTGGGGTATTGAGTGTTAACACAAACAAAACATCTCAAGCTTACATCAAATTCAAAAGCCTCAAATTGTCTTCACTGGCCCAATTATCTAGATAATTGACATCCATTCGTCCAGGAACCCTGGCAATAGCATCTGGGTCACCTGCAAGCAATTGAAGTTTATCAACAGAAAGCTTCCAACTCCTTTACCAAAATATGAGAGCAGGTATAAAACCAACGTTTACCTAGTTCGTTAGAACATATTGAATCCAGTAGCACCCTTTCATTAAATTTATATGCTTCACAACAGATCAATACAGGAACACGAAATGCATGAGCCACCATTGCAACACAAGAAGTCCCAACCCTTGAATATACAGTTCCATTAGACAAAACTGCAGAAGCTCCCAGAAGAACTCGTGTGACCTCATGCATGATATAAGAAACAGCATTAATATGAGTATATGTGCAACTCAGACCCTTAGCCACTAGCCTACGAAGCAAGACCTGACCTTCAAGTCTTGGCTGAGAATCTACCACAACAACACGGAAATGTTTTCCAAGTTCATGTGCATATAAAAGAATCATCTCAACAACACACGACAATCCATAGGTGAGAAGCACATCCCCGTCCTTAATCTTTGTAAAAGCATGTCGGACAATCACCTTATCAGCAAGAATTATTTTTTCATTTATAAACTGGTCAATATCTGAACACAAGGTTCTTTTTGCCTCAAACTCGGAATGATTCGTAGACAGGTTGACAATACGACTCTTTACAAACCTAATTGCATTTCCCATGCTCATAGAAAGTGGTCTGCATTCAGTAAAGAATGAAACATAACTGTTGATTTTTGAAGTTAAATCCCTAACAAGGGCTTTTTCATGATCTGTGCAGTAATCTCTAATGGCATCTTGAAGTGCTCTTAGCATTGCTACACAACGAGCATTACCCCCCCATATATCCCCTGCCGAATATCGCTGTCCTACCTGAAAATTAAATAAGACAAAAATGAGTACCATGTCTGAATTGCTATTTATGTCTTGAGTTTACTTTCATACGTACAAAGCTCATTTAAATTGAAGAACTACCAATGTTGTTCAAAGCTCCAAAAAACAATTTCATGTCAAATCTGACTTATACATACTAATGTGTCATGACAGTATCCAAACCAATGGATACAGAATCTCAGAAAAAAAAAATTAAATTAAATGGTTTGAATGAGTATGAAGAAATGTGAATGCTCAGCACACTGAACATATTTAGATCAGTGAACATACATATTTGAAGCATGCAAACAAAGGACATACAGTTTAAGTTAAATATTCGATAGCATCAAGGTCTTAAAAAATAGACCACAAGGCATTAAAAGTAGTGAGATTCAATATGAAATGAAAATAATTAAGGGACAACAGATGAAATATATGCAACCATAAATATTGAACAATCATGAATAAACAGTCGTCAACATTTATTTTTTAGAACACAATTGTAACTGTCCTGATCTACAAGTAGACCTCATGTGAATTAATTCCAAAAGAGTACCTCAAATACAGAAGGGTGCACTAAACCAAGGTGGAAAAACTTTGATTCAAGATTAGAAAGCTTAGTCCCATGTTCATATTGAGGCAAATGCTTAAATAATTCAACTCTGGTTCTAGATTCAGTTGGATTGACTACTGCACGCCTTCTAGCCTTTTCCATTCGGCTTTCATCATCAAATTGCATTCGTGGAGGAGGAGCATCCTTTTTCCTGTCTTTATCCAAAGGACGGTCTCCTGCTTTTTTATCAGCAGCCAGTGGAAACGAAGGACCAACTTTCTTTTGAGAAGACTGTTTTGTACTTCTACCCGTGGCAGCTCCACCAGTTTCAGCAACAGCCTTACTTCCCTCATCTGTACAAAAAAATGACCAAAAACATAGGTGCAAGTACACAAACACAAACTATATGAAAGGAATAATTAAGGTTCCTGCTTATTGCAACTGCACTATATAACGCAGAATTCCATATCTCTCTTTCACTGCCAAGGCCAAACATAGGGCATAATGCAAACTTAACACAATTTTATAGAATTTAATCAGACACCTTCAGAAAACAAAAGTGACACCCTCAAATAAGTGCAACCAAAAATAGAAACCACACTTAAAACTTACTACAATTATGTGAGTTTCATCGTAAAAGGATTCATAGTCCAACATCACTCAAATTCTGTTAAGAAAACAATAATAATAGTCCAACCTAATATGTTAAAATTTATAGTTTAGAAAAAAAAAATCGTATCCAGAGAAGTAATGAATCAACAAATACCATCTGAACTATAAATTACGGACTATGATTTAATCAATTATACCTATAAATTATACCTATAAAGGTCAAGGGAGAGAATAAATTGCAATTAACACAAAAAAAAAAAAACTAATCAACCTTTAGAAGCAGCAGCTTTAGCAGCTCTCTGTGCTTCCTGCAAGGCTCGTCTCTCTGCCTTAGTAGTTTTTTCTTTCAGCGGCTTTGACCTCGATTTCAGAACCTTTTTCTCTCCCTCTTCCCTCTTTTCTAATACATGAAAGAAAAAGCAAGCCAATAACCAATAAATAGAGTATAATCCACAAATCATGCATGCACAACAACAGTAATAATGAAAAAAAAAATGAGAATTCCGTATGTACCAATGCCAGTTTCAAGGTTTAGGTTTTCCGAGGCATCATTGCTCTGAGATGACACTTGGCCATCGACGGAAGTCTGCATATCCGGGAGCGTCCCGGAAAGATGACGTGGCGACAGAATCTTGCAAGAGTCGGTGGTGGAGGATTCGGGAACAAAGAAACCCACTCGACGAATTTTGGGATCGCCAAGGCTGTGAGAGACACGAGTTGCATCCATGTGCGGATGAAGGAGCCAATATGTGTTTCAGTTAACTGAAGATTTGAGGTTTGTTACACGAAGGGGAAATTAGGGTTTGTGTTCATTTGAAATTGAAGGATTTTTTGGTTTACAAAAGTTGCGTTGTGACGACGTTCTGTTTCTGGCCGTTATTTCTTTGCCCTAGGGGCGGGAATCCAAATTTTATTTATTTTATTATTATTATTAAAATTAATATCTTCTGTCCCACAAGACTTAAGAGAAGAATAAATATAATGATTTTGTTTTAATTTTTTTACATGTAAAATAAGATAACTTTTCTTACAATTTTAAAACTCAATAAAGGATCAAATTACTATAAAACAAAATATGAGTTTAATATTTTTTAGTATAAATTAATGAAAAAAATTACTCAAATTCATAAGGTAACCATTATATAAATTAATTAAATTATTATACATGATAATTTATAATTAGATGAAAAATATAAAGCAAATATATTGTTGTTTTAAAATATAATAAAAGCCTTCTATTAGTTTAATAAAAGCTTTTTATGTTAGTAAAATACGGCTTCTAAATTTTTTATATTTTTATAGTATATTAACTTTAAAAACATTATAATATATTAAGATTAATAATTTTTGTATAAAACTTTAAAATATTATATAGGATGACTTTTACTTGACTGTGAGCAAGTTGATATTTCACAGTGAAGTATATAGTAGTTTTTTTATTTTTTTACTTTTAGATTATATGGAATATCAATTTTTTATTTAATCTTTTGTATTATTTTTTTTATATATTTTTTTAAATATATTAATATTTTGTTTCGTTAATCTTATTGTCTAACTTATTATCCAATATTAGTTGTTGAAATACTTATTATTCAAGGTTATTTTGCTGAGTTTTTTAAATAATTTTTTGAAACTTTAGAAGACTTATTTGTAATGTAAAGTTACACTATCAAAATTTTAGAGAATTTAGTTATAAAATATATTAAAACTATATAATTTTAATTATTTATTAATAAATATATTTAATTATATTTACTTACTGAAGTTTGAAAAATCTAGAGTGTTTTATTGATATTTTGCAATAAATCTTTATAATTTAACAAAGGTTAAAAAAACCTTCGTTATTTTGTTGATATTTAGAATAAATCTTTGAAACTTAACAAATATTAAAAAAACTTCTGTTAATTTGTTGAGGTTGTAGAACACTACATGAAAATTACTAAATAGAAACTAATCTTTTTTTTTATCAGCAATAGAAACTAATCTTGAAGACCAAAATAATTAGTTATTATTTGATTAAATTATAGACTGTTTTATAAACTAAAAAAACTATTGATATCTAAAGTAATTTTTATTATTAATACAAATTTATAAAATGATTTCTAAATTTGTATCTAAGTTAGCATACTAAGTTTTAGCAACTAATATTTTAGATTCTAAATTAGTTTTTAAAAGATTAATAAAGACTAATTTAGAATATAAAGTAGTAAGTAGCTAACACCTTTGGTTAGATACCAATTTAGAAACAAATTTATAAATTTTCATTAATAATAGAAACCACTTTGGATATAAATAATTTTTTAGTCTCTAAATTAATATATTTTTTTAGTTAATATAGTGACTAATTATTTTTTGTCTCTAACTTTAGTTACTATTTAATGATTTTCTTGTAGTGAAATAAACCTTTTGAATTTAATGAAGATTAAAAAAATGTATGTTATTTTGCTGAGATTTTAGAATAAACCTTTATAATTTAACGAAGGTTAAAAGGACTTTTTGAAATAAACTTTTTGAAATTTAATGAGGTAACACTTGGAACTTAATGAAGGTTAAAAAACTTCAGTTAATTAAATCAATTCTTAGAGTTACGTTAACCTCCATTGCATAACTTATTTTAAAGTTTTTTTTCTTGTAATGATTAAACTCCATTTATAAAAATATGAAATTTTTTTCAAACTTTGTTTTCTTTTTATTGTGTTATGCAATATTGAGACACTTACACCTCTAATATAAATATCGGAATGGAAAAATAATTATATTTATTAGTAAATATTAATATAAAAAAAACATCAACATGTTATGCGTATTATGTTAATAATTTCCTATAAGATACAAATGATTTAACATTAAGATAACGCATCAAATTGATAACTATAATAACATAATTATTATTAATAATAATAAGTTATTAAAAAAAAATAAGTAGAAGAATATTAAAATGCAAAGTGTGAAGGAAGAGTGTATATATAAATATTAAAGTGTTTATGCTTGCGTAGCGATTATGTTTTTGTTTGATTAATTTCTACTATATCCAACATATCAATAGCGTATTTTTTAAGAAAAGTGCTTAATTTCACAATTTTTTTTAATTATTTTGACAAAATAAAATCACAATGTTATGATCGGTATTAAGAAATTTGTTAATTTATTAATTAGTGATATGAATTATATTTTAGTTATATATTAAATAGATAATTTAGAAGCTAATTTCTTAATGTATTTTAAAATTTTGACCTTTTCAATTTGTTTATTCTAACTTTATTTATAGGATATTTTTATTGCTGTTGCATTATCAAAAGTAAAAAAAAAGAAAGGAGATGGTGAATTTTGTAGATCAATTGAATTTGAATCTTGATAAGTATATATTATTCCTTATCAAATTTTTAATTCTTTTTCTTTCCCTCTATGAGTGGATTTTAAAGAGAGATGTTATTTGTATATAGTAGTTGGCGTATTTAGATTTCCCAATTGGTTGTTGAAAGTGCTGAGAAAATTTAAGTCATGTAGGTAGTTAATAATGACATCTACATAATGATTTGATTGTTAAATGTGTGTGAATGTTATAGTGTAATATGTATATAAGATAGGATATATACATATTTACATATATGAAAATAGATTAGAATATATGTTAATTATATTAGATATTATTATTGTTTTAAAGAAATTTAAATGGTGTTTTGAATTAATGGGAAGGATAAGGTTGTTATTTCTTTAGTTTTTTTTATCTTAAATTGAAGAATATTGTTTTAGTTTTTTTTTATCTTAAATTGAAGAATATTGTTTTTGGGTTGAGTATCGTTTAAGCGATATTATATTGTTTAGGTAACACTCAAGTGATATGTAATAATTATACTAATCGTTTAACATTATTCAATTCATAGTGTGGATGATGAAGCGATGGAGGGTATGGCTCAAGTGACCGATTGTAGGTTGAGCGAAAGAGAAGTTGAGACAACTCTCTTCTATGAAAAACTTGGAGATTCATGCATATGTGTTAAGGTACTTAAGTGAGGGATGATCACTCAATTGCCAGTGAAGAAGTGGTCGAATGTTTTAAAACTTGTTAGAGGATTACCAACACATGTACAACACTTAAGCATTGACAGGATGCTCAAGTGATGAGCACTCAAGAGACAAGTTGGCATTGGAGTGAGGAGAGTACATAATTGAATTCTACTTGTAAGTCTCATCTCACTTAAGTGAAAAATGGTTGTTCAAATATACATATATGAGATTATATACCGTAATATATTTACTTTTATTATATGTTGTGTGACGAGTACCCTCTCTGAAGTGATATGTGTGGAGAAATGTACAAAATTCATTAAATAATTAAAAATATGTTGATTTATAATACATATTAAGATCTTAGGTTGTGAAAAACTAAAGAGCATACATATATCATATTTAGATAAGTATTTGTATGAAGTGTCTTGGATTAAAAAAAAGTTAGTTATATGTATAAAGTACCTTGAATTAGAATAAGTATATGGAGAATGTGTTTAATATTAGTGTATCTTTTAAAAAATGTATCTATATACCTATATAAAAAAGAACAATCTCCTCGTAACCATTTTTTGTTGTACACATTTACTTTCCCATTTTATTTTTATACCAATATTTTATTTTATTATTTTGGAAATATATAATAAGAGATTTTTTTGGCATTCCTGTAATTTTTTTATATTCACTTTTATTTTTCTATTTCTATCATCTAAAAACCAAACTTAACTACCTTAGAAATTCACGTTCTCACTAATGTTTAAAAAATGAAAATTATGATTGCAAAATGTGTGAAAAAATTGAATGGTAAAAATAGTGACATCTGAATAATTTAGAGAAGAAATGTACATCTAATCCTAATTATTTTATTTCACATCCAATTTTTTTGTTTGTTTTTTATAAAATTAATATGGTATAAACATCCAATTTTAACAATAGAAGAGAGATAGAAATATATAAGAAAAGAAAAACAAAATAGATCTTAAAATTAATTCATTTAATGATTCTTTTTAGAATTTTAACTTTTCAAATTATTTTTAAAAAAAATTATTTTATTAAAAAATTATAACAGATGAGCTCATCTCTTTTAAAAAAAATCATAAATTATCAATTTTATAAGTTCTTATAACAAATAATTATAATACATACTAATATATAAATAAATTGTGTAGTTGGATTTTACTAAATAATTATAATTATTAAATAATAAATTTTGTTATTATAATAATTAATTAATATTATAAATTAAAATATAATTTTTAAATATATATAATCATGATTAAGTTATTATCATATATATATATATATATATAACTATTAAGTTAGTTATATTTTCATCATAATATATGAATAGAGGTAGATATACAAGATTTCTGTGTTTTTTTTTATATTTATATTTATTAAAATGAATTATAAATTTATACCGAAAGTGTGCCAGTAATAATATTTTTATTCAATATTTAATATTAAATATAACTATATAAATAAATAAAAAATATGATCCTATTTTGACTAGTATGTATTGTTTGATGATTATATTCTCCTTGTTAACATATAGTTGTTTAATTTGGTGAGCAATGAATTAAATATTATACATATCACAACATGAAAACAAATAATATTAGAGACAGTAAAGTCAGAAAATAGTGAATTGAATAAAAAAAGAGCTTTAATGTGAATTGAATAAAAAAAAAGAGTTTTAATGTGTAAAAAAAAGCTTTAAACGGTGGATAATCTAAAAATGAAAATAAAAAAATAGGAAGATAGTAGTATTAGAAAGAAGTAGGTTGTTGCAGAGAAAAAATAGAAAAGAAAAAGTCTGAATCCTACACGTATCCTCTTGCATGTCACCAAAATAGAACTCTCTCTTTCCCACACCACACCTCTCCTTCATTACCTCTCTTTTCCCTCAATCACTCCCTTCTCTCTCTCTTTCTCTCTCACACACACAACACAACGCAACACATCCAAACCTTCAGGCATGGCGGACCAATATCCTAGGCCGGCCCAAGCCCAGGCCCAAACACCCTCCCTCTCCGCCGCTTTCCTCCGAAAGCTCCAAGACCGGGCCCCCAACTCTGCCCACCTGGGCGGCATCCTCACCCTTCTCGTAACCGCCTCCGTCTTTCTCCTCCTGGCGGGACTCACCCTCACAGGCGCCGTTCTCGGCCTCATCTTTTTCACGCCTCTCATCATCGTCTCAAGCCCCGTGTGGGTTCCAGCTTCCATCCTCTTATTCGTAATCACCGCAGGCTTCTTCTCCGCCTGTGGATTCGTGGTTGCACTTGTCGCCGCCTTGTCCTGGATGTACCGCTACTTCAGAGGGCTGCACCCACCCGGTTCCGACCAGGTCGACTATGCCCGGAGCCGCATATACGACACCGCCAGCCACGTCAAAGACTGCGCCAGAGAATACGGCGGCTATTTGCAGAGCAAGGTCAAGGATGCAGCCCCCGGCGCGTGAGGGACCCACCCGATTACCATCCGAATACGGTGTGTAACTGTGTAACTCAACTATCTTAACTTTTGCTATTCTTATGGTGCTGTCTGTGATGTGTTTGTTCCCTCCACGTGTATCTTTAGCTTCATCTGAGTGAGAATCACCCGCCACGTGTCTGTTTCCGTCTGTCATTGTCGGTTATCCTTTTCCTTCCGTTTTAGAATTCTCAATGCAAAATGTAGTTGTTAGTTATAAACTTGTAATTTTGGTCTCTTGTTGCTTTTACTTTCATGAAAAGTTGAAAACAATGAAAATAAAGAGATATAGAAATTAATTGGAAGGAATGTGTATGATCACAGTTTTCTTTCCATTGCTAGGATAAAACTCTCTTTTTATATGTTGATGGAATTTATAATTATTAGTTACTTCAAGCTAATCATTATTCAACAAAAACATCAATTACAGATTTTATCGAAAACAGATGTGGTATAAATTGGCATGAATTGAAAGCAACCTTCGAAACTTTTTCATTGTTTTTTATATTATTAATATTTTCTAATATGTCACTAGATTTTGAATTAATTAATGGCATGTGCATATCAATTTTTACACCAGCATAGTCTCTCATATTTGAGGTAAGATGATTACATCTAATATTAAGAATATCATATTCATATCATTAATAAATTTTGAATATTAACAATAATTTTTTATTTCCATCAGAGCTAAAAAATATTTAATCCAGAATACATAATAAAATTTTATAGAATGGTAAAGAGAAATAGAAAATGGAAGAGAGAGAATGAAAGTATAGGAAAATATTTTTAAAAAATGATGATATTCACATAAAAAAATCTGCACATCAAGTAAAATTAAATGTTCTAGTAATGTCCCATAAAAACTGTTTTGATGGTGTCCCCAATCATGACATTGGAGCCAAGATTTCACATAACTTATTATGGTGACGTTGTATAATTATGTGTCATATTGATGATCATAATAATATGTAATTAAAATACTAAAAAAAAAATCTTACTTTTCAAAATTAAACGATCTGAAAAACTCAATATTATATTTACCAATCAAGTAGTTTCTACTTTTATTATTTTATTTTTAATAATATATTTTATCTCCCTATTTTCTTCCACTATCAAACACTATGCACAAACATATGCACATTTCAACCTCGAAGCTACAATATTGGCACTTTGAGGATTTTAAAATTCGATAAGTTTTGTATTCTTTAATTATTTCATTTTCAAAGGGTCTTTGTTGTATCTGGGAGTTTGTGAAACATACTGTGCATAAGTTTTTAAATGTACCTGTTACAACCTTGTTTGTATTTTTAGTTAGTGTTTATATCTCATTCCGTAATGGTACTCATTAAACTCGTGTTAACTTTAATGTCAGATAAAAATATATTTTAAACTTGTCCTAATCTTAATTAACTAGCACAAACAAACACATACGTAAGAGTGAAACACATTCTCAATAACGAAAAGAGGTTAGATTTGCATAATATAGTATGTTAAAAAAAGAAATTAATGTCTAGTTTGATTAATTAGTTTAGAGGCTTTTTCTTTTTTTTAATCTGATTTGGCCTTTTAAAAAATCTGACATGATTTATTAATTTATTTAGAAATCCTTTTCCAATTTCAACATACAAATAAGTTAATAATCTAGGTTGATATAGTCCTACAACGTAAACTTAGCAAAATATAATATACATATAAATTTTAATATATTTAAATAAATAAACAAATCACCCCATTTAGATTATTATGTTTTTATTAGTTTAGGCTTAGTGTATTAAATAGGTGTTTTTAATAGTCTAAGCCTGGAACTTTTACTAAATAAGTAAATTAAGACTTCGAATGAGTGAGGTCATATTTGCCTTCATGCATATGGGATACTAAACATGTGTGTCCATTTGTATTTCATAAATAAAAATAGTTACCCCTACCAAACTGTCAAAATGGATTTTCTCCATTAACAAAAATAATTCTTAAAACAGTTTTAAGTTGGATGAAAAATAATTATAATTTAAATTGAAGCAAACTATTTTTATCTTGGTATCTTTCAACTTATAAGATTAGCTGGACTCTGGTTTGTAAACATATATACCAACTAATTTATAAAATATTAATTATATTTTAAAAATCTATATATTTTAATAAAAATATTTATTAGATCATATGTATGTATTATGACTTATACATGAAATAATTATATTTAAAATTAAAAATAATTTCATTGATATAATTCAAATTTTAAAAGTACATTTTTTAAACTTTTTTAAAGAAATTTAATCGATTGAAATGATTCGTAAACTTAAGATTGGGTCGGACTAAATAAATATGGGTTTAATTATACCAACTAAACCGAAGTTTATTAGGTGGGCCATGAAACTAGTCCGCTTAACATTTCTATATACAAATGAATATATATATATATTAAAAAAATAAAAACCAATTTTAGATAAAAAGTAATTTGTTGTTATAATGATTAAATTAAAAATTATTTTAGAAAATAACAAAATTATTTATTTTTAAAATAATTTTTATTATTGATAAATAATTTATAAATTAGTATCTAATTAGCTATAAGGTTTTTGTTACTAGAATTTGAGTAATTGATATTTAAAACTTTGATAGTTAATAGATACTAATTTAAAAAATATTTATCAATAATAAAAATTAATTTAAAAATTAATAATTTTTTTAATTTTTAAAATAATTTTTAGTTTAATTATTATAATAATTAATTATTTTTGTCTTTAAAATTGATTTTTATTCAATAATTTTCTTGTAATAATATTATAGAACAAGTTTTCATTTTTATTTTCTCTCTCTATATAGTTTTTTTTTCGCATGCAATTACATGGATCCATTGTCCTATTATAACTTAAATGTAGAAGTGTGGAAACATGTCAACTTAAGGCTTTTTCTTCATTCACCCCGTTATTACCAACTGTACTCCCATACACACGCCACCCTTGTCATCACTATGCCATTTTCATTGTATTGTTCTATCATGTATATTTTGAAAATTTTATTTTGGAAAGCTGGTCTTGGAACACAGTTTATGTGTTTTAAAAAATTTGTTTTGAAAAAGTCGTTCTAGAATTATAATGTGTGTTTTGGAAAATTTATTAAAAAAATTATTTTGGAAAGTGTATTTAATGTGTTTTGAAAAGTATGTTTTTAAATTTTTATTATAATATTTCAATTTTTTAATTTAAAAATCATATTCTAAAAATTTAAAAAGTTTTTTGTTTTAAAAAATTTCCAAAATAAATAATCCATAAATAATTTTTACAAAAATATAATTTTAAAAAGTATGCGAGTGCAATTAAAAAATTACAGGCATAAAAAAGAAAAGTCTCAACCTAAGTTATAAGCTTTAAAGGAGTTGAGACCATTTAATTCCCGTGAGTCATGAAATCTTATATCTGATTTAGATTGCTAATATAAATTAAATTTTTTTAAATTTGAACAATTAAACTTGTCAATGACGTTTCTTTATCTGTTTTAAAAAAGTTATCAATTTTTTCATCAAAATATTCAATAATTCAAATACAGATAAAGAATAGAAGTATATATTAACATAATATAATACAGTCATTTTCATATTTAAAAGGGTTACACGTGGCAATGTTTGGTAATAACAGTAATCATAAGAATATTATATTATTATTATTATTATTAGCTGAATCTAAAAGCAATATTCACAACTACACAGTAGTGTCAAAGTTTTGAACATTTGACTTATCTATGACTATGACTGCTGAATGGGTCAGACACAAGTTAAAGTCAACTACCGTGTTTTAAACTTCATATTTTTATTAATGTTTTTTATATTATGATTATAAATCACGTGACCGATTCAACCTAAAGTTTCAAAAGTAAGGTTCAAATTAAATGATAAATTGAATACCTTGTATATTAGAAGATCTACAGCTTAAACAGGAGTTCATTGAATACAAAACAATCAAAAAAAAAAAAAAATCCTTAAACAAAATATTGAAGAGTTGAATTTGTAAAAGTTAAAAGTCAACGTCACTTGAAACTGGAAAATAAAACCAATTTTGTTTGCGCATTTATTCTGAGAATAGATAGTTTAATTTATTATATTATTATGTAAATATGTTTGACAATTTCGCAAAATTTATCTTAAGATTTGATTTGAATTATAAGTTATAATAATTTTTTTAACTTAACATTTTAACTAAAATTCAAATAAAAATTAATACTTTGACACGAAAAATACCCATCTTACAATTCATTATAATGTTATAATAATATATCAAGATTTTAAGTAAATAAATAAATAAAATTAAAATATTACTATTTTAAATTGTCAAATGAATTTTATTTGAATTGTCAAAATATCACCACCCAATTCAAATATACACTGCCAATAAGAATAAAAAAACACTTTTTCTAAGTTATATTTTTGAGAAAAAGTTATACAATAGAAAGTATAAATCGTAGCAATTTTTCTTTTAATTTCTAATAAGTTTTACATTAAGGTACAATTTTTATGATTTTTTTCGAATTTATTTAGAAGAAATTTTGTTTATAAATACAAATTTAGTCTTTATTATTTATACTAAAAGTTGGGATTACAAATATAACATTAATTTTTTATTTAAATTTTGGTCATATATTAATTCTTTAAAATTAAAGGTGAAATCTTATTAAAAAAAGTAATTAAGTCAAAGTAATCTTACAATAAAATTAGTTAAAATATTATAATTTATAACTTTCATTTTTTATATAAATAATTATTACAATTATAACTTTTATTATTAAGTAAAAATAGAACAACATTTAGTAAACTTCAATTTCAATGAAAGATAAAAAATTTGTTGCACTTGTTTATCAATGATGATTTCATTTATTATCAAAGAGATTTATACTCAATTAAACTTGTTAGTAATATTTTTTTATTTTTTATTTTGAATTCAAAAGCCAATGAAAATGAGAAAGTTGTTAAACAACATGTAAAAAAATATCTATAAATTTATTATCTTTAAATTTTTGGTAAGAAGTAAAGTCAGGTAATGTTATAAAAAAATTCTTATTTAATTATTTATATTTGTTTAAAGTAAACTAAATTTGTATGTTGATTTTTAAATGAACGATGGTTTTTTAATTAAACTCTAGAGATTGAATTGGGTTAAGTTTTTTTCTGGAATTAAGAGTTGATGTACAATATTTTGATAGATGATAGAATCGTGATTTTATTAGTCATACCATTAGGTAGTATTTAAGTTATAATACAAGTATAAATATGTAAAAAGATGAAAATTGGTTTTGGGACAATATTTGTGTGCAATTTGCTAATTTATTTTTTATTTTTTTATATATATTGTTTAAGTGTCAAGTAAATGTTTGAGTTACTTAAGCGATTGGAATACATGAACTTAACTTTATCGCTCAAGGTTTAAATGATAATGTTTTTTTGTCTCTCAAATTATGATTTGCAGCTCACGCAAAAGAGGTATTGAAGTAATTATCTCTCATCTCAAGCTTTCGTCGTTTAAGTGACAGGTGATCACTCAATTGGTAAATAGTTGAACTTTTTGTGGTGTTTTGAAACTTCTTAGCTCACACACCAAGTCATGTTGTTCGAGCATATAGTGAAACTTGAACAATTGTTAATTCTCTTTCCTTTAAAGTTGGTCATTCAAGCAATAATAGAATGCTCAAGTAGGAGAGGTTAAACCAATTATCTCTAATCCATAACTAGTATCTCTTAAACAATATTAGTTCGTTTAAGTGATATGATTGGTAACTCGAGTCACACAGTTCTACAACTTAAGTGGTTAGTTTTCCCTAATTTAGTGAAGACATATATATTCGAGCGTGATAATATCTTTTATACAATATAATATTGTTTCAGTGAAGTACCTGTAATGTAGTGATATGATATGTTGATGACGTGGTGTTTATAAATTGAAATTGTTGATATATAATATTTTGTGTATGTAAATACAAGTTGTAATCAAAGATATAGTACTAAGATTTTGATGTGGAGTGAATATTAAATGTTTAAATTGTATTATATTCTAAATTTTTATTAACATAATAAGTAGAATTTCCATATTAAACTCAAACTAATATTGTTTTGTAAAACAAAATACAATTTAACTAAAAAATTGTCTCATTTAATCATTGAATAGAAATTAAGATATGCATATATTTTGAGTCAAATTTGGTTTGAATTGGTGATAATTTCAAAAGTTTTTGGAATGAGTTGATACTTTTTTTGAAGCATCACTAGATTAAATAAATTCTAAGTTTCTTTGAGAATTTTTATTTTTTATATAAATTATTTAATGAATTTAATTATATTTTTATAATGGAGCATAGTGAATTCTCACTACAAGAAATTTCACATAATATATTGTTCTCGAATAAAATAATTATGGTTTATAAAGTTTTAGTTTATCTTAATTTTATATAAATATATTTATTTTAATGTTATATTATGATTTTAATTGTTCTCTTCGATGAGAACTAATTATGTTATAAATAGAGTTAAGATTTAGTGAACGAGTGATTAGCGATTTATTATCGTCAAATTTGTTGGAGATCTCATGTATATTAGAAATAAAGATTTGTTTATAGTACATAACTGTTTGCAAATTTTAACTTATAAATATTCATTTTTTAATATTGTATCATAATCATTTAGAGATTATCTAAGTAAATCTCATCTCATGAGTCAGTTTTATAAAGTTGAGTAAAATTTAAGTTCACTTTCTAATAAAATTGTCAACCGCATATTCATTAATGATAAATAACTCCACCTTATAAATCAATTTTATAATATTGAATTAGACTTAAAATTCACTTTCTAATAAAGTTAACAACATCATTTTCATTAAAGTAAGAGTACAATAAAATAAAATAAAAATATAATATTAAATGAGAGATTAAAGAAATATGCAAATATCTCGACACAAAATATTACACTCCTATTTTATCTTAGGAAACTGTTCATGTGAGTTATAACTTTAACCAATATAAAAAAGTTTTTTTTTTATATCAATTGAAGTTATAATTAGCATAATTTTATTATTATTTACTATTATGTAACCGACTTTATTGCTATGACCTATGTATCATAGATACGGTAACGAGTACTGACACGATACGGATACGGATACGGACACGGACATACGTATAATCTCTAAAATGTAGGACACGGGGACACAAATCTATATTATATAATTTTGAATTATATAAATTGAAAATAAATATTTATGTGCAAAAGTATGTTTCAAATTCTTTTGGGAACAGAAAGATATTTTTCATGACTAGTTCAAAAGAATTTGTTCATTATTTTTATAATCATAATAAAAATTTATACAATAAATTTGAGTTTTTAGAAAATTATTGTATTTATACCTTTTAAAATTGTGTTAGAACCGTGTTAGAATTTTAAAAAATCCAACAAATATTTTTTGAATTGAACATTTCAAGTGTCCTACGAGTGTCAACACCGATACGTATATGTCCGACACGGATACGCTTATTTAAGAGAAGTGTTTGAGCTTCCTCATAACTGATGAATAGTACATTGAAGAAGTGAGGTAATACGTACTTAGTATATTTATATAGTGTATATATTGAATAATGGAATATATGAATGAGGTATTCAGACTTTTGTAATAACTTCTCAATTAAATAAATGAAAATATTAAAGAGTAGAAAAAAAAATTGATGGAAGTTTTTTGTAGATGAAAATTCACTAAAAAGAAATTTAAATTGATAACGAAATATATTTTGATATAGAAAAAAACTTTAGTCTCGGATATTTAAATTGAATATAGTATATATTCTAGAATTCGTGTAGTTTTTAAGTTTTTTTATTTGATACTTTGTTATTTTATCTGTATTATAAATGTGTTTGATTATTTTATAAAATAATCGGTATAATTCATATGTATATTTTCTTGAGATAGATTCCCCTGTTTGTAATTGTTTTATATTACTAGAACAATTTAGCGGCAAGAGTAAATTACATTTAGTGAATCATTTTATAATTTTTTTTGTTCAATTTATTTTATAATTATTTTAGAAAATAAGCTAATTAATTTTTTACTGAAAAATTACAAAAATAAATAAATAATATCACAACCTATACATGGATATGGTTATAAAATGTAATGGCTTATTGAGTTATTATTTAATGTGGGGAAAAAATAACAGAATAATATATGTTACTCTTAGTTAATGAAAATATTTTTTTTTTCTTTGGCAACAATGAAAACATTAGTCAAACTTTTTAAGAATATGATTGATAAAATTATAAGGATTAGATACTTCAAACAGATAAAAGATGAAATTCATTAATCAGGGATATGATACAATTAATAAAAAATAAAACAAGTCAATTAAGACTAAATCATAAATTTATGTAATGATTGAATGGAGTAATAATTATTGCTCTAAGAAAGGAAATGAATTAAAAATAGAGAATTCAGTGAATAAAAAAAACAATTCAAACATGGAATGGAAATATTAATTAGAACAGTTGAATAGAGACATAATATGAACAAAATAAAGTCATGAGAGTTATTAACAATTAATAAAACATAAAACTAATAAATTAAAAATAAATTATACAATATAATGCATTTAATCCACATAAATGATACAGTATTAAATTGGTTTAGTTATTTTTATTTTGTTTCCAGATATGGAGATTATTGAATGGCATTTGACAAAATCTTCCATTGTCATTGTGATCCAACTGAATTCGGATTAGACTTAATCAAATACACTGTTCCATTTTTTTATACATATCTTACACGCAAGGGAATCACCAAATCTATAATTAACTAAAATCTTGTTCTTCATTCTTTTGAAGTTATGTTTCATTATATTAATATGTGTCTATCTCTATTTTATGTGTTTGTTGCTCTTTCCATCCCTGTCAATTATTATACATAGCTGCCAAAACCAACGAAAAAGAAAACGGAATTTCATAAAACATTCTCTGTTTCTTTTTACATCATCATCATCATCTCATAAAGCTGCATCGTATCTCCAAATTATATTTTTTGCTTCTGTTAATTAATTAAACTATATTTTAATTTACAACCATATATATATATATAAAGTCTATAATTCAGTTAAATCATGTAAAATATTGAGAATTTGATCAAAATTACATATTTTTTAAAATTAGAAGACTAAAATTAGGAGTAAAATTCGTTAGATTTTTTTTTAATATATGAACTTTAGACAGAAAGTAAAGGTTATTTTTTTCAACAAAGATATCTTCAAAAGAAGTGCAGAAATATTTTGAATAAAACTCTGTTGAGTAAATATGATGAAACAAAACCCTAATAACATCTGTTGACTACTTGATATGGTAAAATGAAACCTAACAAGTTGTAATTTGATCTGAGACGATTAAGCAGAAGGAGGCTGCTCAAAAGTGCAAAAACCAAAACCCTGTACAAATGTTTTTACCAACGAAAACAAAGCAACCACCTACGACTACAACGCTAACAAACACTGATATGAAAATCAAAACTAAAACAAGAGAGACGCGCCGCGTGTTCACAGTGAAGGAAGATTCAGCGGGTATGTTGAGGAGTGCGGCGCGTGAGGTAACCGGGCAAGGGGCTGGCGCGTGGCGATCTGAGAGGGATTTCGCTCAGCTGTTTCCCGTTTCCGTCGTAGTAAATAACGCCGGAGAAATCTAACGGCTCGCACTTGCCACCCATGAGAATCTCCTTCTGCCAAACGCCGCCGTTTCCCCACCCTCCGTTCTCTTCCGCCACGCTGCTCTGCTTGCTGTTACACTTCTTGTGGTTGGGAGCGAACGGCAAAAGCGCTTTGTTGCTTATGTTGCTGAGAAGCTTCTTAGGCCTCGATTTCTGCGACTTAGGATCCATTCTGCAATCATCGTCCTTGCTCCGCTTCAGCTTGCGGGCGGCGCGCTTCGTCAACAGCGCGAGGATCGCCGTTATGGTTACGATGAAGCCGTGGGTTTGGCGCTTGGTCGAGTCGGAGGTTGCAGTTTCCTCAACCATGGCGTTTTGTTTGTCTTAGACTCTTTGGTTAACCGAGGATAGTTGTGATATATATAGGTGCGTGTGTGGAAGTGGAATTGGAACCACCAGAGAGTCAACCATTGTTTGGGTTGACTCGCTCTATTCCTTCTTATTCTTATTAAATACTATTCGGGGATTTTGTTAAACCCTATTCTTGTTTATACCTTTTTTTTTTCAACAGTAAAAAGATGTGTGAGAAGTAGTAATTAATTTATTTATTTGATGAATAATGATCTCAAAAATAAAAATGATATATATATTTATTTTATTTTTTTGCATGATTCACAGTGCACGCTATAGGATTTCGTCTGTTAATATTATGACAATGACATATGTACGTAGCTGACCAGATTTGGTTTGTTTTGTAGGTTGAAGACGTGTATGTGAAGAAATTGATAAATGTTTGGACTTTTCAATTAGTTTTCATTTATTTTGTTTTTTTATTGGTGCCTTTTAATTAATGAATAATTAATTAGTTTTTTTAACTACCTTCCTTTACAAAATAAATCATAAACCACTTTTAATTAAAGGATAATTAATCAGTTATGGTATTTTAAAGACAAGACTGCTATGTTAGAAGATTCTATGCTTTTTTACTTTCACAATTAATTATATAAGTCTGATACCATTATTTTAATATTCATTTGGTAGGAAAATATCAAAGAAAATATGATTCGGAGTCGATTCAATATAAATTTTGTAAAATAATTTTAGAGAAATTATTAAACATTTTATAATTAAAAATTGTCTAATAGAATAGAATATGGCATGAATCTTTTTATATGCTTCTTCTTATTATATTTATAGTTTTTATTTTCTTACATGTTCATAAATAAATTATATAACATATAAATAAATATTATAATACAAATTTATTATTCTGATAAATATAAATATATACTTCATTTAATTTTATATAATTATTAGTTGTTAATTAACTTTGAATATATAACATTATATTTAAATATAATAAATGATTGATTTATTTCTATTTTTTATTTTTAATCAAACTATTTGTTTGATTAAAAAAGTTACATTTTTTTGGATAGGTTTCTTATATTCTGGAATGATTTTAGTTATTTTTTTGAATTATTCGACTTTGAACACTATATGTGTAAGAACGATATCAGAAAGAAAATAGAGGAATACAATTAAAAATATGTAATTATTATATATTCAACAAAGTAAGATAACTTTCATAATTATATATTTTTAAATATTACTTAATTAATTTTCTATCAACTACATCAATATATACATATGATAAATTCAATACTATTTTGTGAATAAAATAAAATATATAAATAAAAAATGTAATGCATTATTATTAATTTTTGTAATTATATTAGTTGCTAAATTTTTTTACTAAATTATATGATGAAAAATAGTTCTTACTCTTAAATTAATTTTTAAGATATACTTTTATATCTTGTTTATTCAAATTAAAAAAAAATTGTATATATGATCCTGTTGACTCCAGAATATATATATATATATATATATATATATATAATAATAATAATAATAATAATAATAATAATAATAATAATAATAATAACAATAAAAGATAATATTTATTTGTTTTAAATTTGAAGTTGTCAATCCTTAAACAATGCTACTAAGCATATCCAATTAGTAAAAATTAACAAATATTTTTTAACGAAATTTTATAAAAATGTTTACACTAAAATAAATTATTAAATATAAATTAATTTAAAAATAACAAATAATTACTCATTATTTTAATTAAGTTAAATATTATTTTATAAATTATTTTTAAAAATATTAAAGTAGTTAGTAATAACTAAAAACTTTATAAATAATATTAAATACCAATTTAAAATAATTTTATAAATTTTATTAATAATAAAAATTAATTTAGATATATTAATATTTTAGTTTATAAATAGTATATAACTTAGTGAATATATTGACTAATTATTTTTATATTTAAATTAACTAATATTTAATAATTTTTTATAGTATTAGATAATATAACTTGATTATTTATTGTAAAAAAATGGACTTATTTATTTATTAAAAATAGTTGGAAGTATTAGTTGAAATTAGATGAAGAATTAGATATATATTTAAAATATAAATTATTTTCATTTTTTTATAAGTTGTTAACTAATCATTACACCTTCACAACATATAGAAGTGAAGTAAAATAGATAAACACTACTAGAAAATCATGGAATAAAAATCAATTTTAGATAAAAAAATAATTAGTTGTTATAGATGACTAAATTAGATACTATTTTAGATACTAAAAAAATTATTGGTTTTTATATTAGTTTCTATTATTGATAAATAGTTTTTAAATTGGTATTTAATTAGCTATCAAGATTTTAACCACCAATGATTTAGATTCTAAATTTAGTAACAAAAACTTGATGGCTAATTAAATATCCATTTAGACTCTATTTATCAATAATAGAAACTAATTTAAAAACCAATAAGTTTCTAGTATTTCAAATAGTATCTAATTTGATCAATATAACAACTAATTATTTTTTGTCTCTAAAATTGATTTCTATTCAATGATTTTCTTGTTGTGAAAGTTTATCCTATCAAAATTTTGATTTGAGTAAATTTCTTATTATTTTATAATTGAATATCTCATTTTCTCATTTCTAAGAATGTGTAAGTTTTTTATGCTCAACGTGTTTGATCAGCTGGGTATAAAGTCTCTCTTAGATTATTCTCGTGGTAATGTTTTTATTTCTAGGTGTATGCTCGAAAATTATTTTATTTTTTATTTTTTGGATTTGAGAGTTAGATTTTTCCTCATTAACAAGTTACTTTTAAGTAGGAGAAGCTAGCCTAACTTTTAGATGAATATAATTGTGAGTGATATACACCACCTTAATATAGATTGATGATGATAGAAAATATATAGTTATTTATATGGGGTATTTGATTGAATTCAATGTGGTATTGATATTGATGTTATTTTGGAGATTTTGTAAATCAAAGGCAATATATATTGATGAAAATATTATAATGTCTATTAAACAATATTGTACTTCATTATTTTAAACTAAGCTAGTAGGTTTGAAATTTATGAAAATTGGTTTGAATGTTTTTAAAAGTATATTTAGAACATATGTTTATTGTTATGTGTATATATTGTTTGAGCACCAGATTGATTCTTTAAACAACAGTCAAGTGGTGACATTAAATTTTGATACATTTCATTATTTTCAAATATATCTAATAATAAACAACTTTGCATCCAATTTTTTAAAAAAACATCCTTCCTGTCGTCAAATTACCTAGAATCTCATTTTTTTTTCAAATTAAAGACTGAAAAAAATGCAAAAATAATGTTTGTAAAAATTGTTTCGAATAAATTAGCAAAATAATTATGAAGATTATGTTTGGTTATTTTTAGTTGGAAAATTTCAGTATTGAAATATTTTTATTTCAAAATCTAAAAACTGGAACAATTTTTAGATCATCTATACTATACTATACTATGAAATTGATTTTTTGTCTCTGTTTCAAATTTTAGATCATCTAAGTACATGTAGTATGAAAATGATTATTAGTTTTTTCAAAGATTGTTAGTTTTTTTTTCAAAATTCGTTATTGTTTTGTTGCAAGCGGATGGTCAGATTAACTACTTCCAATGACTTGATGAAATGAAATCTCAAATTCAATGAATTCTACAATACAAAATAACTTATTTCAATCATTCTCATACATTACAAGTAAATAATTAAATAGTAACAAAATTTAGAGACAAAAAAAACTACTCACTAAATTAACTAAATTAAATATTAATTTAGAGATTAAAAAATTATTTATATCTAAAGTGGTTTTTATTATTAATAAAAAATTATAAAATGATTTCTAAATTTGTATCTAAATTAACTACCTAAGGTTTAGCGATTAATATTTTAGATTTTAAATTAGTTCCTAAAAGTATAATATAAAAATAGTAAGTAGAAAAAACATTGGTACCTAATGGTTAAATACCAATTTAGAAACCATTTTATAATTTTTTATTAATAGTATAAACTATTTTAGATATAAATATTTTTTTTAATTTATAAAACAGTATCTAATTTAATTAAATAAGAACTAATTATTTTGATTTATAAAATTAATTTCTATTTTACCACACTGGAATGATTTATATTATGTTTAGCACATGTCGGCATTGGAGTGATTGAGTGTGTGAAAGTTAAAGCAAGTTGTTGAATGAACGGGGGGTGGAAGCGGCACTGATGCAGTGTTGTTGACTTTGGATTTTAATATTTATATATTTTGAGAATCAGTTAGTTACTCTCTTAATACAAATTGCAAACCCTTGATTCTTTGATAAGGAGAGATTAAGAATATTATGCATGAAAAGTTTATATAATAAGAACCCATACTTAGTTCTAACATTTTTTTTCATTGCTTTTGAGAAAAGAAGATAAACAATGAAAGGAAATTTTCTGTAACCATGTATTAATATTATTTGATGTAAGAGAAAGAAGTTGTAATTTGATTTGGTATTAGAGGATTATGAGATTAGTTAAAGTAGGTTAGGTTCCACTTGCAAAGAATTTGGATGAGTTATTGATTTGGTGAAAGAGAAGTTTGTGTTGGTCCACTAGAATCTCAACATCGATGGTTCAACACTTGCGAAATCAAATAGTGATAAATAATATTTAAAGGAAGAAGAAAGTAAAGGCCCTTTGCACACGCAAGTTGAATTGGGTCCATGGATTCTGACCTACCCTTTTAATCATTCCCAAGAGCCATCTTTACATGACTTGTAGGGATCATTTTTAATTCACCATGCAATTCGCCTTTACATTATTTTTTTAATTTATTACACCAAAATATCATCATCATTCATCAAATGCCTTATTGGTATGCAACACTTCTCAACATTTCCCTACCATGTGTAAGCCTTCTTTAACCCAACATGTTCTTACCCCATTTCAACCTTTGTAAAATTGCTACAAATAACAAGCACATCTCAACAAAAGTTGTTAGTAATCATAATAAAATAAAGATACAACTTGAAAACATCTATGATTTTTGTCATCGATTAGTCTTATGAAATTATCTACTTTTCACTTAAATGTTGATTTTGAAACTGTGTAACCTTTATAATAGTTAAAGTCTTATTTATCCTCATTGGGATACATATCTAGATGGCATGGTCAATGAACAGTTTTTTTTTTTTTTACACTGTGTGAGGATATTGCTCTCTCTAGATTAAAAGCTTTTAAAAGTCATTTGGATTCTTTACTTTAATGCAGGTGCCTTAAAAAATTAACTGGAACGAGCTACCTCAATTTTGGTTAGATGAAATTCTAGTTTGCAGAATTCGGCTTCTCTACCTATGCTTTTTTTCTCATCTCCTCTGTATAATTAAAAAAATTAGAGACTATGTGCAATATGTTACCTAATACAATGATCAAGTTTTGGACACAACATAGTACCACGTTTTCATCTCATCCCTCACTTCTTCAACCCTCTGTCATTCTTCAACCAGTCAATCCAATATCACTGAGAATACAAAATACAAAATCACAGAGAATCAGTGAAAATCAAAACACAATGTTAGGGCAAAACTGAGAGTAGGAATCAAAAATAAAATTACACATAACACAGAAAGAAAGGAATCAAGATGAAAACCTAGGGCAAAACCGCGAAGACTCCGTTGGCACGCTGCTTATGAACGACAGTGCTCAAGATGAAGCTGAAGGCTATTCGAGACTTCTCCCTGGCACGTTGCTTATGAACGACAGTGCTCAAGTTGAAGCTGAAGGCTATTCGAGACTTCTCCCTGGCACGCTGCTTATGAACGACAGTGCTCAAGCTGAAGCTGAAGGCTATTCGAGACTTCTCCCTGGCACGCTGCTTATGAACGACAGTGTTCAAGCTGAAGCTGAAGGCTATTCGAGACTTCTAATGAATGAACCTTAACAATTAAGAATAACAACACTTTCTGAATAAGGGTTTAAAATTTTCTCAAAATATTCAAAACCTTAACAATTAAGAATTTTCAAATAAATACAAATTAATTCTTTGTTTAAATTTAATTTAAAATATTTAGCGTGCTTCAAACATTTAAATTTTTATTATTTTTATACTTTTAATAGTGGTCGTTCCACCCACGCAACTTTTTTTTTTAAAAGTTTGCGTAGGTATAACCCACGCTTTCTCACATTTTATTTAAATTTTGTGAATAACGAAGGCTTATTTGACACTATTTAGTGTCGACCTAAGACCTTCGCTTATTTTTTTTTGCAGCTAAATAAGCAATTTCTTGTAGTGTATATCTCTTGACTGTTTAGAAGTAAGGAAAATAGATACTTTTTCTTTTCCTATTAGTAGCTAATTCTTATTTTTATTCTTAAATTTTCATTTTAATGTATTTTTAATTGGGGTGAATTGTTAACATAATATCATATCAACTTTTATTTATACATTTTTTGCAATTATTTTTATCATGTAATTGTTACTTAGTCACTTAAATTAAGCATTTTGAATAATTCGACCAATGCATATTATATTTATATTCTAGGGAATATTGTAGAATAATTATCTTTTTTAAAGAGTTAAATCCTATAGAATTTTGATAAAGAAGATACAACAAATATCGAGTAAGGATTAAATCGTCATCAAATTAAAAGTTTATGCCTCTCTTTCAACAATCATAAATTGATTTTTCTGATATCAACATCTCAAATGATAACTTCACTATGTAAATTCAAATAAAAGTCATAACTTATGGGTTTTAGATAAGGAACTACCACATATTTTTTTTAATAAAGATTCTCCAAAATCACAAATAATCTTATTAGAGAAATTAAATTTGTTGAATTTCATGAATTGAATGATGTATTGCACATTTTTTTTTCTTTTCTTTCAATTTTATTTTTATCTCAAGGTTAACAAAAACAATGGATCGTGTTACTCTTTTTTTATTCTTCAAACTACTTTATTTTTCAAGAAAATCCATAAAATCTAAATACTATATAAGGAAGAACACAGTCTTCTATTGTATTTCTTCTTGCTCTCTTTATTCCACCCATCTCATCTAGTATTACTCAACTTTGTACCATTATTAACTAATTTTCATTATTATTTTACCTGATAATCCAAAAGGTTAATTATACAATAAAGTTTGAATAAATTTCCATTGGAATGCCTGCATGTATCTTTGAAAATCCTATTAAGTAGTTTGTTAAAAAAGATTATAATAAGACAGTGTGTGTTTTTTTTTTTTCAAGAGAACTTGGCTGGTTATTTTATTGGAAAAATAGGATCACAATCAAATATATTTTTTAAAAATGACATTTAGTAGGTAGTTGTCTTTTTGTATTTAAAAAATTTCTCCTTACATTAATGAAGGATTTGTTATTTTTTAATTCACTAAGACAATAGTCATCAATTCCAAAACGTAAATTATAGTCTGAATTAGCTATTGATTAAACTAAAAATGATTAGTTCCTTAAAAAAAATTTACTTCGAACTGGTCAATACGAAAGATAAAAGAAGGTGGAGGAAGAAATTTTGAGAGTGCAGAAAGCAACTTCCCATTTAGTATTGATGGTGGATTCGAACATTTTCATGGACTTTTCTTCCTCTACCTCCCTGATTTCAACCTGCACCCCCTTAAATTTAAATACTTCAAATTTATCCTTGTAGTGTTTGTATGCATTTTTTAAGGTACTGCTGCACAATCCAAAATGTACTTTAAAAAAAAAAATATTAATAATTATTTGTGAATTGTGAGATTGTATATCCATATTTATAAATAAATTCTAAATTATATAATCTGAAATATACATAAATATTAAAAATAAATTATGTATTATGCAATCTGAAAGGTAAAGTATTTAATCCAGAATAAACATGCATAACAACTATAATAAAAAAAAAAGTTACAAGGCGGAGAGGAGTTGCATGATGCTGGTATACGAAAGGAATAAGATGAAATGAGAAAGCGAGAGAAATAAGTTTATATTAAATATTTTATTAAGGGTATAATTGTCATCTCATCACCATATGGGAGTGCAGTTTGAAAACAATAAAGGTGCAGAATGAAATAGCCCATTTTCATACCCAGCTCTCAAAATTCAGTTAAGCCCATTAAAACAATTGAATCAGTAATCGGCTGTTTCTTCCTACACCTTCTTATGTTCTCCACGCACCCAATAAATCAGATAAAAAGACCATTTTATTCATAAAATTATATTTCTGGATTCTATTATCAGAAAATATTATTTTTTATTTACCGAAATACATATTTTTTCTTTAAAAAAATACAGTATAAATTATAAAATTCAAAAAATATTATTTAATTCAATAAGAATTATCAGATTATACTATCCTAATACCCTTTTACTAAAATATGCATTTCAGATTATATAATCTAATAGGTAAATACTTTATAAATTGTACAATTCATAATATAATTCTAAAATAAATTTTAGATTCTACAATCCAAAAAAATATTTCTGCATCAAAATTACCTTTTAAAGTGTGTTACGAATTTTTTTAACATATACTTAGAAAGAATAAGATTGGAATTAAAAAAATGAAGGTGTAGTTTCCGTAGTAATCTCTGGAAGGCTCGTTATTGAAAAGTGATTATCCAATCATAATAGCATGAAGGCTTCCTGTTGTTCTTTGCTGACTAACAAAAAAAATTGTCATTCTTTGTAGCTTCTACACCACATGAACATATTATTATTTCTTTGGAAATCTTAATGGTGTAATATATATCTTTTTGAGAATTTAATTCTAGAAAAATTCTTTATCACTTTCAAATCAATTTTTTGAAAAAAAATTCACAAATCAGGTTAATACTCATTTTTTTTAGTGAATTTCATTTTAAAAGGGCATTCAAACACTCTATTGAATTTTAATTTTGAAATATGTCAAACACTCCTAGAAAAATAATTTCTGGGAGAGGGAATATTGAAACTCTTGTACACACTTTTAGAAAAAAAAATTACCCAACCAAATTATAATATATAAATAGAAAATAAACTTAACTTAGTCACTTATTGAGAGAAAGAAAAAGTTAACTCGAGTTATTATAATACATTAATTAATGGATTCACATGTTATCCAACATTTAATAAGCTCGTGCATGAGTTTTTTCTGTTAATTTGTTCATCGAATTATACTTTATCATATATTTTTTAATGGTGATTTTTGAAATTAAAGACAATTTAATAGTTTTTTATATATTTTTTTACTTTTTATTTACTTTTTAATTACTTTATATTAGTGATATGGAAATAAAAATAATTTATAAATATTTGACTAAAAAATTATTTATTTATTTACTGATTTCTTTTAAAAAAACTAATACTTAAAAAAACGAAATGAGTTTGACTTGTTATTATCCCTTGAAAGGGGATATTATGTTAAACTAATAAAACCTTTTGTAAATAAATGCAGAACAATGTAAGAATCTTTACATAAATGATGTCTAGAAATTAAACATTCTCTTATGTCTTAATTATTTGAACGGTAATAGCTAAATCTAACGTCTTTGTACATAATCTTAAATAGTGGTGCAACGCTTTAGAAATTAAAATAAATAATCTTTCACATATTTAAAATTTATAAATAAACTAAAATACTAAACATAACCTGGTATAACTATCTTACAAACAAAGTTGGTAAGATAATTATATACTTATATTAAGTGAATAAAAATATAAGTATCAAAATCATCATAATTTTTTTGTCCAAAATAAAAGTAATTTGATAATTAACAAAGGAGTGAATTAGCATTGATAAATTTTTTAATAATTTTTTTTATACCTAGCTTCATAACTCGTGGATTAAATGGATTTTAGCTGGAGATTCTATATTATCAAGATCACTTAAATTAAAAATTTAATATCTCTTTTACTTTTATTGACTGGTATTATTTAGTAGATTGAGCAAATTGTTATTACATAAATGAATACAAAAATTATACTGTATTTTGTTGCAAGTGTCAGCCAACTCGTATAACTCCCAGATATTTGTAGGACAAATACAATTTTAAGAAATTAAAAAATATGTAAATCATATTTATTGAATAGTTGGTTTAGTACATTAAGAGTCGTATAACTGGGAAATATCGTCAAAATATAAAAAATGGTGCTTTTCTTATATAACCTAAACACATTATATTGTTTGAGGCTCTCGTATCAACCTTAAATAGTGATAAAACATATAAAGAAAATCAACCAATACCATTCACTGTAATGATTAGAGATATAAATTTATCTTAAAGTTCTATATAAAACAATTACTCATTAAAACCATTAGATTTTTAGAAAAATTTATGTCTATAGGATGAAAAACAACACTCTTTAAATTACTCTAAGACCAACTTATTTAATTCCATCTTTTTAAGGTAATTGATCTATTAAATGAAGAAATAGTTAAATATTTTTTAACACACTGTATGTACTTATCTCTCCATTCAATTATTTTTTTATAAAACATTAAATAATTGAAAAATTGATATTTTGTTATATATGTTTACGTGTAGGTTGAGCATTGAATTGGGCCAATAAGTATGGTTAAATTTTTTAACTAATTTGAATAACTTAAAAACCTATGTAATCAGTCTATGAAAATGGGTAAAGTGAGAGTAACAAAATCATAAAAACAGTAAGAAGAAAAAAAGATAAAAACCCTCTATGAACCAAAAGTGAGGTGACAGAAAGGAGATATTTGGAAGGGTTTTTGAGAGGGTGAGTGAGTGAAAGTACAAAGGAAAGGAAGAGGTCCCAAACCACAATTAAGCACTCCACCAAACAGACCAAAAAGAGGCCTAATTTCACTGTTCAACACTCATTGGATGCCTCCACTCCACCATTCAGCATTGTGGGGATGAAAATGAAGTGGTTAAACTTCTTCAAACTAATACCCACCCGGTTGAAATTAGAAGAAGCAAAATAAAATATTAGAAAATGGTAAAATGACCTACGTGAGCATCATAAGAAGTTAAGTCAACCCTTTTCTAACATCCCTGCACGATCACATGTATTTTCAAAGACCCTTCTTATCATATAACTAATACCAATATTAAAATGCATTTCTTTTCGGATACATTGTAGTTTTCTTCTTCCTTGATGTGCCGTGCCGTCACAACCACTACCCACCAATATACTATTTTTTTTTTTTCGCATAATATTTAAGCATCTCCTTATCGATGTATCTAGTATGTCGCTTTAGGACAATTGATTGGTGGGCCATATTCAAATTGGCGCCTGTTTCATCAAAACCTAACTCTATAATTCGAACCACTTAATACAAATTAAGTGCTTCTCCTTGGATCAATCATGCACCAAATTCTAAATTAAAAACTTGAATGGATCAATGAAGTATAGTACATTTATATATGAATGATATAATAATATTCATCGCACACATGTACAGAAAAAGATATAATATAAATAATGATAGGAAAATATGTATATATAACACTCTTTTTTTTTTTACTAGAACTAGACAAATTCTTTATGAATACATAAAATTACATTATATAACGGTGAAGAATAAAAAGAAGAAGAAAAAAAAAACAAAAGTATGTGAACCTCATTAATGGTGCAATGGGTTTGGACCAGTCGGAACGAGGCGTTTCTCAACACCGTAACGTGGATCAATCTCGGTTTGGTTTGGGTCCGGCATGTGAGTCCGGTGGCGGTGACGGCGTTGATGGTGGCGGTGTTGGTGGTGTTGGTGGTGATGGAGAAATGGGGTGAAGTCAAATCCTGGGGCAGTTGCTAAGATTTTTCTATTTGTAGAGAGAGAGAAGTGGAGTCGGTTATGAGTGTTGGAGTTGAAATGAGACCAGCCATGGAAGAGAAGGGAAAAGAGGAAGAGCCAAAGAATGAAGCTTAGTAGATGTGGGAGTCTGATGATGAGGGACATGATGATGGGTGAGATAAAGTAGAAGGAGATCGGAATGATTGCATGGAGAGAGAGAGAGAGGTTTTTGGAAGGAGAAAGAATAATGAGGTTTTAGAAGAAGAAGATGATGAAGTAAGAGTTTTGAAGGTTTGACAGCTTGAAGGTGGTAAGCATGCATAAGAAATGCTGCTACGGAAGCTTGACATGGGACTGTTTGCTTCCATTATAGACTATAGCTTATTATTTTTTTATATTTTCAGAGAGAGAGAGAGAGAGAGAAGAAGAGGGGTTGAGTTAAGTTGGAAGGTCCAGTAGATGCGGAGAGGGGGCAGAATTGTCGACCATTCTTCTTCCAATGAAGCTTCCTTTGCGTTCAAGGAACAAAGAGTCATTAAGACCACATTGTCAAACCTTCTATTATATACTGACACTACCACCACACCACCCTCATCAATTTCTAACTAGCCTAGGGCTCTTAGCTACGGGTATAAATATATATATAATTAAATAATCACATATAGTGCCAACATTTCTCCAACCAAATGCCAAAGTGGAAGGATAAATAACCGATTATTCTATTTGTTACATATGCAAAATTACAATTGTTTTATTACTAAAACACAAGCATCTTTAAGTGTTGTTATCAGCGATTATGAGGCTCCATCACTTCTCATAAAAAGCTGATATATAATCGCTTATGGCCTAAAAAGATAGAGTCGGAAAGAGTTAGGGGACGTCTTGAAAAGGTACTTTGCCTAGTAAAATTTGGTGGCTTCTTAAAGTCTTCAAATTCAGCTTTCTAACACTAATGTATCAAAAACAGCGACACCTCCGTTGAGTACTTTTGTGTACAAGAGAAGTGGAACAATCGAAAATGGTAAGAGGGTAAAATGGAAACACAGCACTGTAAATGCAAGATGAATTCATTTAATTCGATATACCTTCCCTCCTGTTTTCCCGGGTTAAATATCTGTTCTGAAGATATTCTTCGTCTTAACGCAGGTAAAGGCAACATGATGTATAGAAACCGGCAGAAAAATAGAATTGTGAGATTATTTTGACTAAGATTTTTGTTTTATAGGTATTGACCGACAATTGATTTAAAATATAGAAAATAAACTTATACCAAAATTTGAATTCCCTCTTTTATTTTCTATTTTTAAACCATAGTTATAATTATAAAATGTCATTGGTATTTGACATTTAGCTCAGCTTCAGCGTAAACGAGCTGGCATTAAATATTCGGATACGTTTCACCAAAATTTAAATATAATTATAACAATCATGTAAACAATATTATGCCAATTCACACTTCTGTACTCTACATTATATATATACATATATGTTGGAACACGCTAAAGTTGCATAGAAGAGCTGAAAACACTTGCTTCAACTAGACTCTTTCTCCCGTCCTCTTTCAAATATATTGTTTGTTTTGATTTAAGCTGACAAATGAATTGATAAAATATGTTCCCATATATCTCTTCTGATGGACTTGGGCATGTGGATGTGGGTCTTAAAAACTTTTCTAGCTTTCTCTGACTTTTGAGTTAAGGAACCATGTTATCACCAAATACTACATATATACTTTGACCTCCATACTTTACAGTCCGCAGATAAATGCACCAAAATTTGCAATTTGATTCTTTTATTAAATCAAAGGAATACAAAATTGTAGCAATCAAAATAGTTGCGAGGCAGGGTAACCCAAAATAGAAGACATCGAAAAACAAAAGGAATCCGGGTTAAATGCATTATTTTTCTCTTAAAAGGATCACGAACATAAGCTACAAAAAAATTGATCACAAAAATTAAAAGTCACGATCAGCTACAAATTCTTTTCACAAAAATTTTAAACAAGATTAGTATTTTAAAAGAAATATTATAAAAATTAAAAATACCTAATGATAAATTAGTAAATCGAATTTCATGGATATCAATTTTGACTCCAATTGAAGATACCAGGCAAGGCAACGAAGACACTACCCATCTCTCATTACACCTTTTGTACATTTTCGGCAAATAGAGAACTTGGATGTGTTTGGAAAAATGAGGGCCCTGTCGGGAATGGCTGGAGGAGATATAATTCAGGGCTCACCACTTTCCTCAATGGTGTGAGCAACAACACTACAGGTAAAACGCTGGAATGGCCCCGTTACTCATAAATCTAGGTATCCATTGGCAAATAGTAATGTGATCACAATGAAATAAAGTTGGAGACAGTATTTTTGGACGGCTATAGCATAAAAAGTTTTCCAGTTGTATTTTTCATCCAATATATGATTAACAACTAAAAAGTCAACTGCGCACCTTATCTGAAGCCACGGACGCATAACCACAATAAGATGCACAAGCAAGAATATGTGAGCAGTTAATTTTGGTTTTGTACATAATTTGCAGCGGCATTACTATATGAGCACTTGCCTTTGAAAATCAGAATACGCCATTACACACTACTGACCAGATAATTTTTCATCAACCTTCCTCCCAGTCAACATCATCGTCCTCGTCATCTGCTGGAACTTTCTCAGCTTCTACATTTAAATCACCGACTTTGTAACCTTCATTTCCATTGCCTGCTAAATATTACCGCCAGTGCATAAATCAGTGGACACAATAACATCATCAATCAAAAGAACAAAAATTAAAAACGTAACAGCTAAAAAGGAAATTTCAGAAGGGGACCCAGTCAATATTAATACAAAGAAAAGGTTTATTAAATTTTAATATTTCTCGTGTCAGTCAAATCGGGAAGGGGGGAGGCCTTCAGATCAATAACAGACTACGACTCAATAGCTCCGTCAAGTACATTTTAATGTCTAGTCCTCAGATAACGTTTCCTATTATAATTAATTGGCTTAATATACTAATTTGTCCCACTATTATTCGATCGGTCTCTATTTTGTCCCACCTTTTTAAAAGTTCCCAATTAAGTCTCTTTTTAAAACATATTAATGCGGTCCTTCCATAAATTTGAGCATTGTGCCCTTAAGTGGGTGGCAATTTAGTTGATGGTGTATCACTAGAGTTACCTGCAGATGATGGCTTCTCTGTTCGATCCCTTTTCTCCGGCTACTCAACCCCACTCCATGAATGAAATAAGAAGGAAAAGAAGGAACAAAGGGAAAAGCTAAACTCATGAGGTTGGGTTTGCTTCAGACTCCGGGAGTAGGACTCAGGGTGAGGTTGTGTCGAAGAGGAATGCAAAGGGAGAAGTTGTGACAGTTGCCAAATCGTTTGGCACATAATCAACCAAATTGCCATACTGCCACCCACTCAATAGCGTTACGCTCAAATTGATAAAAAGTACCACATTGATCCGCCTTAATGAAAAAAAAGGACCTAATTGAGAACTATAAAAAAAGTAGGACGAAATTGAGACTAATCCATTAATAGTGGGGCAAAATTAGTGTACGAAGCAGTAAATTAGTGTACGACCCCACATTAGTAAAATTTTCCAGATTGAATGTTGAGCAGTAAAAAGCTAACAAACACTTGTCTCACCTCTTCCTTCTACCATTACAGTTGAACATCAACCGCAGCAATTGTCTACCCTATTTCTACCAGTTATTAGGAGAGTAAATATCTTTTATTTAGTTTGCAATAGTTTGTTACTTGTTATGAATACTCATAGTTGGTATAAATAGAACCACCATGTATATCTTTTTCGATCTGTGATACAATGGCATATTCTCATGGAAGCCAGATCCTATTCTTCGAACTGTATGATGTTTGGCGTCATCAACTAAGGTCTGATTTGCCTCTCCTCATTACCAATACTGATGCTATGCCACCCAATGCCACCGTTGCAACTGGCAGTTTCTTACTAAACACCACCAGGCCCCCAAGTGGAATTTGCCACCAGCATAGTAATAGCCCCAAAAGGAAAAAATAATTCATGCATCAAGATTCTTGAAAAGTTTATACTCCGGGCACACCAAAATTTCCATCAATCAAATAGCATATAATCAATCTGATGGAAACTGAATAATGGATCTCATATTAATGGGCCTCCGTCTGGTTCAGACGCACAGGACCATGGTCCAAAATATCCTATTTGGAGTGTTTATTCCAGGAGTTGTAGTCAAATGGCGGTTATGCTTTGTAGTGAATGGTGGTTATGCCTTTAAATAGTGTTAAGAATTGTAGTGTATTTTCTTAATTTCGGAACAGTGCAAAAGAGCAGTTGTGACTTTCTGTTTTGAGTGTGAGACCAGAGAATAGTCAGAATACTGTATGCAGGAGAGCGCACGGAGAATACCACTGGTATTGTGTATAATTTCAGATTGTTTCAGTAAGTGTTTTCAGATTAAATTTGATGTTCTATCACAATCACAAAATTGATCCTCAATTGGATAGGTGTAGTCAATGAAAAGAAGAGTCTTAATTTTCTAATTCCAATGAAGTGTTCAATTTGAAAAACACAGCACAAGTACCAGAATGCTACTGAAACATCAAATATACCACCTCAGATCAAATAACAAAGTAATGCTTCCTGTTCGCAATAACATTCACCCAACACAATTTCTTGCCAGAAATTCCTTTCATATTTTTCAAACAGTATTGAAGGGAGCCGGCTCTTATGCTGGTGCAGCTAGCACCACCCAGTCAAACACAATCCAAGTACTATGGATTTAAATAGCAGATCACATCACTTGATGCAGCATGACACCTTTATTGCAGAAAAAGTCACAACCATATTACAATGAGTACAGATTGCATTATCTTGCAATGTCTGCAGCACGTACTGCAACTGCAATTGAAAATCCCAGTATGGCAATTGGCCACCAGCCTAAGCAAAGTAATTAAACCATTATTGCTCCTTGATTGACCTTGAGAAAAAAAAGTGTAAAGCACCTCATCATAGCCAAAACGGTGAAAATGGGGAGATGAGTGGGGGGGAAATTGTGATAACAGAAGAGGGTAGGAAGGTGGGAGGCTGGAATTTAGTGGAATTTGGAACCCTGGGAGAGTTTAGGCTTCTCAAAGTGCCTAACAAGAGCTTCCTATATTTCTTCTTCCTTGTTTATCCCAATCAGGTTATATCCAGACTTCAAATCCGACTTTTAAAAAATTACAGCACCTCCAAGCTCACTAACAATTCATCAATCACAAGGATTGACAATTTATCAAGAACAGCTAGCCTATTTAGTGCCCTTTAATCCACACAGAAAGGCTACACACCATCTTTCTTCTTGACCAAAATGACAGGACTGCTAAAAGGGCTAGTGCTGGGTCTAATATCTCAGCTTGTAACATCTCTCTAATAATCCTTTCTCTCATTTTTTTTGCCAATGAAGGTATTGGTGAGGGCACATATTTGGGATCTTGATCTCTCTTAGGAGGTACCCCTTGGCTCTTGGAAGAGGTTATCAAACTCAGTCAAAATTGCTTTAAACCATTACGATAATTACAACTTGACATGCCACAACAAACCCCTTCCATCTTGTGCTAAGATCTTCCAAGCAGCTTGAGTTTTAAACAATCAAGGAAGATGCTGAATGCTAGACACCTTCCTTTCTTCCACTGTATTCCTTCTAGATCTGCATTGCCATACTTCAAACCTAAAAAATGTTTGATACTCAGAAAATTCAACCCATCACAAAGTTCAACACAGAGGAGATTTTAAAATTAAGGGGGTTGCTGGACACATTAACAAAACTTGCAGACTCAAGTAATTGCTCCTTAGGATTCGAAGGTAACATTCCTCACTCTGGCGCCAGAGACCACATGACCCAATCATCTATTGGGTTTATATCTTATAGATCTTGTCCAAGCAACAAAATGACATGTTTCAAATGTTTGATTAGGCTTGAACCTAGTTCTACTTGGATGATATATACTAAAAAGAGATTAGCCATATTTGTTCGTTTTTACCAAATCACATTTTATATGAAGGTGAGTATCCCCAACATTCATTCCAAGTAAACGTCACCTTTGTGGTGCCGAATAATCTTAAAACCACAATCATAATAAAGTTCTAGGTGTGAATACAGGGTGATGACCATGTGTGTTAAAAATATATAAAGACAAAAAAATCCAAGAAATAATCAAACTCACAAGTATCATATGAATTTCAAAAGTTATTGTTTAAAGTCTTATGCCTTGCCTTTTATATTTTTTAGGAGATTGGGAAGGAGTATTAAACACAAAATTCCAAAACATTATGGATTTAATCTTGAGGATCCAAATTTTAGTCATATCATATCACATTAAAAGACTACAATGTTACCTGCAATAGGAGCTTCCTCCCACTCAGTACCATCATCATCTTCCTCACGTTTGGATTTGTTGCCAACCTGACGATTGGAAGTATTGCTAGAAGGATTGGCTGCAACAAGTGCATTTGACAATTGATTTTTTGTAGCTTCTTCCATTTCATGTTGTTGTTTAAGTAAAGCAGCATAGTAAGCCTTAATATACTCATCCTATAAAAATAAAAAATAGGAGGAAATAGAAAATTTAGTGAACAAAAATTGTCTTACACCTTTGGGAGGAAGGGAAAAGGAAAACAAACAAAATGGGACAAAAAATTCATCTTATTTTACGAACCTGTATATTTTTATTATGGGCATGCGCAATTGTTGACTTCTTGTCATCTGTGTCTTGTGTTGCAGTGGAAGTTGAAGTCCCATCCAACTTTGTTTCCTCCTTCACCTCCCCACGTTGTTCCTTTGTAAGATTCATACCTGATGTAATCATCCAAGGAGGCAACACCTTTAAAGTTGTACTGTCAGTTTCAGACTTAAAGCCCTCTCCTTCGCCTTCAGTATTATTGAAGTCAACTACAACCTGCCACATTCATCAATAGACTATTAAGTAGTTAAAACTATTTAAGGAATATATTCTCAAAGCAAAAAATTGAAAACATCAAAGAAGATTCATTTTAATATAACTTGAGAGCTACCTAGTCCATATTCATTCACATGTAACTTGTTTTAAGATAAAAAAGAAAGGTTAAACAATTTTAACAGCAAACAAAGTATGAGGAGAAAGAAAAACAGGCATGAAAGCATTAGCAAGTTAGCAAGTACTTTCATGATAAACATGGACATACAAACTATCATGTTACCACCACAAACAGAGAAAGACCCTATTTGCATTCATTTCAGTCTCAGTAGTTCTCTTCAATCTATATTGCTTTGGGAAAAGGTAATGTAGGTTCAAAAAGCTTCCACGTTGTATTCAACTCAATAATAATCATATTTGAATAAAGGAAGCTATCTTTATAAAAAAATAATCATAATAGATAATATAGAAATACTATAAACTTTTTATTATGAGATACATCTATCAAGCAAGTAATTTTTTAACCAACATTTTGCAGGCTTTCTTATACAATTCAGAGATAGAAACTCCACCTCTTAAATATTGGCAGAGGAAAATCAAACCATAATTCAATGCAAATAATCATCCTCACTTTTAACAAATTTTAAAATTACCCAAATCACAAACTACCTGGGTAGGAGCATAATGGGTAAGCAGGACTCTTAATACTTGTAGTGAATATTCAAATACTTTTATGCATTCATCAACTCCTTATGACTAGGAAGTTGTCCTTAAAAATCTGAACTTTCCCCCAATATCTTTGGACAGGTTCAATAATAACAGATGATGATGTCTATGGTTCTAGGCTTCTGTCCCAAAAACAACTGATAATTTGTTTTCACATTACCCTATGAGTAGATCAATATCAACTAAGTTATTTGGTGATTTTGGTGACCACTGTGTGTCCCGTTTACTTGGATAAAATTCTTTTTAACTTTAAATGTTTTTAGCAAGACTAAATATAATTTAGTTCAATTATGGTGTGTTATCTTCTTTGGTATTTGGTTTACACAAAATGCTTATACTTAAAAAATCTTCTCATGCCTCAGATCTGAATTGTAAATAATTATTACTATCTTAATTACCATCTGATAGAAACCTGAGGTGGAATGATGAAAAAAGCATAGAGGAGTATCAACTATAGGGCTTGGGTCATAGCAAGTAACCTATATGGAAAGTATACTCTAGAAGGAGGTAAGGACAACAACAAATTTTCTGTCAAAGATTTGGTGACGTGGTTGAGTTAGTTAGAAAGGACATTATGAAATAACTGTGTACAGAAGGAAGGGAAGAAAGAACTAGCTTACAGGATTGAGAGTAGCATCTCAGAGGAGCCTTTGGTTCATGTAGGAGAATTGTATTCTGGCTCATTTATGATATTTCCTGGTTTACATATTATTTTCTATCTTTCTTCTCCATGGTATCTTTCACTATCCAATTTCCCAATTAGTTGTAGTTCACTGCACATCGTAGAATCTAATTACCCTTTTTGTGAACTACACTCTATTTATTGTCTCTCTGTATATATAGATTTAACAGATCATGTAACACTCAAGAATATTTACCCAAGACCAGTCTTCTCTTTCTCATCTTCAACTATATTGTTTGGCCTCCCTAAGGTGCTTGGCCAATTGGTTTTTTAAGGGGAATAGCAAGAAGAGATGCAATGACAATGAAATACTTTATTTGTTAGTATATTAGTGTACAAACATGCTTATATGTTTTCTGTTTGTTTCTTCTTGGAGAGTCTTTGACTCCTTGTCAAGTTAGCTACTATCCTTTTCCATTGTATTCTTTCTTTCTTCCATCTAATAATACTATTTATTAATTTAATACTGCTCCTACAGATGACTTTTAGTGTACAATACGAAGAGGATGAATGTCAAAAAATAACAGGGAGAGATCTAATCATTTTTATTTTTCTTTGGGGTGTGGGGGAGGAGTACATAGTTGTCCTGTTGCTCCACGTGCAAGAAACAGAACACCCTTAAACAAAAGAATGTTACCTTAGTGTCTCCACGGTATGGCAATGGCACTCCATTATATCCTAACTGCGACATTTTAGAATCACCAGCATTGATATCTCCACCAGCTGCACGGACAGCAGCACTAGCTCGAGCTTCCCATGCTTGAAGATTGCCAAATTCTGGAACAGGCAAGTCTTTTACCCGACTGAGTTGATCCATTAAAGGCTTGAGTTGTGCCTGCACAAGCACATGAAGTACAACAGTCATCACAAGATTAAGTTGTGGACAAGTAGCAACAAAAAGAATAAAGGCCATATTGAGCAAATTCTAATAATACATCACGAAATTCAAATGTGATCATCAACTTCTCTTTCCCCGCTTCTAAACTAAGGTGGGTCATTTAATATTGTTGGAAATCTCACATTGACTAATGATCAAATTATAGTATATAAGTAAACGCACACATCATCTTACAAACCAGTTTTGCAAGATTGAGTTAGGCTAAAATCTCACTTTGGAAGATGGTATCAGACACCCAAGTGTTCATTGATGTTTGGCCACCAAAATGCTACATTCAAGCTTGAACTGGCAAAAAGTTCATTATTTTGATCATTTCCCAAGTCCTAATTGGTATAGAAGAATGGAAAACAAGGATGCTGCCTTCTGCATCTTTCTTATTTGAAAATTGATGTAGTTGACAACTTCCCCATGCATGGCTACAATAAGTTTTTTTATCTTCATCTCAGGCAGTGATCATCATTTTACAGTCACAATGGTAGTAAGGTGCAAACGCATGAAACCTAACAGACATTTACACATGGGAGGTTTTTTCTTTTTTACTTTTCATAATGGTGGCTTCGAGTTGAATTTAGCAGTACCTAGTTCCAAAATGATATTTTATGATTGAGTGTAAGATTTTAGTAAAATTAGTTTCAAACATTCATTAAATTTGGGCTCGTACTTTTGTTCTTTAGAACACATGGAAGGTAGGTTTACAAGGTTTATATATATTGAGAATCCCATATCAACTAGATATATAGCTAAATTATCGTATACAAGTGGATGTAAATCTCAAGTTACAGGCAAGTTTTGTGAGAATGAAGTAGGCTTAAAGTCCATTTTCTAAGAATATAGTTTCAATTTTTTGGCTTAAATTTCAATTTGTAAAATAACAAACAAATAAAAATAGTTGACTTTTTTATGTTGCATAAAATCAATTAGTAGAGATTAACCTTACCACCAAATGATAGTTCCTATACTTGAAATGAATCTTCTAGTGGGAATCACATTAAATAGCTTAATTTAACAATAAGATAAAGAATCGGAGAGAGAGAGATTAATGATACATGCAAACCGGAAACAAACCCTACAATCATAATCCTCAGGGAAAATATGACTTGGCATATTCTAAGATTTCTTACATAATAACCATGAAGCATAACAGCACAATCATTTATTGCTATAAACTAAATTTGCTACGTTTCCCAGTTCTTGAAAAGAACAATGATAACCATCTAAACATCATCAACAATAACGAAACTAAGTAAAATGATCCATCACATGACACCACAGATATAAATAAACAGCATAGTAAAATCAGATAAGAACCTCCATCTTCTGAAGCATGTCCTTTAACTTTTCACGTCGTCGTCTTCTTGCATTGTCATCTCCATCTCCCCCATCTTGAGCAGCTATCTTATCAATTTCAACCTCTAGTTTTCCATCACAACTTTCACAGTGAAAATCTTCATCTTCAAACGATACTAACCGCAAAGCATCCAAAGCATTGTATCTAACGTAATTCACATACCCAAGTGTTATAGAATAGAAATGCATCAATACAAAATAAATTTGACAATATGATATTATATTACAATGAATTATTGAAACCTTTTTCCACAGTTTGGACATATATATTCCTGAAGTGTATTTTTGTTCTCTAACTCATCTTTCAGCTTATGCTTCATACGATGTAGTCTGTACCTAATCACATCATAAATCTGCAATGAAATTTAACATAAGACTTTCTACATGTGGAAGGGGCATAAATTGGTTGTACATTTGTAACGTTTCAAATGAATTGTCAATAAAAAGGGTAAAATAGCATTGTTTTTCCCTTCTCCCTGCAAATAAATACCCAAATATCCTTCCTAAACCACAATTATGGAAGAATTAGAGTGTGGAGATGGACCTGTGCATAATCTAGACAACAGTAAGAGTGTGTATGCAGCTTGACCTTTTCTTCTCCCTCCTTTGCTGCCTGATGACCATCAGCTGTAGCAGCTACAGCAGCACTATAAATTTTTGCACCTTTTGCTGTCTGAGGTCAAATCAGAAAAGATGTACTTGAATACATTCAACCACAACTCTCACATACAATCAAATCTAACAATAAAAAACACTTAAAACAAATCTATAAAACACACATCAACAGATGAGACTTATAAACCAGAAACATAAATAACTAGTTATGCAGAATTTAAACTTAACATAATAGATGGAAGAAATTTTACATGATAGAGGATATAATATGAAATGTATCCAAAAGAGGGAACCTTCTAAAATAATAGTCTTAAAAGTGCTTACCTATTCTTCATTCATCATGATTTAGAAAAAAAAAGTTCAGAAAGTAATCTTCTCCAGGTTATCTAGTTATTTTCTAAGTGTTTTTCCCTCTGGTTTAGCTTGATAGTTTTCTGCACAGTTTTCAGTTTTCTGTTATCACTAATTACCTATGATTTCACTGTGATAACTGTAACAGTTGTGCATCTCTCGTATAGTCCCAGTTTTTGTATTCAGAAATAGAAACTCAATTTACAATATTCTCCCATTCTTTGTACTAAGTTCAGTCAACAATAGCCTCTATAGTTCCAACACTAAACCATCCTATGTTGTCTTCCTCTTTGTTGTACTTTCCTTCCCCTATACAACTTCAGAAGAACTCACTGAAGATAACTTCCTTCTCTGGCGTCAACGGATTGAGTCAATTTTTTAAGGTTATATAGTCTTCCCTCCTATCTTGTGAATCCACACATTCTCACCAAAGAAGATCACAGCAATGGTGCATTGAAAGCTGTATCTAGCCTGGGTGCGACAAAATCAGTTGCCCCTATTTTGGCTTTAATCTACACTAACGAGTAGGATTCTCACTGAAGTTATTGGAAGTGTTGAATCATAGGGAACTCTAAGGAACATTTGTTTCATAGAATCTCTTTGCATTCCCAGAGAAATGAAAGTAAGAATATTTCTTCTCACATTTGTTAAAAGGTCAACCATAAAATTTTTATAGGTATATTTTTTTCCAAGAAAAGCTATATTACCATGTCTATACAGTTTTTATTATCATACTGAGGAGGTCAGAAAGTTACAGGACCATGGAAATTGAGGGAAATTATTTTCTAACTAAATACAACTTTTTTATTTTAATTATTTTAAAATTTAAAAGTTATTCCAGGAATATCAATAATTAACCAAAGTATATATTAGAAATCTCACATTAACCAAAGATATGGCCAAATTATAATATATGAATGGATGCAAACCTTCCTTCACAAGTCAATTTTGTGAGATTGAGTTAAACATAAATCTACTTTTAAAGATAGTAGCAGAGTCTTCTTGCTCATAACTCAATCAGGGCAATAGAAAAGTTTACTCTGAATTAGTTTCCCGTCAATTTGACACATGCTAAAAATCTAACACTTCTTATTCAATTTCTTTGAGTTCAGATTCCTCTCAAGTTAACATTCGTTGATACATACTCCATATTTATATGGCTGTACTTATTCAAACACAAGGCTAATATTTTTTCTGTTTTTAAACAATTCAGAAAATGTTTGAACTTCAAATTGGCTATTCCTTCAATTATGTCCTTTGACTAAATTCCTTCAAGATTAAAGTTTTTATAGATTAATATGTCAATGCCCCCATATACATCATCAAAATGCAGAAGTTGAATCGCAAGCATCGACAGATAATGGAATAGGGATTTCAGACTCACTCTCCCTCAAGCTTCTCTTCCCTTAAAATTCTGGGATCATATATTTGTTGCTTCTGTTTATCTTGTAAGGAATTCATAGAAATGGGAAAGAAAAAGGAAAGTGAAATTTTATTAAACTGTAAAAATGAATTGATTACTCCAACAGAGCTATTGAGCTCAGTTATTTATACAGAGGAACAGGTTGGGCTACAAACTATACCTAAGCCCAAGGAACTCCAGCTGTCAAAACAGAATGACAACTGACTAACCCAACTAACGCCAACTGTCATAACAGAATGACAGTTGGCTAATAACTCTGACTAAGAGCTGAGTCAGAAATCTACATATAGAAGTATACTCTATTATCTTGTAAATAGCCTTCCTATATTTTCTCTTAAGCTTGAAGTTCCATATCAAGCAATGTGCAAATAGTCACCAGGTTACAGCTTTCAGCATGTCTGATTGCTCTTATTTTCCCTTCTTACATCCAAACAATAAACACAGATTAGATTTCAAATCCAATAGTGCCTATTCCTTGAATAATCCAGTCTCATAAATGCCATAATTCTGTTTCTCATGATGGCAGATTATTCATATCGAAAGATGTGGTGTTTAATGAATTGTTTTCCTTATAAAGATCTCTTCACCACCGCCCTCTCTGCCTGCATCCCCAATACCTCTAGTTTCCCCACAAGTAACTATCCCCTCTATCTTCCTCTTCAGAGTCTTCACAGCCATTCAAATTCCAAGTTTATTTCCTCCTCCTTTCAAACATCCTCTGATATCTTCTCCACCAAATTCCTTTCCTGTCAATACTCATCCCATGCAGACCAGATCCAATTCTGTTTTTGTAATGCCTAGACTCAATCTCACTTGGCTTCTTGATCATGCGGAACCAAAGAATGTCAAACAGGCCTTAAAAGATGAGACTTGGCTTGCTGCCATGCAAGCTGAGTTCACTACTCTGAAGTAAAATAACACCTGGACACTGTCCCTTCTCCTCCCTACAGGGATATCTTGAATTCTGAAAATGTGGAGGGAAATCTTAAGTTTGCCGCTATCCCTCCCCTTGGCACCTGGCATGTAAATGACACTGTTTTGAAGGCTAGATGGACTTTCGAAAAGCCTCACTTGTGCTGCTACAACTGCTATTTTGGGCATGAAATGCATTACTATCGAAACTTTGTAGTGGCCAAAGGCCACTTTGCCGCATTAGCACAGCATTGAAAAATGATAACTATGGCGTTTTCCCACATAAACAGCATGACTAAACCTTAAAAGTTGGTTGCACCTTACTAGATATTTGGATAATAATCTTGCAGGTGGTTCTATACATTATTGAGTGAAACTCTCGAGTATCTTAACTTGTATTCTTCATCAAATTATAGTAAAAAAAAAAAAACAGTTATGATAAGCATCAAGAAAATACCATATTATTATCAAATGAAATATACCGTTTTATTTCTCTCATTTATTGAATTATGCTGCAGTTTTCAACTTATATGAAAAACACTCCTAAATAATCTATCAAATTGCTATGTCAAGGGATGGATTAAAATCACCTGTCCTCATTATGTGTCTCCTTCCTTCTTCCTCCACTGATTTTTTGCTATGACAATTAATATGCCACATGGGCATTAAATGGAATTAACAGTTTTAATTTAATTGACCGGTTGGTCAAGGGTTATGACTTAATACCATTCATCGAATGAGTCTCTTAAGTCCATTCAAAAAACCGATACTAAGCTATTTGTGTTCTCACAGTCAAAATATGAATCAGACAAAAGAAAGTATCTACTTCAGTGGTTAATGCATGGGCAGGAACAAATAGTTACCTCTCTCCTATGATCGCGAGTAATGATCTTTTCTTCTTCAAAGAACCGCAGAGTCCGACGAAGTTGTTTCGTATGCAGTTTGAGGTCCTTTGCCAAGTCTTCTTCTCTAACCCATTGCCGTCTGAAACAAATATTAATAAAGAGTACGGTCAAAAACCAACTTAAATAAATAACGGACCAGCGTTTTTCCAACTACACATATAGTCAAGTTCAACCCATATCATTTAAGCCATTTCATTCCTTTTTTTCCTTCTATTTTATCGGCTTTCTCGTTCTCTCTATTGCTTTGCACTTGAAACTTCAAATAACTTCGTTCTCTTCTGGTTTTCGTTCCTCCATAATTGCACACAGGTATTATTAGTCCCATGGTTTTAAATTACAGTAACCAACCCAATATTGAGCTTCTTAAAGCCTCACAAAATAGCATTGCAGCAGCAGCAGCAGCATTTGTCCACAATTACTCGCAATTTAACTACTCAACTAACTAAATTCAAACCACGTCTTCAGAACAGTATAAACAAGAAGAAAACTCGAACCTCGTGAGCGCGTCAAGAACCACTACAGCAATTCCTCTGTTATCACTCCTTCCTGTTTTGAGCTGGTTATCTCCTTTGCTCGTAAGATCATCGTAGAAAGCCCTAGCCGCTAGTTTAACCAGCCTAAGAGACAGATTCATTCAACGAATTAAAACAAAATTAAGATAGTCATAAACAGAATTGCATGCAATTCAAAGCCTCTTATTCTTCTTCATTCATACTTTTATTTGACTAAACGCGATTTCGATGCACTTGAACTAGAGAGAGATAGAAAATGTTACTTGTTATAGGGTTCAATCATCGATTCGACGTGGCTTCGGATTTTAGCACGGTCGTTAGGGTTCTAGAGAGCACCGTGGGTGAAGTTAGTTGACTAGAGTGAGGTGAGGTCTAGATATCTCTGCTCCCAACATTTCAATAATTGCTGCAAGAAAGTACTTGGACTGTCACTGGTATTTATAGAGAAATGAACGGAACCAGGGGCGGTTCCATTAAGAAGTAGTTACATAACCTCTTTTCAATATAAACTAAAACTAACTGAAAATTAATTTACGACAATTAATAATAAAATTGGAATTTGCAATTGTCCAAGTGTATGTAATTTTTTTTACTCTTTCTATCTGTATTTATTAAAAAAATAGTTTTTATTATTTAAAAATATTATCTATAAAGATTAAAAATATTTTTATTATTTAACTATAGCAGTTAATAAAAAAATTATTTTATTATATGATTTCACTTTTTTATTTTAATAAAAAAATTACAAAATATTTTTATCATATAATTATAACATTATAAAAATTAATAAAAAAATTATTCTTGTAATTAATTTTATGTACAACTTTTTTAATATTTTTAAATTAATTTTATTATAATAAAAAAATTAATTATATTCTTATTTTTATTATCCTAAGAAAGTGGACATGTGTTAGTAAAAATAATAATAATAAGATATTACTTTAATTGATGTATGTTTTTTTTCTTTTTAAGTACTCTCAATTGTTGTTGTTTTTTTCTACATACAATTTTTAACTGTCACTTTCTTGAAATTTTATTTAAAAAATTGATTGTTTATATTATTTGTTAACTAAAGATAAATAAAATAATGACATTATCCAACATTAAAAATGACAACATACTCGTAGATAAAATCTGTTAAAAACACTAAATAGATATTCTTAATAGATACCCGTGAGTAATGAATAAAGGTATTTTAATTACTCTTACGGAGGATATCATATATTCAATCCATATATACTTATTATTAGCAATTTGTTAGTTTAATTTTATTTGAGTATTTTTTAAAAATTAAGTCATCAAAATAAAGTTATGAGTAAGAAAAGTATTAACCATTAAAAAAATAATGAATTTGATTTCACATATTTACTTGTTTTTATTTTGACCTATAAAATTAAAGGTGTTTTAAAACAATAGTTTTTAAAACTTATATTTTATAGTGCAACTCATTTAAATTTATTTTTTAGAAAAACTAAATTTATTTTCATTAGTATTTTATTTGAATTGTACTTTGAAATTATTTTTTATCTTAATTTATATTTTAAAGAATTATTTTAAAATAATTTTATTTAAAACTAAAAAAAAAATACTCACTTGACATCTATGGATACACATGGATGAAAAAAAAATCCACAACTATTTCTTTTCAGATAGGATGAATAAGAAGACATTACCATCCCTATCCAACAGTTCATGTAAAAAGTATTTTTAAAAAATAAATAAATATTAAAATACAAATAATATTAAATTGTAACTTACTTAAATGAGATATATGATTGAAATGTGAATTGTGAATGTACACTCACTTGATGACTCGTGTATTTTCACTAATAATAATGTAATAATAGTAACATTTAAATTAATTGATGATACTGTTGAAAAGTAATTAAGGGAGTGGTTATCAACTAAGAGTAAATTGATATAACTAAGTCAAAGATATTCTAAACTAATATAATCATATTTATTATAATCAAAATCTATTGAAACTTCAAACAAAACTCCTAGATGTACATTAAATTCACCAGCCAACCCCTCTTCAAAAATTTGTAAAAACTTCCCTTTCTCATTCTTCTTCCTTCTCTGTTTTATTCTTCCAAATCTCATATTTTTTTTTAGAGTTGATCGTACTTTAAAGTAGCTGAGGAACTAGGGATCACATATGTCCTATCAAAATTTTAAACTAAGTTTTTAAAGTTTTGGAATAACCCAATTGTTTGTTTTGGAAATCTATTTGGAGACAACATTTCCAAGTAAGGGAAGCTTGTATGTCCTGATTAAATTGTTTTAAATACGAAAAATATATTCGAGCCTTAAAAAGATTGAATTTCAAGTAAAAGTTGTGGTTTTGTTTGTAAAATTTGGTTAAATCCCCTTAATCAAATTGTATATGCTCAACGGATTTAAGATTTTAAATTTTGAATATTTTCGATCTCATATTTGTTTTGACTTCAACCAATTTTTTGGGGCTGGAGCCTTTTTCAATTGTCTCAAGCCATTTTGACTGTTTATTATTTTTGTTTATCTATCCTTTTGTTTTTATAGATCATGAAATTGAATTAAACATTTTGAAACCTTATCATGATATTTGATTACAACTTTCTAATGTGAGTATTTGATTCAATTCATGCAAGTATTTAAATTAAGTGAATCTAATTCTTATTATATTAGCTTGTATTTTCAATTGATTTGTGATTTTTTTGTATGATTAACTGAAGCGTGTTATTTCTAAATGAAATGAATTGATGCGAATGATAAAAGATGTACGAAAATGATATATATGAGTAATTGTTTTTAAAAATATTAAATAATGTGGATATACATTGTATGTTAATGATATGAGTTATGTGTGATTGCTAAAACCTTGTATGAACTTAAGTCATGCATTTAGGGTAATTTATGAGATGTTGCATATTGGTACATTAAGTGTGAAAAGCCTACAAGCAGTGAACATCTGGTTTCACTAATGATCTAAGTCACATACACTAAAGCATCAGTGGGTGAGAAGTTGGTGACGGAGTTCATACACATCGTGATCGCTTGTAATCACACAGTATGGATGTTTGAACTTACCCTTATGTGATGGAGTGAATTAGATGTTACCCCTTGGTAATGTCATACTTAATGACACTTCTAGAAGAGGATCCATATGTTGTCACGATGATTGAAATGAAATCAAATGTATCGAGGATTGAAAGGAAATCGAGGTATTGTGAAGCTAATTGATCTTCGAGACTTTCTAGAAGATTATAGATACGTATGTCATCACTATGATTGGTCAGAAATCAAAGGTATCGAGGGTTGAAAGAAAATCAAGGTATTGTGAGACAAATGAATATATGTCGAGTGAGTATGATTAATTTGAGCAATATGGATTGAAATGAAATATAATGATTGCAATTAAAAACATATTTATCCGTGGTGTATATTGAATGGTATGATATATATTGAAATTTTATATGACTATAATTTAAAGAATTCTTATGAATGACCAATTTGACTAATTTGGTTGATTATTTTGCATGTATTGAATATGTTATGAAAAAATCTTTTTAGTAGCATACTCTTGCTTTTTGTTATCTTGAGACTACAATAACTGTATTATGTATATGAAGAGATAAAGATATATGTGCATGAACATCTGATGAGTCTTATAATTTTATTTAGAAACATATTTATACAAATATCTGTATTTATATGTCTTAAATATGTATCAAGAGAAATTTAAATATTTCTAAGTTGTACATGACACTTTATAGAACTGGTTGTTGCGACAATTATATAAATGTACTTGATGTTAGATAAAGTTTCACTATATGTGTTGATATTTAATAATTAATCATTAATGGTCCAGAAAAAAAATGCATGAAGAGTAAAAGGTGGTATTTTTGTGTATTTATTAGTTCGATTTACTTGTGTTGCGTTGTTGGTCTATGTTAGACAAATGTTTTTTTGTATTATTAACCCTAAACTGACTTCATGTTGGACTAGTATTAATTTTATGTTGGATGAATTTTTTTTTATGGTTTATTGACGTTTGATCGTGTACCTAATTAAATAAGTTTATTCATAAGGAATCTAGTAAAATAAGTAAAACAAAATAAACATCTTTGTAAGTTAAAATTAGTTGGCATATAGATAAAATTTATGTCATCGTATCTTTTAAATGTTGACTATTATTTATTTATTTGGTATAAATCAATTACAACACTACTTTTTCATTTATTTAAAAGTTAAACTTTTTTTTTACAATTTTTTTTTTATCGAAATATAACTTTGCATGTTTGTGTAACATATTTTGTTGATTAAAAAATAATGATAAATTATTATTCTTGAGTTGTTTTCGTTGGAGTTTAGAATATTTAGAAGATTTAAAATTAATTAAAATTTAGTTACTTTAAATTTTATTTTTCTTTAAATGTTTCAAACAACTTAAGTTTTTTTTCTACAAACCTTTCATAAAAAAAAGTGTACATGTCCTTTATGAGTAATTTTAGTTTTCACAACTAATTATAGATATCATTGTGAAATTCCTTAGTGATTCTAATAGCCTACTATAATATACTAACTTGATAGCCAGTATTTTTAAGTTAAGTTAAAGTATTATTCTATATTTATTCACACTTGATTTTGTACTCTTAATAGTTAAAAAATATTATGCATTAAATGATATAAATTCTCTTTGTAATTCTAATAGCCTACTATAAACAATTTTTTTGTACTCTTAGTATATGTATTCTTTTGCATGTGATCTTTTACTTTTATTTTTAATTGAAAAATATGTATTAAAGGAGTGTAATTTTCTTTCATGATTTTAATAGTCTATATAAACACATTATATTGTATACTAACTTGATAACCAATATTTTTAAGCTAAAGTATCATGTATACATTCCTTTCCAAGTGAACACAGGCATACCGTATACTAACTTGATCGTAAATATTTTAAAGCTAAATCATTACTTATATATTTCTTCACATGTGACCTTATATTTTTAATAGTTGAAAAATATGCATTAAACTAGAGTAAATTTCCTTCATGTTACTAATAGCCTACTATAAACACATTGTATCTTGTACTAACTCGATGAACAATATTTTTAAACTAAGTATATATTACTTCACACGTGACTTTGTATTTTTAATGATTGAAAATATTATGCATTAAACGAGTGAATATGTAATTATTGTATGCAATTATACCTAATTAATTTGATAATAATAGAATTCCATAATTAGTTGATCACTACATAATTAGCTTGTAATTTGTAAAGAGAAATGTCCATACACTTCTATATATTCTATATATTTACTTCTATATATTTTATGTATATGAAGTGTCACAATATAATAAGCAATCTCAAATACTATGGGTATTTTTTATTAAGGGAGCTCTTTCACATCGCCTCAGACTAGGTCTCCCTCGTCGCCCTCACTGTCTCTGCCTTCGTCACGTATGACGTTTAACACCGATTTTTCACCAAAATTTCCAAATACCGGCATCATTTTCCTAACAAATTCGCTCTGTCGCCAGATTACAGTAAGGACGGTGATCCAGCGACGAAGCGAACATACTTCGTTGCCGGGGAAAATGCTGTTGACATTCGGGAGTGGGGATTTTTGTGAAAAACCATTGATAAACGTCACTATTATCGATGAGGTTATAGGCGACAACTGTGACGACGAAGACCCAGTCTGAGGGAACGTGGGAGAGCTCTTCAAATAAAACATACCCATAGTAAAATAAATGAATTGAAACCCAATACAAAAGATTAGCCTCTCTGCCTTGTATACTTTCTCACACCCCACTCCTTTCTCTTGTAAACCACTCCTTTCTCTTGTAAATCAAATATAAAAATTATAAGTCATTTGATTTGAACATAAAAAAAATAAATTAATTTAAACCATTTTTTTACATTATAGTTTAATGTTATATGATAATAAATAATTTTATTTTCTATTCCATTATAGTTAAAAACGATTTTTTTCAATATTGTGTATAATATTAAATAATTTGTTTACACCTATTCAAATTTTTCTTTCTTTTTATTGCAAATACAAAGTTTACTAGAGGTGTTTATGATTTTACAAGAAAAAACAAATAACTACGTATTTAAATAGTTTAAATATTACATAACCTTTAGATTTATATATATATATATATATATATATTTTTTTACTTTAACATTTTTCCGTACCTCTCCTATAATTGCGTACAATAAGTTACAATAATGACGTATAATTTAATAAACATTATTTTCTTAATACCAAATGTGTAATTCTCATACCTAGTTGATAATGAGAGGGGTAGATAAGGTAATGGAGGGAATCGGCAGCGGATGATGGCGCCCCGGCGGTAGGGGAAGGGAACTTCCGAACGGCAGTGTAAGACGACAAATAAGCGAAATCGGATCACCGTTCTCACTGTAATCCGGCGACATAGTGAACATACTTTGTTGTCGGGGGAAATGTTGCCGATATTTGATGATTTTGGTGAAAAATACGTGATAAACGTCACTATCATCAATGAGGTTATAGGCGACGAAAGCGGCACCGGCGACGGAGGCCAAGTCTGAGGCGATGTGGGATAACTCTCTTTCTCACTCCCCACTCCTTTTTTTTAAAATCAAATATAAAAATGATAAGTCGTTTGATTTGAACATAAAAAAAATATTTTAATTTAAACCATTTTTTTACATTATAGTTTAATGTTATATGATAATAAATAATTTTATTTACTATTCAATTATAGTTAAAAACGATTTTTTTCAATATTGTGTATAATATTAAATAATTTGTTTGCACCTATTCAAATTTTTCTTTCTTTTTATTGGAAATACAAAGTTTACAATAGATGTTTATGATTTTATAAGAAAAACAAATAACTAAAGTTTATACTATATTTAAACATTAGTATAAATATTATATATGTTGATTAAGAGTGATCAAGTGCTTTGATGAATCCAAATCCTATGTGTTTGATGCAAGGCTTGTGTTGTTGTTGTGTTTAGGGAGGGACCTGGGTAGAGTAGAACGTGATCCACTTCTTTGTTGAATCTAAAACTGATGTGATTTAAAACCTTTTAAATAATAAAGTATTTTTCCAACTAAGTGAAAAACAACTTGTTGTTTTGTCGAATCAACCGTTGTTTTCCTCTTAGGTTAAGATTTGAAAAGGTTGAAAACTGTTTTAGTTTGGTTGACTTAACTGTCAAACCAAACAATCGATTGTTTCTTTGAAAATCCTAACAGAAATCTGTTTTGGTTGTTGAATGTGCTTTAAATGATTTTCAACTGAATACGCTCCTTCATTAATTTGAGTTTTTCAGTTGTGAAAAAATTGATTCTAAAGATTTGAACATTCACATCAAGCTTTGGGTTTTCAAAGAGAGTGGAATATGATTGCAATTGTATTGATTTCAGTTTGTATTGTGAACAAAGTATAATTCCTTCTCAACCTACTGTATTTCTGGTGTGTTGTGTTGCCAAGGAGTGTTGTGTGCTCTTTAGGTGGTCAAGATCAATACTCTCGGTGTGTTTTGCCAAAGGGAGTGTGTTTCTTGAAGGGTTAAAAGTCATTACTTTGGTGGTTTGTGTGTTGTAATCTAGTTTGATTACTTAGTGGATTACCCAAAGGTTTTCGATGTAGCTCTTTGCTTAAGAGTGAACCAGTATAAACGGTTGGTGTATCTCTTTTGGTGAAAAACCAATGATAAACATCGCTATCATCTATGGGGTTATAGGCGACAACGAAGGCCTAGTTTGAGGCGACCTGTGAGAGCTCTCCGAATAAAAAATTACCCATAGTAAAGTGGAAGAATGAAACCCAATACAAAAGATTAGCCTCTCTGCCTTATATACTTTCTTACACTCCTCAAGTTATTTGATTTGAACATAAAAAAAATATATTTTAATTTAAACCATTTTTTTACATATAGTTTAATGTTATATGATAATAAATAATTTTATTTTTTATTCTATTATGGTTAAAAACAAAAAAATTCAATATTGTGTATAATATTAAATAATTTGTTTACCCCTATTCAAATTTTTCTTTATTTTTTTATTGCAAATACAAAATTTGTATGATTTTACATGAAAAACAAATAACTAAGGTTTATACCGTAGGTAAACATTAGTATAAATATTACATAACCTTTAAATATATATATATATATATATATATATTACGTACCTCTCATAATCGTAGAAAATAAGGTACAATAATTACGTATAATTTGAATGTGCAACTCTCATAGTTGATAATGAGAGGTAAATAAGGTAATGGAAGGGAATCAGCGGCGGATGACGACGCCCCGACGATAGGGGAAGTTGGAGCGAACGTTGTTGGAAAAATGCTGCCGGTATTTGAGAATTTTGGTGAAAAATCGATGATAAACGTCACTATCATCGATGGGGTTATAGGCGATGAAAGCGGAGACGGCGAGGGCGGTGGCGACGGAGACCCAGTCTGAGGGGCGATGTGGAAGAGCTCATTGAATAAAAAATACTCATAGTAATGGAGATTGCTTATTATCTTGTGTGACACTTCATGTATAGAAAATATATAGAAGTGTATGGAGACTTCATCTATCTAAATTACAAACTAATTATGTAGTGATCCACTAATTATGGGATTCTATCATTATCAAATTAATTGTGTATAATTGCGTACAATAATTGCATATAAACAAAATTGGATCATCGTCCTCACGGTAATTGTTTTAAAAAATCACATAATTTATAATTAATGTTACGTTGTAAATTGTGACTCTATAATATCATTATCCAAATAGTTAAATACCTTAATCATGAAGTCCCAATTCGTTACACTCTTTATACTTTGTATATTTTTGGAGATTAAAACAAATATGCATAGTTTTCTATTGTCTTCCCATGCCTGTCTTAGCATACTAAGAAAAAACTATTTAGGTTCCTTACCAAATGCACCCTCAAAGTTGTGTTAACTTAATTTTATTACTTTAGTAACCTTCCATTTGCAAAACTTCATCATTTGCTTCATTCAAAACAGTACACTCATTTATTTAGGAAGATACAAATATTTCACTCATATCAATTAGTTTGCATACTATATTGGGAATAAGTGTCAACACCATATTAATCAACATTATTTTACCAAACTTATTAATAGGGGTGAGCAAAAAATCCAAATTATCAAATCCAATTCATAATTATCCAAATACATATTACTTTTAATCAAACTAAATGAATTTATCTCAAATCAAAAACAATATTTCTTGGATTTTAAGTCCAATTCATTTAATTGGATATGGATTTGATACATTTTTTGATTATCTAAATTGGAGTTTGAGTTGGATTTTGACTTGGTCTGAGCTCAGGTTGAGCCGAGTCAATTCAGACCCATGTTGAGTTAAGTCGGGCCGAATCCATGTCGAATCAAGTCAGTCCAAGCCCAAGTCGAGTCGAGTCGGACCGAGCCCAAGACGACCCAAGCCAGATCGAGTTGAGTCAACACAAATCCAAGTCGAGTTGAGAGGGCTAGAGCCCAAGTTCAGTCGACATTCGAACAAAGTCGAATCGGCACCCAGAGACAAGGTCGAGTCGGTACCCAGACAAGGTCTAGTCATTGGTGTGTAACATATACAATTTTATTAAAATTAAGTAGCTCATTTAATGAAAGGACAAAATTAAATTACTTTTTACACATTTTAGAACTTTGTAATGAACATCATAGTTTCAAGAATTCAAATAACAACAAAATAAAGACAATTGTCATATCTATCTATATCTATAGATGAATTAGATTTTGACTTATTGTTGTCTCTTATTTTCACTCAAACTCTACTCATTAGTTCATTTTGCTGCCTAATATGTTCAAATTAGTAAAATGTCAAATACATTTATTAAGAAAAAAAAAATCTCCTATTTTTTTTGTTAAGATTCTTTATTATGATCCAACTTATATGATATTATTTTATATGTTAGTTAATGATAACAAATAAGTTCTAACTTCTATTCATTTAGTGGTTATTGTTGATGTTTGATTGTTGTCGAGATTAAAAAAATTATTATTAATGGAGATATAAAAATACTTCAATTCTAAGAATGGGGCAACAACTACTATAGAAATAATTAACTTGTGTGTATTAACTCACCCTAAAGTTGACGTATTACATATTTTCTCATAACAAAATAATATCATGTTCTCTCAAAAGAGTACAAAATTAAGACAATTCTTTAATGAAAAATAAATAAATTTAACCTTTATTTTATGGGTTGAAGATGTTTTTAACTCCTTAAGAAATCAACTATTGAAGATAGTTTCACAAATGTAAATGTCAAAAACAGATATTCAACTTTTTTGACGTATTACCTTATTTGTTTTATTTTTTCTTTCAAAATCAGAAACCAAATTATATAATTATACCAACTTATAGAATTATATAATTTTAATTTTATACAAAGAATTTAAACAATTATACATAAAATTTCAACTTTACTAATTTGATATAAAAATTTAACTTCATCTTCCAATAAAAATTTATAAATTATGTTATCCTATTTTACTTGTTATGTTACTTATATTTTCTTTAGAAATTTAAGATAATAGGTTATTATTTTTCAGAACTTATGTTAATATATCTTAAAAAAATTATTCATTAGTTTGCGTATTGACGGGGACACTGTTATGTACGAGTTTATTTACCCCTAAAATGAATTTCGGCAAAACATTGAAAAGAATTGTCTGCAGATAGGGCATTATATCGTCATCGCTTGTCTAGGCCTGACTCAAGCACGCTACTACTGCTCTATCTCTCTATAAATACAGCATCACTTCAGCTATCACAGAGGGAGACACATTGGAAGAGAGAGAAAGATACCTTGATTCGAATTCGATTTTCATTTCTCACTCTTTCTCTTTCCCCTATGGCGAAACCTCGCAAGCCCAAGAACAACGAAGACCCCAAGCCCGAAAACTCTGGTGCCCTAGTTCACCACCAAAAGCTATGCCTCTCAATCGACATCGACAAACGCCTAGTCCACGGGTTCGCAATTCTCTTTTCCCCTTCCGTTCTTCCATAATTAGCATCTCTATCACACGCTGCTGTTGTAAATTAGGTTTTCTTACAGCTGAGACTGTGTTCGAGATCGCGTATTTAAAATCGATCTACAATTTGATTTCACTTGTAGGTACACTGAATTGGAGATTGCGGTGCCGGAGATTGGGATCGTAGGGTTGCATGCGGAGAATTTAGGGATTGAGAGTGTTTGGGTCGATGGTGAGCCCACGGAGTTCGAGTATTACCCGCATCAGCAGCAGCAGGTGGGAGATGATAAGAGGTTTAGTTCTGTGTGTTCTCCTAGCTCTGCTGCCGATGCTGCTGTCTCAGTGTACATGTCCTCTCTGGAGAAGGAGCTGGTGCCCAATTTACTCATTAACTGCTGTAAACCTACCAAGGCTGAAAGTGAACAGCAGCCGGAGCAACCAGTTCCCGAGAACGGGTTTCACTCCTCGGCCGAGCCCAAACAGGTTGTAGTTGCTGCTATGAACTCTAGCTTTCAGTGCTAACCCTGTCTCTGAGCAATTTAGAGAGTTCTGTTAAACGAGAAATGTAAACCCTATGCATAGCAACCGAATTGTAAATAATATAGCAAATGACTAATTTAGTCCCTGAAAATGTGATTAGTTGTCACTTTAGTCCTTAGATTTAGTGAAATTAAAAAAAGAGATTCCTGCTACTGCTATATTTTACCGCACACTGACATTTTGGCCTTTTGATATTATGTTAATATTATCACCCAAGTTTTTAACGTTTAAGTAGCCTTGTACCATCTGAGGATTTCTAGAGTTTTTTGAATTTTTTTAGTTCTAGGAACAAGAGTTACAGTGATTAGCAAATCTCAATGGGGCTAAATTGTCTATATGCTTGTAAACATGGTCTTCATACCTGTAATTATCCTTTATTAAGAGTAATTAGGCACTGACTGGATTTTATAATTATTTATATATATATGTATTTTCTGATTTGAATTTTATATATTTATTTATTTATGTGGGGGTCTTGACAACAAGTGCCTAAGGGCACTGTTTAAGGATTTGATAAGAGAAACTTTTTATTGAAAATCATATTGGAGCACATTAAAAAATCATAGGGAAGCACATTTCTTCACATCGCAGTAGTAAACTTTTATCTTTTAATTCCTTATTCAATGCCCTCAGGACTCTGGTTAGCATGTCATTATATATTATATATAATATATATAATTATAATATACTTACATTTTCTAATAGACTTAATGCCATGTGTTTGGGTTCTGTATGACCAACCTGTCCTTAAATTGTGGCTGTGGTTATCCTTTATATTCTGGGAAATAGTGGACAATTTCAGCCACTATTGTGGTCATGGAGAGTCCAAAAGCGTTGATGTTGAGATCACATCGTTGACATAGTGGGGAATTGCAGACAAATGCAGTTGCGATGCTGTCACTGAGTTAGACAACCTTGACATTGCCGGTGAAATTGCAGCTGCGGACCATTTTATGAAACTTTGGACCCAAGTTCATCCTAAGGACTATCAACCTATTTATGAACTTCGTCTTCTGCTTGCTTGGACTTTTCATGTGTGTTATTTAGATGTTGCATGAATGAATTTGTGATGGGTGTCACCACAAGTTCTATCTTATTGTGTTCTTTCAAAATTTTCACCCTATTTTTGCATTTTGATTTCTATATGTTTTTGGCCTACTCATTGTAAGAAATAGGTTATTGTTTTTGATTGCTGAGATAGTGCAGCATCCTTCCATGAGAATATGGCGGTGAAATGTGAGAATGAGTAGTTTTGGTGAGGTTTACTTTTTGTGTTTTCTCATGTAGGTTGATGTTGGGTGCAGAATGTGAGAATTGTTCGTATTGACTATTGGATAGAAAAGGCAGAGACAGGAATCCACTTCAGAAATAATCTTCTTCATACTGATAATCAGATAAGGAGAGCAAGATGTTGGTTCCCCTGTATAGATGACAATTCACAACGATGCTGGTATGGACTGTTAACACTTCCCCATTTGTGTTTCTATATCCACGCCTACATTTTATTATAAATGTATTTACTAATGTTCATCGTGAGCTTGAATTAATTATTGTTGTTTTGTTCATGTTCAGCTATGACCTGGAGTTCACAGTATCACACAATCTTGTGGCTGTTAGTACGGGATTCTTGCTTTATCAGGTAGCAATGAATGATAATAATATTCTGTTGTTTAAGTTATGAAAGCACAATCAATACTATTTTTACATAAGCTGATAACATTTTGTAGCTGTTTCTATTGTTGATAAGCACATTTAATGTTTCTTCAAGTCAACTCAGGTTGGGAATTGGAATTTCTTTTGTTTCCCTTCTCCTGACAATTGGAGTATGCCTACTTTGTTTTTTTCTTCTTATATTCCACAGGTGTTAGATGATGATTGGCTTCAAATCCAATGAATATTCTTTTTGACAGTATTCATTGCTGAAAATGACTGACTGCTATGATAGAACTGTAGAAAACTGCAAATCACTAGTTTTCTACTTAAGACATCGATGTTAAAGTTTTTGTTTATCCTATTAATATTGGAAATAGTGATTTCCTACCCGTGATTAGTGTTTTGCTGCCAAATAATTAAGCTTGAGATGTCTGGTAGAATAGTGAATTATCCGCTGACTTTGTTTTTATATTCTGCATATTGTGGTTTATTCTAATCCATTTATTCATAATTCGTTCACTGGACCCTTGAAATAGCTCAAAGGAAAAATGTTCTACTATTTTGAATTGTGATCTGCTTTTCCTGAAGTTATGTTCTTGCATACTGTGAGGCCTGATGAATCTTTTGAAAATTGAGCTTGCTGTTCTGTTTTTTCTCCTTCCTCTTTGGATTGGATGCAACCTTCCCCTTTTCTTTTCCCTGTTTCCTGTTTTTTTTTTCTTCAATGATAAAATTCATTTGTAAAATACTCTTCTTGTCATTTTGGACACAACACCAACATATGGCATGGATTTCAATTTGTTGCTGATGCATGATTTGTGCGTTTAATCTCAGTCAGCCATATATGGTTATCACTGTCAATTTGTTGCGAGGGGGTGGGGGGTTAATGCAACTCTGCAACACTATTGCCTGGACATTGGTTTCTGGTTGGTGGCATCTTTGATTTGCGGTGATAGCTTAGTTGGGAGAGCGTCAGATTGAAGATCTGAAGGTCGCATGTTCAATCCATGCTCACCGCACCTCCAGGGTCATGGATTTGTTTAGTCAAAGTTCTCATCCAAGGAATTTGTCACTTTAGTTCAGATCTTTGTGTTGAAAAGTTCATTTAATTTTTACAAAATTTTGAAGTAGTGTTACATTTTATCTTTTACTACCATTTCGTGGAAGAGAAGAATAAAGGAGAAATGCTGTCTAAGTTGGAAAACATAATTATTGTTATTATTATTGATGCATTCCTTTACTTGATTCTATTCTCTATATGCAATGGAATATAGATCATGTATGATACCCTGTTCTGCCTGCCACCCTCATTTCAGGAAAATTTCTCGTCCCTTTTCCTTTGTTGTAATGCTTCTCTTCTGTCTCTATTTAAGTTTATAGTTCTACATAAGAATTTATCTTGTGTTATACTCCTTGCAGAGTTAAATTTGTTTTTGATTGAACCTCCTTTCTTTTTTCAGGTCTTAAGCAAGGACAATCCTCCTCGGAAAACATATGTCTATAAATTGGATGTTCCAGTTGCTGCAAGGTGGATATCTTTGGCTGTTGCCCCATTTGAAATTCTTCCTGATCACCAATTTAGTCTCATATCACACATGTGTTTGATGCCTAATCTATCAAAGATGCGGAATACAGTGGAATTTTTCCATAGTGCCTTCAGGTTTGATGTCTGACAGTTGAAATTTAACTAGCCTGAAACAGGTTGTTTTTTAATCATAAATTGTATAATGATTGGATAGTTGGACTTTTATTGGTGAGCAGCTGCTATAAGGATTATCTTTCTGTAGACTTCCCATTTGACTCATATACGCAAGTTTTCATAGAGCCAGAGATGGCTGTGTCTTCAATGAGTTTAGGAGCCTCTGTGAGTATATTTAGTTCACAAGTTTTGTTTGATGACAAGGTTATTGACCAGGTCAGTTCATTACTTCAATTCTTTTAGTTGATTTTCTTTTTTCTAATTGTACTCTTTCTGAATGAATAAAAAAACTGCTTCTCATGTACATGAGAGTTTTTATGCTTATGATTTCACTACTATGCCAGCTTAATGATCAGCCTATGTCTTTATTGACAGACTATTGACACACGGGTAAAACTTGCATATGCTCTTGCAAGACAGTGGTTTGGGGTGTATATCACTCCTGAGGCACCAAATGATGGTAACTTAACAGAGGATATTTTGGTTGCTGTTTTAATTTGAGTTGATTCTTTGTAAATTGAGCAGATTTTGTGTTTCCTCTGGTGTGATTGGTGAATGGTTTTTTGCACATTGCAGAGTGGCTCTTGGATGGACTTGCTGGCTTCTTGACAGATTTTTATATCAAGAAACATTTGGGAAATAATGAGGCACGGTACCGGAGATACAAGGTTTGTGTTTCTTTATGGCTTAGTCTGGTCTATGTAAAGGCTAACACATCATGCATTATATTGTAAAAAATTAAAGAACGTGTGCCCCTTATGGGTTTCTATAAAAGTTTGTGGTTCAACTTGTTATTGGGGTCTGGATGCTTTGTAGTTTGGAGTAGTGTTCATGTATTCTCATAAGTATTCTTGAGGCTGGTGCTGTTTATAACCACTTTTTTTTATCCCCTTTTATTTTATTTTTTTATTTTCCCTTCTCTGCAGATTTGTTTTGATTTATTTGAAGAGTTTTTTCTGTTGTAAATTGTATTTAATCACACATGTTAATCCTTTATTTATAATCATTCAAAGTATAATATAAGGAAACCATAATACTGGCTAATAATGGAGAATATCCCTACTTATTAGCTGTATATATTTCCCTAATTACTAAGATCAAAACATCTTTTACACCCACCTCAAGCTAGAGCATATATGTGATATGAACCTAGCTTGTTACGAATGTGGTCAACCAAAGCTCTTAAGGGATTTGCTTGTTTACAAAATGACATTCTGGATGTATTTAAACTGTGATTCTTGATGTATCGAAGGATGCATACAATAACATTCCAATGACTATCGCACGGGGCCTTTAGGAATTGGCTAACCACACTAAATGCATGTGATGTCTGGTCTATTAATAGTTAGGTAATTAAACTTGTGTTAGACGTCGATATCTTCCAAGGTCTGTCAAAGGCTCCTCCTAACTGGAATGAAACTTCAAATTAGGATTCGTAGGATGATCATTGGGTGACAAATAATCATACTAGTCTTGGTCATGATGATTTGGGAAGACCTTGTAAATACTTATTCCATGCGACAGGACATTTTTGCATGTTATGCGTTAGAAAGCAAGATCTTTGGTGCCAAGTAGGGCACTCTCTCTATTGTAAAATATTATGGAATATTAAAGGGTCAATAGATTGAGTTGGACCAATATCAAAACTTGAAGCTTGAAAATAGTAGGGATGTTGTCACTCTTGCATGGACATCTAGAGGAAGAAGTCTACATGGGAATTCCTTTAGGTTTTAAGCCTATTTAAGAAAGGAAAAATTTGTGCAGTTTGAAGAAAACCTTGTACGGACTCAAGTGGTCACTTCATTCATGATTTGGTAGACTCACTCAGGTTATGGTCTTCATGGGGTATCGAAAGAGTTAAGGTGGCCATACCTTGTTCATCAAGCATTCTCTAGAAAGTAAATTTACTCTACCTTAGTCTTTTAATGATATGATTGTTGCAGGAGATTATGAACATGAGAAACAAATATTGAAAGGAAAGCTTGCTGCTCAGTTTGAGACAAAGGATCTAGGAAAATTAAAGTACTTCCTTGGGATAAAATTAACTTAATTGAAGAGAGACATCTTTATATCCCTAAGAAAGTATGTTCTTGATCTTCTTAAAGAAACATAAGATTGAGAGCAAGACCACTGAAGTTCTTATCAGTGTTATCAATATCGGATAACGGATCATATCGGAGACCCCAAAATTCCTTTATAGAGTTATAACGAAACCCATAACGGGTTATGGCAGAAGCATGACGGTCGAAAAATATGATATATATATATATATGTATATACACATATAAATAACTTCAAAAAATGCAAAAATAATGAAGGTATAGATATAGTGGTGGTAGAGAGAAATAACAAGTTATATATGTTTTACTTGGGCACAAAAGCCTAATGTTATTAGTTGTTTAAATTAGGGTTGTCTTCCCAGCTGCACATCAATTTTAAAACTTTAGGGTTTTTCATTTAAATTTTAAAGTTTTTTATTATTTTAAAGCTGAAATGGGCCTTTGGCCCAAACTTTTGTGTCTTAGAAATTAGGTTTAGGTGTTCTGCAACCTTCTTCATCCGCCGTTGCAGCCCTTCTTCTTCATCAGCCACACGCAGCTCTTTCAAGCCCCGGTGCGGCCGCTGCCACAATTTTTTTCCGATATTTTGGATATCTCCGATATCCATTACCTCTCCGCCATGACAATAGCGGCCGCCATGAGAAATCCGATTCGCCACCGCCTTGTTGTGGCAGTGGTCAGGAATTAGAAGTGATAACACTGCTTCCTATAGAACGAAACCATAGAATTAGAAGTGACAAGGGCAATTCTACTTTAAATAAAGGCCATTATCAAATACTTGTGGGTAAACTCATTTGCTTAGCTCACATTAGACTCAACATAGCCTATGTTGCGAGTGTAGTTAGTCCGTTCATGCATGATTCAAGGGAGAGACATTTACAAGCTATGAGCTAAATTGTTCAATATTTGAGGACAAGTCCAGGAAGGGGATTATTGTTCAAGAGGAATGAAAAGTTAAAAAGGAGTTGTATATTGATCAGTGGTATCACTTATCGGCCATGGTGTCGCCATGGCAGATTTCGGTGGTGGAATTCCTGACCACCGCCACAACAAGGCGGTGGCGAATCGAATTTCTCATGGCGGAGTGGTAACAAATATCAGAGATATCCAAAATATCGAAAAAATTGTGGCAGCGGCCGCACCGAAGCTTGAAGTTGCTGTGTGTGGCTGATGAAGAAGAAGGCTGCAGAACACCTAAACCTAATTTCTAAGACACAAAAGTTTGGGCCAAAGGCCCATTTCAGCTTTAAAATAATAAAAAACTTTAAAATTTAAATGAAAAACCCTAAAGTTTTGAAACTGATGTGCGGCTGGTAAGACAACCCTAATTTAAACAACTATTAACATTAGGCTTTTGGGCCCAAGTAAGTAAAACATATATAATTATTATCATAGTACACCACAACCACTATACCTATACCTTGTTATTTCTCTCTGCCACCACTATACCTATACCTTCATTATTTTTGCATTTTTTTGAAGTTATTTATATATATATATATTATATTTTTCGATCGTCATGCTTCCGCCATAACCCGTTATGGGTTCCGATATAACTCTATAAAGGAATTTTGGGGTCTCTGATATGATCCGTTATCCGATATTTTTAACACTGATATTGATACAGATTATGCAGGGTCTACCACAAGTAGGAAAATTCCTCAGGATATTGCATGTTCTTGGGGTAAGTTATGGACGAGAATTATTCTAAATGATCTCACATTATTAGCATGTGAACAATCTATAGTAAGTCAATTATTAACATTGCTCATAATCTAGTTCAACATGATAGGAACAAACACATAGGGATAGATTGTCACTTTATTAGAGAGAAACTTGATAGTCGTTTTATTCACTACTTATGTCCCTTTTGGGCTTCAGTCAGCAGATCTGTTTACAAAAGGTCTTTCCACTAAATGGTTTCATGATTTCATACCCAAACACATAATTCGTAGTGATACGAATTTTGCAGGGTCGACCACAAATAGGAAATCCATCTCAGGATATTGCATGTTCTTGGGTGAAAATTTGGTGACTTAGAAAAGTAAGAAAATTGTTGTTGCAAGGTCTGCAGAGGCTGAAATTTGAGCTATGGCACATGGGGTATGTAAGTTATGGCTGTGAATTATTCTAAATGATCTTTAGTGATAGGAAGTCAACTATTAGCATTGCTCACAATCTAGTTCAACATGATAGGACCAAATACATAAAAATAAATCAACACTTTCCCTTATCTCTACTTCTTATGTCCCATCCGAGCTTCATTTAACATATCTGTTTACAGATTCTTTCCACCAAACGAATTCATGATCTAATATTCAAGTCGGGAATGATAGATATCCATCCATTCACCAGCTTGATGGGAAGTGTTGATAGTAGGATATTAAGTATACTACTAGAAGCTGTTAGAAGATTTTATAGATCTCTTGGTAATATTTACTGATGCACTGTTTTAAATCAATCAATTGAATAAAATATTAATTTATTTAGATTATATCCTTTTTCAAGTGCTATCATGGCAAGAAAAAGGTGGAAAAGATGATTTTGGGCATAGGAGAAAGGTTCGCCATAATTTAGGTAATTTTTTAAGTATAACCATTTGCCACCAAACAAGCTATGTAATGATCTGTTGTACCATCATGTGCACTCTTTATTGTGTGGACTCAATGACACCCAATAGTGGTTTTGTTTGAGGCAACAAAATGAGCTCCGATGTGTTGCTAGCATCCATAGCAGTCATCTCTGCAAGCATGGCTTGATTCTAATGTTTGTCAACTGTGACTTCTCCTCTACACTTAGGCACAAACACATAGTCCAAAGAAGAGACAAAAGAAAAATAGGGAAGAGATAAACGGTCATTGTTTAGGGCAAATACATATGAAGGGGTTAGGATTATGAATGAACAAAATACCCTTGCGAATTACAATGGGAGGTTCAAGTGTACACAATGTTGGTGGAAGAGCAATTGGAGCAGGAGATGGTGCTAAAGGATCATGGGTGACACTTTTGATGGTGCCTATGTCCGTCGATGGTATATAAGAAGTGAAGGTGGAGTAGGAGCTACTACTGAGCAACAGGCAGAACCTCTGGAGGGTTATCTTCAGTAGTGGAAGAAAAGAAAGTATTGGTCTCTAAAGGAAAGACTAGATACTCATGTAGTTGAGGAGAGAAATATTAATAACCTTTTTGGAGTCTGGAGTAGCCCAAAATAATTCATTTTAGGAGGGCAAAGGCCACACGAAGAGTGCGTTTGAACATGGGCACTGTGGGAAATAGAAGAGGAAAACCTAGCTCTATGAATACCATAAAGGGTTTATCTGTTGTAAGTTGTGTGTTTGGTCACACATGTAATCCCTTGTATATATTTATTCAAAGTATAATACAGGGAAACCTAATAATGGCTCATAATGAAAATAACCCTAAATATCAGCTGTACATATTGCCTTTATTACCAAGATCAAATAATATTTTTTACATTATTAACTATCATTAGCTACTTAATTTCAAATGTTCAAGGCTTTTTTCTTTTTTTGTTTGGGTTTTCTTTGTGTAATTGACTGTAGCAAAGTTTGTTTCTAAAATTTCATTTGATATTTAAACATGGTTCATCTGTCAGTCTAGGTTGAGGCTGTAGAGCATTGTATTCTGAGTTGAAAGTGCTACAGTTAACATTGTAATTACATTTTTTGCGTGCTAATGTAAATCAATCTACAGGCAAATTGTGCTGTTTGCAAAGTTGATAATGGTGGAGCGACAGCTTTGAGCTGTTCAGCTTCCTGCAAAGATTTATATGGAACTCAGTTTATTGGGTTGTATGGAAAAATAAGATCTTGGAAGTCTGTAAGTATTTCCCTTTTGTTCTCCCCCTACCTGTAATCTTATAGCATTGAGTCAGTATAGTAATGTGTTTCCTTAATTAGTATTGAATTTTATGAATATTATTTTACCCCTTTGCAGGTGGCTGTTCTTCAGATGTTGGAAAAGCAAATGGGTCCTGAATCTTTCCGTAGAGTGAGAGTCCTTAACATTTGCACTTTATGTCCTCTTATCATTCTAGATATACTGAACTTGTCTTAACCATGGTAATCAATAGTGTGTGTTCTTGCCAATAGTGTGCGTTCAAGCCTATATTGTGCTGGTGCACAGTGGCTCCCCCTGCACAAAAAAATTGCATGATTGCATTTGCATCTCAGGATTCTGGCTGTTGTGTGCAAGGCCAAAATTGCAACAGATCGCGTCTGCTGACACAATCTAGGTTTAACATAAGGGATTCAGTTCCCTGCTGGAAAACAGGGTCGTTTGGGTTTTGTGTTTTTTTTTTTCATTAAGGGTTAAAGCGAAACTTTCTATTTTAACCTATAACACAATTTGTAACCCTTCTTTCATAAATCAGCCCTTCTCTCCCACATTCTGCTTCTGTACTTCCCTCTTATCTGTTTCTGGCTGCATTTCCAATGAGGTTTCCAGTTGGCGATATCAACCTAACCTCAACTTCGATAAAAACTGTACCATTCTTTATTCTTTCTTTTCTGTTTAGATGCAATGGCTTCATGTGGTTGTCCTTCACTACTTTTGCATTAGAATTATAATTTTGTGTTTTCTTTAAATTATATATATATATATATATATAAATTATATATATATATATATATATATAGTGTATTTTCTTTTGTGCCATAAAAACCTGTTATGGTTTCTGATATATTTTCATAAAGGGTTTTTGGGATCCTTGATATATTTCATTATCCGATATTGTTAGCACTGAAAATTTCAAAACAAGAGTAGTAAAGTGATTCTTGGTTCTCATGGTTGTCCTGGAAAGATAACTGTTTTATTAAACAAAAGTTTTTTGTTAAATTGAATTTGTGAATCCTAATTTATATCTAAATGTTACAGGCTTTGTCCTACTAGTTTTTAAAATATGGCTTCAGTTTTCAAAAGGGTACACACAACTCTTATAATGAGTCAATGTTTTGTGAAATGGGACTGGTCATTGAACCAATCATGGTTCAAGTGGTTTGAGATATAATAGTTCTATGATGTTATAATATATTATATATTTATAGGTTTTTAACATTTAAAATAACTATAACAAATGAAATAAAATGTTACCATACTTAAATTATAATTTCAATAATATTTATCAGTATTTACTAATAATAAGTTTATATGAAGAATAAAAAGAAAATAACAAATTTGATGTTGATTTTTTCAAGAAAATAAAATAAAATAATGTACTATTAAATCGGTTTTAAGAAACTAGTTTTTTGGTTGATTCCTCAGGCTGCTTTTATGGTTTCTCTGAACCAGTTGCCTGACTGGTTTAGCGGTCCCATTGGTTGGTTTGGTTGGTAAAACAGCTCATGGTACGATCATAGCAGGAAATGCTTTACCTTTTACAATTACTTATTTGACGTGGGAGTATCATAGGTGGAGAAAGATGGTTATATATTTTTCACCATTTACTTAATATTATTGTATGAGCTAAAATTATTGTATTCAAGTTTTGAGTACATTGATGTGGTTTTACGAAAATAAGAAAAGTGGGTAAGTGGTAGAACAAGTTACTTGGGTTCTGGTTGGTTGTTATATTTAATTGTCTATGATTTAACTCTATATGTTGAAGCATGTTGAGATGATTGTTCTTAGATAGTGGCTGATATCAAAGAATAGTTGTGGAATATACCAGTGTTTGGACAGTATTCTAAATTGTACTTATTCATTAACTTAGATAGTAGGGCATCCCTTCCCTGGAGATATTTCTAGTGGTCTCCTTGCATTGGCCACCTTTTCCCATTCTTCATCATCTGACATGATCCTTTTACTGTGCTTTTCTGTTATCCTTACCATTATCTATGAAGTTATTCTTTTTTGTTATTTTCCCTTGGAGGTTATATGCTTGAAGGTTTTGATGATATTTTTTTGCTTGTTATCAATGTTTAGATTTTACAAACAATAGTTTCACGGGCTCAAGATAAAACGCGTTCCATGAAGACTCTAAGTACTAAGGAGGTAATGTACTTTTAGTTCTGTAAAATATGTGGCTTATTATGGGCATGAGGCTTCTCTGAAATTATATTTAAGTTAAGGAGCTGTAGAACAATTTTTCATTAACAGAATAGTTTGTTATCTCTCTCTCCCCTTAGAAATGATTAAAGGCTTCTGAGCCGTTGACAATTTATCTATGCATAGTTGGTTCTGTTCAATAAATGTTATATTGTGTCATAACCACTTCTTTTAGGTTTATCTATAAAATCGCATTAGCATGAATAGGACAGATATATATATCACTCGACCATGGGTATTTTTACAATTAACCAATTTTACCAATCTTTACTATTAACCAATTTTATCAATCTTTCATTTTACTAAACTTTCATTAATATGATTCCAATTTTCTTCTCTTTACAATTTCGGTTATAAACCAACCAAGACTTTGTTATCTGAAAAAGACATTGTTGTGGCATCAGTACATCTTGGATATACAGAGTAATTAAGTTCAATAATAAGTAATGGACCTAAAGTTGACTACAAACTATTTGCTACAGAAGCAACTGTTCTATCTCAACGGGAGTTGCAAACTAGGCATTACCCATTTTACATATGCTTTATAAGTCAGCTTGTATGCAAACTCCATTTTGGAATAGAGCTGCCCATCATAGGCCTTGAAATGTCACTCTATCTTATGCGTTTGCTTGGTCAAAGAATATGAATAAAAGGTGGACAAGCAAATTGATGAAATTTGCTTTAAATTGCAGTGATAGATTAAATAAGTTTGTCCTTATATAAATGCAGTTTAATCTTTAATGCAGTAATAGCTGAAGTATCTTGATGGGTTTTTGATATGTGGGACTGATAAAAAATTTCAATACACAGTTTCGACATTTTGCCAATAAGGTTGGGAATCTTGAACGTCCATTTCTTAAGGATTTCTTTCCACGGTGGGTTGGTTCTTGTGGATGTCCCGTTCTAAGGTATAAAACAAGGATTTATTTGTTACTCTTTATTTAATTTTTGGAATGCTTTCTGTACATGTATTCTGATGAGTTACCTCTTGCTGTTGCTAAGGATGGGGTTTTCCTATAACAAAAGGAAGAATATGGTTGAATTGGCTGTGTTGCGAGGATGTACAGCATTGCAGACTTCAACTACATCCAGTCTTGATATTAATCCTGATACAGAAAATCGAGATGGAGATACTGGATGGCCTGGTATGATGAGCATCAGGGTATATGAACTTGATGGTATGTATGACCATCCAATTCTGCCAATGGCTGGAGAAGCATGGCAGCTATTGGAAATACAATGCCACTCAAAGCTTGCTGCTAGACGCTTTCAGAAGCCCAAGAAAGGATTAAAACATGATGGATCTGATGATAATGGTGACGTGCCTTCCATGGACGTGCGGTCAAAGTATATATCAGTTGCATATCTTTTTTGGTTTAATTTGTCGTTGTTATGATTTGGTTTCTGACATTTTTTCTGTTATGGCAGTACCGAGTCGCCTTTATTATGGATCAGAGCAGATCCTGATATGGAGTACCTTGCTGAGGTTCATTTTAACCAACCAGTTCAGATGTGGGTAAGGATAAATTGTTACATCAAGTTGATTTTATTGGGGTTATTGTGATGTAATTTTGCTATGCTGTTAGAGGCACCGCTTGTTTCAATTAATTAGGTCCTCTTTCTGTGTTTTATTTGTGATGTGTATACAACTAGTTTATTTATCCTATGATAAGAATCTTAGGAAAACCACATCATAAAAGCTAACCATTGTAATTGAAGAGCCTACAAAACCCACACTAGGAATCTATACTTTCAATGTGGGACTCTTTAGTCATACCTTGCAACTGAACCCTAGCATCCTACCATGCTCCACTGCTTATATAAGCTGGCTGTGGACTAACCCTTATCCCATTCATGGTACTTCTTTTACAGCTCATATGAAAAGCTTCGTCCAATTAAGAGTTTATAAATTCAAACACCAGAAGTCATTCTTCTGATGTGGGGCTCAAGTTGTATACCTTGCTATTTGATCTTAACATCCTACCCTGTTGCAGATTTTTAATCTTTGTTGTCTTATATTAGAATGAATGTGCAAGTACTTTCCTTTTCTGGTCTTTAGCATTTGTGGTGTTTGAATACTTCATATGAAGTGTTCTTTGAAAATTAAGATTGGGTGTCTAGCTGAACCATCTCTCTTTGTTGAAGTTTCTTTTTCAGTTTTATATCATGCAACTATTTCTTGAACTATTTTGTATTCTATTGGGAAACTAGAAGACCCAGTTACATAAAACTTGCAATGATGCAATGTTTTGTAATCATACTCATTCACCTCTGGAGCCTTCTTCATTCTCTCTCTTGGCTGTTTTAGAAACAAATCATGCTCATTCATTTGTGTGGTTTGTATTTTGCATCTTTCATAATTTTATTTATAGTATTTTGTTATTCATGTTTATTGATTATAGATAGTTAATTTCTTCATTTAGATCAATCAATTAGAGAAGGACAAAGATGTTATTGCCCAGGCACAAGCAATTGCAGCCCTTGAGGCATCACCACAACTATCATTTTCAATTGTAAATGCCCTAAACAATTTTCTCAGTGACTCCAAGGTGATTTCCTTTCTGTAATGTGCTTTCATTAGTAGCTTTTAAATATGAAATTAATATCTCTAGTCTTTTGGTTCTAACTCAAGGCCTTTTGGAGAGTACGGATTGAAGCGGCATTTGCATTGGCAAATTCTGCATCTGAGGTATTCAAATGCTACATTACTTGTTGCATTTAATTTTATGAAATACCTCCTGTGTTGAATATAAGCAAATAAAAAAAAAATCACTTATCCCAAATATACATAAATCTCAACAAAGTTTATCTTATGAGATTGTTCCCAAAATACCCTTCATTTAGTTGAGGTTTTATTTCCAATGATTTTTATATTCTTTATATCAAGTTCAAAGGAAGGGTAGTTTAAGAAAGAACTTTATGTTTTAAATGAGATAGGTACTATTAAATGATGCTAATTAACTTTCTTAATTAGTATGAGCTAGTTATTTTTTGTCTATATTCAAGACCCGTGGGATACATATTAAATAGTGGGAATCAAGTAGGTTTGACCAATGATTTTAGATCTGGTTTTGATACAATAGATGGACTTTAATAACTTGCCAATCAGTGCTGTAGTAAATATCTGTACTCAAGAAAAAAAGGGAACATTGCTTTTTAAGTTTTAAGTATGCCATACATCTGGTTGCCATTACAACTTTGAAATCCATTCAAGAGTTGTTCATTGTCATGAATAACTGTGATGCCATATGTATGACTACTACTTGTTGCATTTGTATCACTGTAGCAGTGAAGTTAATGGGTGTAATTCTTTGAAATGTGAATAATGTCATCATTTAATTGTTTGACAGGAAACTGATTTTTCTGGTCTACTCCATTTGGTGAAATTTTACAAGAGTAGGAGGTTTGATCCTGACATTGGACTCCCAAAGTAAGACTATGAAAATTATTGTTCACCTTTTCTCATTTAACTTTGGCAACATCCAGTGACAATTTTTGTTGTACTATTATTGCCAGGCCAAATGATTTTCACGATTTTGCCGAGTATTTTGTTCTTGAGGTAATGCAAGGAGGTAGGATGTGTATGTTACTCCTGATGTGATGAGATGTGATTTTGTAATATTTTTGTTATTAATTATGTTTTGAATATTTGTTGAGTTCCATCAAGTGTCGTTTCATTTTTTATAATTTTTTAATGGAGTTTAATTTTGTGTAAATGGATGCATGTTCCTTTATGATCTAGTGCGCTATATTTGTCTGATTTCCATGATAGTGTGTACATGCCATGCCATGTTATTGAACTTTGGTAGCTTTACTCTGTAGGCAGTACATTGCTTGTTAAAATGAAAGCAGAGAGGTAAGTGTGGTGTGCTCGGCGGTATTTGTTTCCTCAATTATCACGTGATACAATAAATAGCACCAGATATATACTGTATAAAGGTTTAAGTAGGAGTGAATATGTCTATGTTGGTTATACCTGTTCACCCAAATGATTAAAGCTTCTAAAAAATGTTGATTCCATGGTTTGTGGAAAATAAAATACAAAACAGTAGTGGATGGGTTTCATTTGGAGACAATGATCATTCTGATATGCTGAAAGAATAAATGATTGCTTTGGGAATTATAACATTTTCTGAACTTGTATAATTATATGCGAAGTGATATTTTGAGTCTCAATGCAAAGGACACAAACTTCTCATAATGGCTGTTGTGGTTCTGATATGTCTTTTAACACCTAGGATGCTTCTAACCTCACTCCTACAAACTACTTTCTGTGTGCTCTTGATTTCTTCTATCTTCTAGTTTTATGGTGTCTAAAACTTGTGTGCATTATGGCCTATATATATATTAGTTCAAACTTACAGTTTGTGTTATCATCTGGTGATTGCTTGGTCTTTTCTCTATAGGAATGTTGAAGCTTGTTACTGTGGTTGCTCCACCCTTAGGAAATTTGCTGCCCATATCCCTTTTGTAAATTATAATGTCATCCATGAACTAAGATGCCCATATCCCTTTTACAAACTATAATGTCATCCATGAAATATCCCTTGTACAAATTATAGTGCTATCCATGAACATGACCCTTATCTGTGATCGTTTACATTTTTTTTCTTTTACGATGGTACAAGTTAATATTGAATGTGCCTTGTTTATGATATGTTTAAAAGTTACCTTGTGTGATTGTAATTCTGAACTGGTATGCATGTTCTTCGTCTGGATAGATAACAAATAATTGTATATTGATGTACTTCTAAAACTTGGCAAGTCATTTTTGGTTAAATAAATGGCTGTTGTAGGCTATTCCACATGCTGTTGCCATGGTTAGAGCCGCTGACAGGAAAAGCCCAAGAGAAGCTATTGAGTTTGTTCTACAGCTATTGAAGGTTATTGTTTACTTCCTGCTGTATGGATTATTTTCTTAGCAACTAATGTGACATTGATATAACCATGAAATGGAAATAGTGAATTCTCATAGGACATATTTATAGTGTCTTGTATTCATCAAGTTATACTTGAGATTTTAGGAGGGAATATCGGAGTGAAGCAGACTCAACTGAACAATTTTTATACACAGGCTGGTTACATACCACCACTACTTAGTATAATAATTACGAAGACAATTTACAAGAGACAAATGATGGGCTAATAATTCTTATCCTTTTCTTATGTTATAACTCCTATATAATAACTAACGTAATTTTCAAAACTCCTCTTGTCTAATGCATGCAGCTTGTTGTAAATACAAGGACATGTTTAGTTTGAAAAAACATTATTTTTCATTTCCTGTTTTCATAAATACTTATGAAAAGCTCACCTTGTTTTCACTTTGTTTCCTATTTTCAATGATTGTATAGGAAGCAGAGTAAACAAGGACATACTTAGGTAGGGGATAGCAATTGCAGGCCCTGTTTTTGGTTTTTTAATGACTGAAGAGACAAGAAGATCTGTTGAACTTCAATCCCAGTATAAATATTGTTTGCTGAGTTCTGATAATATCATTCATGTAGACTGCGTGATTGGAGATAAATAGATTGAACAATTGCATATAGAATTTGTATTGATTTACTACATTCTTTAGTCATTCCAAATTTCCAATTTTTTTAACACTTAACGAATCTCCCTAACCAGCATTGAGGGTGTAGCTTAGATTATGATAAATGTTTAACTTACAAACCAATCATCACTTCTCTTGAGCAACAAACCTTGGGCCCTCATGCAGGAGGTGAGGATTTGCGGTGAGGGGACTGATAAATATTTTGCAGTGGGGTTATTTACCAGCTTTTTTGAAGACCAGAATTTAGGTTCTGACTTGAGAGTGAAGTCTGAGGAGAAATAAACATGAGACTTAGATTTTATTCTAAACGAAGGTCGGACTGACATGCACAACAGGATGTGGTTAACTTGCTCCCAATATCAAACGTGAGATTTGAGGAGCAAACTTTTGAGAGCAAGTGAAATGATCAATTAGCAGTGTAATATTTGTAGATACACTTATTACATGGATAATGGTTACAGAAAGAAATCTACAAGAGAAATTGTGTGCAAATAATTTCAATTTCTCTGTTGCAATGCACCTGAGCTACTTGGTGAGTGGGCTAATAATTAAATTACGTAATTATCAACAGTTTTTTGTTGGATAGGATACTTAGTTGAATTGAAAATAATATTATGAAATGACCTTTGCTGGAAATCTTACATAAAATACATAAGTGAGTGCAAACCTTACCTTATAAAACCGGGTTTGTAGGCTTGACCTAGGCTTAAACCCCACACTCTTTAGATAATAGCAAGTCATTTAGAGCCTATTCTAGTTAAGTTTGTTGAATATATCATGTCACTCATTATTGGGTTCCTCCCTTGTCCCATGCTCAAGATGTTCAGTCTTCAACGTGAGGAAATGTATTGGAAATTCTACATCGACTATATGACTAAACTATAATATATAAGTGGATGTTAACCTCACCTTACCAAACCATTTTTGTAGGGTTGAGTTAGGTTTAAATTTAACTTTCTTAAGAACCTTAATTGAATTAGTTAAAGAACATGGCAGTTTTGGGAGACAATGGACGAGTGATAGCAAGTTTTTTCGCTATTCTGATTAAAATGGGTTTCTGGAATTTTGTGATATACCATACTAAAAAATCACTAATTTGTCAAGTGGCTCCATCTCTCAAACCCAAACCTCATTATTTTCTTCTGTGAAACCTTACTCAGCCTGAAACTATAGGTTTCACCTTCAGTGAACATCACTGTCTTTCTGATTCTTTCTAGTATTTTTATTTTTTACATTCTGTTTTGCCTTCATTTTTGTTTCTGTTCTGTATTTTTAACTGCAATTATTTATAAATGCTTTTCACATGGTTGTCATGCTTTCACCATTTGCCACAATGCCATCTTCCATAATTCTATGGCTATTTTTGCTGGCCAAATCAAGGGTAATCAACAGATTATATATGTTTTTAGCTCCTTTATGTACTTGTAATATTGCACTATTTTTTATTGCTCATTCCATACATCACTACTCTATTGATTGAAGATATGTTGGTTGGCTAGCGGGATTACTTTTATTGGGAAGTTTTCTAGCTTTTAGCTATATAGAGGTTGCATAATCAGCTTTGGGGATCATGTATTTTATCCTCGTATTTTTTCAGTACAATGACAACAATGGGAATCCCTACTCAGATGTCTTCTGGCTTTCTGCATTAGTCCAATCAGTTGGTGAGCTTGAGTTTGGGCAACAGGTTCATAATCTATTTTTCTCTTCCTATATTCTTGGTTACTTGAATTAATAATTTAATATACTGTTGTGAGCTTCCTGAGTTTATTTACTTTCATTTGTACCAAATCTCCTTAAGTACCTTTCTATTAGCTAAAACTTTAGTAGTTGAATATGAAGTATTGAGATTTGATAATTTGTTGGTGGAAAGTGCGATTTTTAGCTTGTGCAATTTCCATTTGTATTACAACTATGCAAAGGTTGCTTGTTTTGAAGTGTGTGTGTATATATATATATATTTAACAGTTGTTAACTAATATTTGTTGTTAATATGGTTGGTACTCCCTTGAAGATAATCTTATCCATTAGCAAACTGATTTGAGTATTAGGCTTCTTTCTGATTCAAACTTTTGACAGAGTATTCTCCTGTTGTCATCACTTCTCAAACGCATTGACCGGCTTCTACAATTTGATAGGTGAAATGATGCATTGCTTACTCTAGTGGATTTATCAATTTTACTTGCAACTATATTTACATTTCTGAAATGTCTCTTCTGCTAGTCTCATGCCAATATACAATGGAATCCTGACTATCAGTTGTATCCGAACATTGACCCAGATTGCTTTAAAGCTTTCGGGGTTCATTCCTCTTGTAAGTACCTTGTTATTGAGCATCAAACTTCCGTTCAAAGTTTGGCACAAAGATTCTAATGGCTTCATCTTTACTTCAGGATCGAGTTTATGAACTTGTAAAGCCTTTTCGTGACTTGAAGACACTGTGGCAAGTTCGAATTGAAGCAAGTAGAGCACTCCTTGATCTTGAATTCCACTGCAAGGGCATGGATTCAGCATTGCTTTTATTTATCAAGTACTTAGAGGAGGAGAATTCCTTAAGAGGTTGTAAATCTTTTCCCTAGCGGCAGATCTATAGATGCGTGGCAAACCAAGAAATTGGTTCAGAATGCTAAAAATAAAATATTTATATAAATGTTTATTAAGTTGGACAAGTTTTATAACATACATAGTTGTCTAAAATAATTATTGTTTAAATCTTGATATTAAAAGGTTTCTATATAGTAAGAATAAGAAAAAAATAGTGAATAAACCTAGGGTCTGTTTGGACGAGATTCTCCGTAAGTTCCTTCTAGGAAGAAAAAAATAGAAATTAGTTTCTCCACAAACTAAAAATAAAATTGGCTTATGCATGAACTAATTTGCAGAAACACTCTTTATAATTTTTTATTTTTAACTTATGCTTAAATTTTAGCTTTCAAAGAAGTCCAAATTCATTTTTTTTCTTATTTTTTTTTTCCTTTAGATAGGTTTATGGAGAAATTCGTCAAACTAGTTTTGATCCCCCAATCCCAAAACAAGTTTCATCTTGCGGCACATAATTATCTTTTTTTTTTAAGACGGACAACCTTCTGAAAGAATCAAGCCTGTCTCTATATTTTCCTTTCATTTTCATATTTACTTTCCCCCTTTTTCCATCTTTACTTGCCCCTTTTTATGTAATAAAATTTCATTTCTTGATTGCAGGGCAGTTAAAGCTAGCCACCCATGTTATGAGGCTATGTCAGATGAGGGATGGATTGAATTCAGATGAGGAAATTACAAGCCAAACTCTAGTCTCTATGCTTAATTTACTGGAAGGGCGTACTGCATTTAATAATGTCTTTCTCCGGCATTATCTGTTCTGCATACTACAAATAATTGCTAGAAGGTATATGTTTCTTATTGAAATGAAATGCGAGCTTGCTTATTTTTTAACTAATGTATTCTGTGAATATTGCATTTACGTGCTAAAACAAAAGCAGTTCATTTGTGACTTTTAATTCTCCAATTGTTTCATTTAGCTTTTGGAAATAATTTATTAGGAACTGAACTTCTTTATTGGTCTTAGTCCCTCTATTTACCTTTTTTACCTATGTATATTTTGTCCAATTATGGAATTTGAATATAGTATAAATTCTGGCAAACGTTTTGAGAGTAACTATGATTCTTTAGGATTTAAATTTATGCAATTAGAGAGGTACTTACGTAAGCTGTTTACTATTTCTGGTTTAGTTTGATAATGTTCCGTATGAAATGAATCTAATCTAGAATATAATGGCCTGTTTTATTTGCAGAATGTTGTTTTTATTTCTTGATGTTACCAAATAATTACAGAAATGTTACTTATTCTGTTTACAAGGGAAGGTGAAACGGTTTTTTGTTTCTTTCATTTGATATTCACGTCTTTGGTAACATGAAGTAAAATGAAAATAATGTGATACTTTTTTTAATTATTGATGAAAACAAAACATTTTCTCAGTTTAATCAAGTCTTAATATTTTATGGTCAGTAACCATTTTCACTTTGCTGCTATTTTTGCAAAAATTTAAGATTCTCTTAACAAGCTTAGCTGATTCTGAACACGCTTTGTTCTGAACGTGTTTATATTTACACTTCAGCTTTTGTCTGTATTTGAAAAACGAAATTTTATTGACTCTATTCGGTTCTTTGTCTGCAGACCACCAACTCTTCATGGGATTCCCAGGGAAAATAGAACGTTGCATATGAGTCTTACAGAAGCTTGTAACTATCAGAAGAACATTTTTGTTCTTGATTCGGATAGTAAACCTTTGGATCTGCCAAGCTCTACCCAAAACCCTACACCAAATCTTGGCCTGGATGGTTTGAGCGATGCACTTTACGAAGCTTCTAAGGACCAACCTACTGAAGCTCCACCGCAGGAGCACATTGAAGCTCTTCTAAAGGAAGCGACCCTAGAGAAAGCTGAAGAGGGATTTACTGAAATTCCACAGGAAGCACCAATGGAAGTTCCAATTGAAGTTTCCAAGGAAGCAGATACTGTATCGAATAGCCATGAAAGAAAGAGGCTCATTAAAATAAAGGTCAAACAATCTTCTGCTACCAGTAGGGCTGATACTGATAATCAAGTGGTTGAACGTTCTTTAGGTGGTCGTAATGAAATGGATCATGGAGCTAGCAGTTCAGTTTCTGTAGATGCACCGCAGAGGAATTTTGCCGAGACTCTTAGCATCAGTAATCACAATATAGATGAAGTTAATTCTTGGCATGATCGTGGTTCGCGCATGACTGCTAGCATTGGTAGTGCTAAATTTTTGAGTGACGGTGATGAATTGGTCAAAGAACTTCAGTGCACTGCTGATTCAAGTATAGTTTATTCACAACCTCAGCCTGAAGATCCGTCATCGTCCAGTATTATCCAGGATAACAATGTAGATGCGGATGCACGACGATATGCCAGCCTTCAAACTCTTTCAGTTGCAAGATTTGATCCTGATGGAGAATCGTTAGGTAAAGAAATTTCTGCTCGTGGCAAGGAAAAGCACAAAAGCAAGGAAAAGAAACGAAAACGGGAAAGTAATAAAGACCATGATGATCCAGAATATTTGGAGCGAAAACGATTAAAGAAGGAGAAAAAACGACGGGAAAAAGAAATGGCAAAACTTCAGAGTGATGAAGCGAAGAGATCCTCTGTAGACTTGTCGAGTAAGAAAGAGGAAGCTTTAGTGGACGTTGCTAGACAGGTTAAATCTGTTGAGCCCAGCGGATTTAATTCTAAATTAGAAACCAAAAAGATTGATATCAAACCGGATCCATCTGAAGGCACATCTACTGGTCCAAAAATTCGAATTAAAATTAAAAACCGAATGCTCAACAAGTGATAGAGAATAAAATATTATTTTGTAGATGTTAGAATGAAATTTACAACGCCTTCATATTTTCTGGGTTGTATTTTTCTTTCCTCATCCGGCGTACACGGATTAGGTGTTTACAAATATTGATTCAGTGAGCTTCATTCGTTGTTAGTTCTTAACTATGATTTGAGAGATGTATATGATTGCAATTTCAATCATACAATATTTGTTATCGATGTAAATGAAGCCTATCACGATTTTGTTTAGGATATTGTTGTAAATTTGTAACTTGAAGTGTTGTATATTTATAATTTTGTTGTAGTCAAGTATCGCTTGCAATGGCTATATGCTGCACAGATCCTTTGCAAATGTAGTATTCCACTATTATTTGTTGTCAGGTGTACAAAATATACTTCTTGTGTTGGACAACAAAATATGCTGGTTGTAACTTGTACGTGAGTTGCATATTTTGTTGTGGCTTTTCATGACTCTCTGAATTCAAGTAATCTTGATAGTTTCTTTTAGGGAAATGTCATGCAGAGGAACAACTGTTAATAATATTCCCCAGTCGGTAAAAAATGTCTGGATCAAGTCTTTTAGCTCCCACACTCTTCACTGCAGTAATGGCGACGCATGATATGAGGAAACGGCTTCTCCATTTTCTTTTCTCTATTTCTTCTATTATGAAACTTTTCGGAAGAGTAGCATTTATTTTTCACAAAAGCTTCTTAATGAAAGAAAGGGATGGAAAGGATGTTTTCTCAAGAGAGATACCGTTTCACTTAAAATGATGGAAAGAAATGTGCTAAGTGTATTAAAAAATTATTTATTGTTTGAAGTCCACTTTTGTTTCTTCCATTTTATCTTCAACTAAAGAAAGTAAACTTATACGTTGTTATCTGTATGTATTATTTGTCTTTCTATCTTCAAAACATATCATTAGAGTTTTGTAAAACTAATTTTTTATAATTCAAGAAAATGTTAGCTGCTACTGTAACGAATTTTTTATTGAAGAATTAAAACACATTCCTTTTTATTGGAAAATGTAATACTACACTTCTTTATGATTTTTATATATTTAAGAGACCAGAAGATAAAATATGTTTAACTAACTATAACTACACCAAAAATTTGAATCAAAACATTCACTATCAATATCAAATCAGTAGACACATTTTCTAAATAGGAATAATTAAAATCACGTCCGAAACATCTAACTTAACCATATCTTTCATGTTATAAATTTAGAGTGAGCCTTGAAATTAAAAAAAAAAAACGAATTAATGATATAATTTTTTAGACTCTTTAAATTATTATATTTAAATTTCATAAAAACCCTAAAGAAACTTATATTTGGTCATTTTTTTCTAAAAGAAAAACATGCATACTTATTTTAACTTCTTATAACAAACAGAACAAAGTAAGACTAAAAAAGGAAGCCCTTTAACCCTGTTATGTTTGTGCATGCAAACCACACAACATGATTCATCAACTTTGCACATTCTGTGTATAATTACCCTTCTACAATTCTTCACCACATTAATTATATGCAGACGAGAGTTTTAGGGCTCTAGATCCATAACCACCTTCTCATATGAGCATTGAAATGTCACAGTAACTAAACACTTCTAGCAGTAGCATGGTGTGCTACTGGCATGGCCCCCCTCATACCTTTAGTGTTTTTTCCCCCTTCTTCTTCTGTTCATAAAGAAATCCTCATAATTTCCACTCATCATTCACCAGCATAATCACTACTCAAGCAGTTGTTAGAAAGTTAATGCATATGCATGTAGCATAATCTTTATCATCATATCACTTTTTATTTACAGTTCTAAACTAGATACATGGTGGATGGCTTCTGTCATATATGTGCCTAAAACTCATTTACTATTATTGCTTTTAATACCTCCAATCAATCAATAAAAAGGTTCAGAGTTAGTTAATCTTTCTTAAACTAGTTACTTAATCACTAACACATCAACTAACTACTGCAACATTATTTTATTTTAATTAGTAGTTTTTTGTGCGTATATACTTCTTTTTTTTCAATTATAATATCATTTAACCATGAATTGTAATATAATTCAAGTTTATTTATTTTAATAATATATTTTCAAAATTACAGTGAAAATGATTTAATTAATTATAGTAAAGTAGAAGTATTCAAGGAGATAACGTATCAAAATCAATCTGTATAAAGTTGTAAAATATGTATTTAAATTTGATTATTTAAATGAATTTTTTATTAACATTTTTACATAGAGTTTTAAATCTAATTAAACTTTACAATCAGTTCATATTCGTAAGAATTTATTTATAAGATGAAATTTATACTCGTTTATATATTGTAAAATATTATTGTTTTTAATTGAGGTGAAATCTTCAACACATCTTTTCAACGTGTGTGAAATTATATAATGGATAGTCTAATAAGGATTTGATAGTATGTGGTCTCAGAAGCCTAACCAACTCTATTTAAGATATATTTTAAATAACTATAATGATGATATTACATTGAAAAATGAATTTTAAGTGTATCTCAATCTTGTAAAATCGGTTTATAAGATGAAGTTTGCATCTAATTATATATTATATGAAATGTGTTATTATCTTGTATTAAAATAAAATATTTAGGATATAAAATAGGTTAATTCAAGAAATTGATTGAGAAATTAAGAGTGTTTTTCATTGCAATACAATAAAAGTGTACTTTGTTCTATAATCTTTTAATGCATTAATGTTGAATACTGTTTGAATTTTTTAAACAGTGGCTAAGCACACTACTTACAGAAAACTCATAAAAATGTTAATCCAATAGGGGAACATTGAAAGTGACAATACTCCCAGTTTGACCGTTTAGCTAATCTACCTAGTTTCATCAGTCAAAGGAAAATGTTTCAATACGTGTTGTACTACTCTCTCTTTTTAAGTCTCTTGTTTCTGTTAAAACATATTTATTTATTTATTATTTTTCACATTCATAATTAATTTATCATTTTTTTAATTTTAAATTATTAAAATTTATATTTATTATATTAAATGAAAAAAAATAATTAAAAACTACACATAAAGAAATTATTTTACATTATTTATTGTGAACCCTTTTTGGGCTTGGATGGAGGAATTTTTTTATTTATTTCACCACGAATTTTACATCTATGTATAGAAACTAAATAAATAGATAATATAAAGGGTATCAATATGTTGGTAGTTTTTTTTTTATCAAAATAAAATAATAAAGGTATTTCAAGGATACATCAATCCTTATACAAGAAATAACAAAGTTTCACCACATCTAAAACACACATGAAAACTAATCTTCCATACCCAACATAAAACTACACGACTCTTACATCTAATTTCGCACTCTAGTTACAAAAAAACTCGACTACACCACCTCATCTAGAGAGACCGTGTTGTTCTGCTGGTATGACACTCACACGCCTAACCTTTATTAATTTTGATAGACCTCATACAAACGAGGTTTGAGACACCAATCTGAGTAAGAAAAACACGATAAACGTACCTTTGTTGTTACCCATTACTAAACCTTCAGTTGTGCCATTGTGAAGATTTCAATGTGGTAAATATTTTTATTTCTAAAATTCTTTTTATTCCTTTGCTTCCACAATTATCCTACGACTACTATCCACACATCGCTAGATTTGATTGACAATTTCACTTTCCTATGCCATCCTAAATTGCGAGAAGTGCATTTTTTGTTCCTGATGAACCGTTGATGCCAAACCTACCATACTCTTAACATTTTGACCAAATCAACCACACTATCCTACAAATATAAAAAAGATGCAACGTTGTTTCCGCTTCCTCCCCACACATATTACAAATGATACTGTCCAAAAATATCTTCCTGCTCGCCAAATATACTTTAGTTGTTATTTCATCTTCCAGCACCCTCCAAGTTGTCAAATGGGCTGATGGTTGAGCCTTAATCCTCCAAAATCTCTCAAACATAACGACTCATTCCCCTTGTTCTTCTCCTTTTAGAGTATTATACGCAAATTTAACTGAGAACTCTATGCATCACTTTCTTTCCATACCAATAGATCCTCCTTTTCCACATTGATATTCTTGCTTTCCAACAACCTTACCAACTTTTGCTCCTGATGCTTTTCCCAATCAAACAAGCTCCTCCTCCATTCTATCTTCCATACCTACTTGAGGTTATTGTTCCACTCTCCTCCCTACTACAGTTTGTCTTCCTTGTCATAACAAATGGAAAACAGCCTCGAAAACCTATCTTTTAGGCTCTCATTACCCAACCATTTGTCCTCCCACGACATGATCTCTCTCCCATTCCCAACCTCCCAGAAAAAGTTATCCTCAAAATTTCCCTTCCAGCCGTCAAACTTCTATATCTCCTTCGAGTCCTCCACTACAAGGAATCTGTCCTACTATTCATTTGAGTCCTTGAGATTTTTCAACCTCTATACTTCAATTTCAACACCTCTTTCCACAATTTTTTTTTTGGTGCCCAACCACCACATCCACTTTCCTAAAAGAGAAATATTGAACTTCATTATCTCTAACGTTCCTAACCCTCCCTTCTCCTTTGACTTGCAAACTTTTTTCCACGATGTCCACGCTACCTTCCTTCCTTTTGAGCCCCATCACCATAAAAAAATTCCTATGTAAGCTCTCTACCTCATTGGCTACCATGACAGTCATTTTATATAACGACAAATAGAATAAGGGTAAAGAGGATAACACTGATTTAATCAGACACAAGCTCCTCACCATAGAGATAAACTTGCCTTTCCATCTTCCCAATCTTTTCCTCACGCTCTCCACCACCCTTTCCCATAAACTTCTTCTTTTATGACACCCCCCGACAAGCATCCCCATATACTTTAAAGGAGTCTTCATTGTTGAAGATGGATGAAACTCATCTCTACCTTGCCTTAGTGTGTTTGATGTAGTTTTTAGCTAGGTTGCTTTGAAGGTTGCAATGTGTCTTAGATGATCTTGTACTTTAGGGTTGTGTGTATTCAAGGTTGTCTTTTGCTGCATGATCCATCCTAGATGCCAAATCAAGGTAGTAAGATCAAGTACATAATGAGGTTAAATGGTTTTGGAAAAGCTTTTTAAAGTTTTCTTAAAAGGTTTGATTCAGTACAAAAATAAATTTGTTTTCTTGAGAAACAATAGGTTTATTTTTTGCTCTGTTAAAAGACTTTTCGAAATTCTGTTAGGGCACCAAAGCTAAAGCTCAGTCTGTTATTTCAGTTAAGTTGAGCTGGTAGTTTTGTTAACATTTAACTTGTTGCTTTTAGAATCAATCTGTTGTCTTATAACTGCTCTGAAACTGTTTTTTGAAAAGTGGTTAAGAACTGTTCTCTATAAAATAAAATGATTTTCTCACATGAAGAGACGCTGAGTAATCACAATTTTAACAGAGATAAAACATTTCTTGTTTGAGAAAGAGGATTGGAAAGGTTTTGAAAAGGTTTTCAATAGAAAATAGATGTGTGCTTGTTCTTAAAGAACCTTGTGCTGGATGAAGGTGTTGGTACTGTCTTGGAGCAAATAGAACAACTGGTTTATGTTCTTGCAACACAATTTCAGGTGTAATATTTCCCTTATTCGTTCTTGTAATAGGTGTAAGTGTGAGTCATTCTTTGATAGGGTTTCTTGGAGTGCAAGGTGTGCTGAAATAGTGTTTTTCAGCCTTGTTTGTTGAAGTTCTTGAAGGGTTCAAGAACTGTTGTGTATGTTGTAATTGATTGTATCTGTTTTAGTGAATTCCATCTTGGAGTAAGGTGAAATGGACGTAGCTCTTGATGAGTGAACCAGTATAAAAATTCTCTTGTGTTTCTCTTCTCATCCCTGCACTTATTTATGAGTTTTTACATAATCTGTCAAGAAATGAATTTGTTCTTCTGAATCTAAATCTGTTAACTCTGGACCTGATTAAATCTGCCATTTTAGCTTGTTAATCAATCTTCCAAACATAAGTCAATCTGCTGTGTGAATCTGTAATATGGCTAAAGTGTGAATTGTTTTCCTTGACTGAACTGTAACATTTGTTCATTCCTATAGATGCTTTGTGTTAAGTAAAATTGATTAATCTTGTGATACAATCTGAAACTTTATAAGCTGTAAAAGTTAATCAATTTGTTTCTGCTATTCCTGCTAGTTGATCTAAACCTTGTTGATCAAGTTCTATTTGTGCTAAAGTCATTTGTAAAAACAATCTGTTTCCTTTAAAATCAATATGTTCTTTTTACCTCTGTTACACTGTAAATCAGTTTCTTTTGCGAAAATTTGATAAGCTCAATTCACCCCTCCCCTCTTGAACTTAGACACTGTTTAACTCTAACATTCATTACCTCACAATTTAAGATAGTTGCACAGCTCTGCAACAAGTACTGACTGCATCCCACCCCTCCTATGTGACTCTTCATATAATTAACCTTTAGACCTAATACCAATTCAAAACACTTAAGCATGACCTTGATTGCAAACACGTTTTGGGGATTCGCTTTACAGAAAAAACAAAGTGTCATATGCATACTATATCATATTCACCTTTACCAACTTACCAACAATCATACTCTGTAACAACTCTTTCTCCATTGTTTTCCTTACCACCAACTAATCCTTCTATCACAATTAAGAAAAGAAATGACACTAACGGGTCACCTCCCTTCCTCGATTTAAACTCTTGAGTAGGGCTACCATAAATTACCACCGAGATCAACGAGGATTCGAGACAAGTTTTTATCCAAACGATCCACTTCCCACAAAAACCAAGTTTCTATAGCAAATAATAGATGAAATCTCAATCAAGTTGTTGATAGTATATCCAATGAAATAAAGAAAATAACTTTAGCTTAGAATGTATTTGAAAGTTCCATCCAAACCAACATGTTCAGCATTTTGTTCCTCTAACAATGCAACTCTTGTCGAAGTGGTTCCAGTAATTAAGTTAGTGATTCATTTTCTAAAGAAAAAAAATTAACCGTGCTGTAATTTGTCTGCTTATCAGAACAAACAAGAATGTACAATGGTAAAAGACATGAAAAGACAGAAGTCTTTTATCAGTACCTATGATTACAATGTACCATTTTCTTTTACCATCTTTCCACATACAGTTTAGAGTGTCACCACTCTTAATTATGGATACACAGTAAAAAAAAAAGTGGTGTTAACTGTTAGTTACTTTTGCTCTTTATTTAGAAATATAACTGTTAGTTTAATTCAAATCATTATTGCATGAATTTTATTTCACTTTTTATTTAGTCACGCTTCCTTGTATAGACAACGATAAATAGAAAAATAGAAATGTGCACATCACATATCTTCAAATTTTAAAATAGATATTAATTTTTTCTGATTTCATTTCAAAATAGTGTATTAACTAAAATTTAAATATAATAAAATTATAAAAACTAAAAGATAAAGTTTTAAATATAAAAAATTTGGAATTTTTTTCCAACTAAAAAATAGACGATTTAATTATTACATTTTTTTTAAAACACTCTTTTAATATAAAAAATATATTTATAAAAAATATTAATTTATTATTGTATTTATGTATAATTTTGATAAATTTAAATATAAATAAAATAAGGATTTGATCGTTGTTTTATTAATTAATAGAATAAGGGAAATGAAATTTCATTTTGACAAATAGAAAGAATGTGAAAATTATTTAAGAAAATCTGAAAAATAACTAAGATCAGTTCTTTTAGCAGTTTACTTCTTAGCATACTAGGAATTTTAATTTTATTTATCTTCTTTTTGGTAACGAGTACTTTAATAAGATGTTAAAATTTATATTTCAAACGTGATTGTTCAAAACTTGTTAAAACTTCTGAAAGGGTAGGCAGAGATATAAGTGATTGTAGAGATATAAGTTTGAGGAAGAAAGATAGGAGTTGAGATGACCAAACTTAAACTCAGACAATGATAGTCACCACCTTCAAACAATATCAAAAGTCAATATTGGCTGCCACCTAAATCAAATACAATTTTATAAACACATTAACAACTACTCAAAAAAACTATAAAACCTTCAAATTTTTCTTAGAGTCTATGAAATAGTGTTGAAGGTGCCATGGTTTCCCAAATTTATTTTGTTTATAAATAAATAAACATGAACCAATTGAGGGTAATCTAATCTTTATACATATTAATAATATCTCTTCTCAAAAGAAAGATCCTGCAAACTTACTAGAAACGATCAACTCAAAATCGATAAAAACACCTAAAAGAATAGTAGAAAAAAGCAATCTATTTCAACCAAAAAAAGACTTATCATTACAAGAAAATCATTAAATAAAAACTAATTTTAAAAACAAAAAATAATTAGTTGTTATTTTGACTAAATTAAAGATTATTATAGAGACTTAAAAAAATTATTGGTTTCTAAATTGATTTCTATTATTGATAAATAACTTCTAAATTAGTATCTAATTAGCTACCAAAATTAAAATCAAAATAATTGGTAGTTAGGTAATTAGATAACAATTTAGAAACTATTTATCAATAACATAAACTAATTTACAAATCAATAATTTTTTTAGTCTCTAATTTAATCATTATATCAACTAATTATTTTTTATTTTTAAAATTGATTTATATTTAATGATTTTCTTCTAGTGTATTGCGAAATATACTCAATTTAATCATAAGAAAAAAAAAGATACCTTAACTAGTAAAACACTTTTGATTCAGATTTTTTTATTGACTAAACATATTAATAATCAGAAAAAGTATTGGTCTTTTATAAGTGTTAATAGATGATAATAAAATTGTTAAAATTGGAACGTTACTCATTTTCATTTGGTGTGAATCCCTCCAACAGTCTTCACAGAATTTCTTTGGTTTTACTGTAAGACGTTATCCTTCTGTCATCTCACTTTAATTCTTGAATTGACTTTGAAATAGCTCTTTCCATCAAATTGCAAAGATAATTTTCTGCACCATAATAGGGTCCTAGTGAAATCATATGAAGGTTAAACATCTTTAGTTACTTTAATTTGGTTCACTACTTTTTGCTCACTCTACGCATTATGCAGAATTTTGGACACCATCCAAACTGCATTTTCATTCTCTAATTCTCATCATGGTATAGGGTTCATCCTCAAATCCTATGTCCATCAAAAAAACAATAAATAAGAATACATATTTCAATTTTAATATATAAAGACATGACTTCTTTTAAAATATCAAAATTAGCCTTTTAAAAAATGTTAAAATAATAAATGAAAAGGCCTTCTGTACATTAAAATCTTAATTTTAATATTTTTTTAATATTAAAGCTAACATTTGTTCTGACCCCATATAAAGACAGTTCTAAACTACTCTCGACTGGGTCAAGATCGAGTAATAGTTTTTGAAATTTTTTGTCTATAACCTCATTCAAAACATGAAGAATATATATATATATATATATATATATATATATATATATATATATATATATATATATCTTCTTTGGCTGATGAAAAGCTACCAATAAGACTTTACTAACGAAAATAGACAACTGCAAAACCTCTAAAGTTTAAAGACATGAGTCATTCAATAACGTTTTCCACAATCTTTTTTTCTGAATTCCTTACGATAAGTCTACAAATTTTTAATTTTAATAACCTTTACCCTTTCTCTTTTTTATTTCAAATTAAATACCCACATTCTACCCGAAAACCCCTTATGTTAGGGTTCAAAATGTCTCATCCATTATTTCGGATAAGACTTTCCCAATAATTACCACTCAGACATAAATGTTAAGTCCAAATTTGATCTTCGAAAATGATTTTTAAATAAAATCTTGAAACTAAGTGATCACAACATAAATTTCTTATGCATTTACAGTTTTTGGTATTGATTTTTATAAAATGTACCACGTTACGTACTGGTAATTAATTAGAGATATCCAATCAATACAAGCGTTCGACAAAGTACGACAGTAGAAATCAAAATCAAAACCTTTTTTTGTCGCTTACGTTTAATTCTACCATTGGAGGTAACCCTAACGACTGCGTGTAGATTTTAATCATCAAATCAAGGGGTCCTACAAATTAGCATTGATTTGGGAAAGTTGGTCATGGTGTGAAAGAAACTTTAGGGCCATCTAACCAAATGATCGCAGAAAAAAGATAATGCAATTAATACAATGAAGAAACTGCTGTTATTAATGATTTTATTTCGGTTAAACTCTAGGTAGAGGACAAGTTGCTCTCATAATGGACGAAGATGGGTATGTTTTCTGCTTTCTGTCAAAAGCTATACTTCAATAATGAATACAGCTTCAACCAAAAAACTCCAAAAGAAGAACCAAACAATTCTATCTTGGTATCTAGTAACTTCAGAGAACACAAACAACCTAGTCAAGTTCTGATGTTGTGGAGAAGGGCCAATGGAATACTCCAACATGAAAAGTAAAGTATCTGTATAGTGCCCTCTATTCATGTAAAGTTTGCAGAATAGCTTGTTACTTGATTTAATGCCCTAATGACTAGCAACCGTCCTTTTACTTCTGTCCCACATGTACATTAATTATCACACATGCCTGGTTGGAAATCATGAACTTCAGATACTTTCAACATGAGGAGAATTGCATTAATTATAGGCACATCATCCAGTAGAATTTTACATGAATTCGCGCAAACTTTGTACAATACTAATTTCTGCGTCTAAGGAAACATTTTATTTAGGTAAGAAAGCTGAAAGCTGAAAGCTGAGCCTAACTATCAACATCTTAAGTTGTTTTGTTTTAGTCTGTACATATATATAAATATAGCAAACTATCTATCTGTCTACTTAATTAACAGTAGAAAGCAAATGGGTTGGGTAGGCATTTTATTTATAAACAGTTGATCAACCAAAAGCCCACAAATTTATGCGTCTATAATAAGGGAAAAAAAGGAGAGGAAAGAAACAGGGAAAGTTCTGAAACAAATGAGTTGAAATTAAAGGTTAGAATTTCAACCACAAATGTTATCTTGTTCCTTTTTCCTTATATAGTACAGACAGAAAAAAAGGAAAACCATCCACATAGAAATGAAATTATGGCATTATGAGAAAATTTAAGCAAGACTTTATAGAGGATAATTGTGGTCTCGCAATCAAGCACTCCTACATGTTTGTACTAGTACACAAATTCACCAGTGCTTGGTTGTCATAGTTATCTCCTGCTTGAAAACAACCCCAGACCAACCCTTTGCTTTGCCATATATCTATCATGTGGTCCTTGCAATTATGCCATCTAAAGTGGTCTTGATCGAGACTGCTATAGCTATAGATAGATAGATAGAGATAGTGAGAGGGTTGGACGTATAAGTGGTGGGGAGAACGGCATGTATAAATGGAAAGACAGAAAGAGAAAGGGAGAAAAAACAGAAAATTTTGGTGTACTATAGAGTGCTTTCAAGTGTTGATGGACTATTGCCATTTTGACACCAAGTTGGGAGAGATCATGGGGTGTTTTTAGATCTATGGCAAGTTGCAATTGGTTATTAGGGCTTGGAGGGTGTCATACTCTACACATACATGCCAGTGGCAAGTACAGGCACAAGACCACAACTGCGCTACCATTCTATCTTGCTTCCTTTCTTTCTTCACACAGAGGCAGACATAGATAGAGAGAGAGAGGAACCTACTTCACTATATATATCAAAGGAAGCATAACCGATAGATAGATAAGCACGCAGCACGCATGAGAAGAGAACCAGCCAACATCAACAACATTCCCTAACACACTCTGATATCGATAGCTAGATGGATAGATACTCACACATACATTGACATCCACCACAAACACAACACAAGAAGAGAGAGAGTGATGATAGTGTTAGATAGTGAGTGAGTGTGAGAATGATAGCGCATCTCTTTTTGGAGAAAGTGACCTCCTGAGCAACCCCAGTCAAAGGGAGCATTGGCTACCATTACAAGCCATTCCATGGAAATAATTGTACTTTGTTTCCCCATTATCTACTTTTAGGGTTAGACACACACGGACACGTGTAGGTTTCCAACAGTGAATCAAAATTATAGTTAAAAAAGACAAAGGGAATAATAAGAAGAAATGAAATTATTTGAGTTATGTGAATCTTCCCATAAAAAGTCACGGCATGTGACATCCCACTCCTACGCACCATGCTCTGTGGGACAACGTTCAACGCAAATAGTACCCTTAATTTCAACAATCAAATTACTTCTTCAACATTTATCCAATACCAGTTTAATTATCTGATATATGCCATTTACTCATAAATTTCGTAACAAAACATGTCCCTTTCATGTTAATGTTTTGTATGATAATATGGACTATTTTTGTGGATAGTTTTATAGATAAATTTAGTGAAAATTGTAGCAGAAACAGTGTCAGAAGTGAAGCTGGTAGAGGAGAAAAATTAAAGGTGTGGTGTGGGGGAAGTGAGGAGGTTGGTTTTAGTTTCCTGTCAACTCGCGTGTGTGCTGTGCGCACCACGTGAAGTGGCACAAACTATAACTTTTTTCCTATCCACTCACTTGTTCTTGCAATGTTATCGTTCTAAAGAGATCATAACTTTTTGCTCAAAAGAAACGATTAAGAAAAAGGATGCCCCTTGTCTACAATAAATTGCTCTTGTTGGGTCCTTTGTCTCACACATTTTCTTTAGTACTCGCACTACTCTACCTCTCCCAACCTCACCCTCTCTCATAATTCAACCCTCTATGTGCTGTCATTCTCACACTGTACTACTCTTTGCTTGATCAAGCCAATTCTACTGTGCTACCACTCTCACACAAACTAACACAGACACACACACGAACACGAACACAAACACACACATACGTTGGTGCATCAAATCCGTAGGCTTGTCCCTCTCACTCATCAGACTCACCCCTAGGTGAAAATAAATAACAGTAGTACTTGGTAGTAAGTATTAATTAGCAATACTCACATGGTTGTCTTTCTCAAACTATGTTATGTCTTCCTTTACTTGCAGGGAAACAGCCAAACCAAAAAAATGAGAGGTTGGAAAAGGATAGAATTAACACCTGCTCTATCTTTTTCAATAGGGAGTTAGAGGCAGCAAAGATGTCGTTCTCAGGCATTGAAAGTCCCAACCAATAACCAGTTCCATCTTGAAGGGTAGGGTTATTTTGGTGCAGTCCCATAGCTTAATATTAATTCCAGATATGTATTCCTCAAATACCTCCCTCAACGGCAATGACCTACTCTCGTACCCTAACCAACCATTTTGCTTTAGGCCTTTTTCCTTTGAAAGCAACCCAACAAATTCCTCAAAAGACCAATCCAATTCCAATTACGCCCTTCCTCCTCTTCCTCCTCCTTTCTCCTTTCTCCAGTCCTTTGACGAAAATATCTTTCTCGAACACCACCATGACCTGCTTTTACTTCACCAGTCTCTAGCTGACCCCGGAATCTCCAGAAACCTCGACGTTGCTGCCGAAATCGCGCCAATTCCTTGCTTTGGACAAGGTGGCAATTCCTTCCTCGACGTCCCTATGGAGCACACTGCCAGGAAGAGATCCAGCAAGAGAGATCGTCACAGCAAAATCAACACCGCACGAGGCCTCAGAGACCGAAGAATGAGGTTGTCCCTCGAAGTTGCAAAGAGGTTCTTCGGGTTGCAAGACATGCTAGGCTTTGACAAGGCCAGCAAAACCGTCGAGTGGCTACTAGACCAAGCAAAAGTTGAAATCAAACAACTTGCAAGGGAAAAAAACAGTGCTGGTGGTGCCAAGGGTGCATCATCAACTTCTGAATGCGAAGGGGTGTCTAGCTTGGACGAGGTTGCAGTGAGTGGAGTTAACGAGGAGCAGGAAAGGGAGACACCCAACATGAAGAGAAGAACAAGTAAGGTTTGTAGAAAGACTGCATTCAATACTACGGATAAGGAATCGAGGGAAAGGGCAAGAGAAAGGGCGAGAGAAAGAACAAGAGAGAAGATGAGGAGTCGGAGACTACTTGCTGCAGATGCTTCAAACCTTAACCCTTTGAGTTCTTGGAACCCCTTTGAAACGGTTCAAGATTCTCCGGGTACTCAGAGCCAAAGCGTGAACCACCCCTCCTTGGATGTGCACCTTCCTGAGCCTGAAGAACCAACTTCTCACGCAAAGGAACATTTGGGCACCGTGGAGGACATAGCGCCGCATGAAGTTAATTCTTTCGTGATCATGAACAAGTGGAGCCCAACCATGGTATTCAATTCTCTCAACAACTCAGCAATCCTTCACGAAGTAAGTTTAAAATTCATCGATCATAGTTGTTAACCTCACATCCACACAAAAAATAGCATGATTTGTAGAATACCAGTTAAGAAATTAAATGAATTGAAAAAGAATGTTACCGATACAACAATTCCACCGTGATTTCAAACAAGAGTTTTCTGTATATTAATCAGTGTGTGTTGGCAAGACCATTGGATTACAAATATATATTTTATATATGCATATGTGCATGCTTGGTTTAGCCATTAGCACGTTGCTGTTTGAATGAAAGCATGCATTTTCTATTTATACAAAGAGTATCGGTAATGTTGCTGATGTTTGATTCATGAAATTGTTTGCAGCATCAGTTTGCGGAATTTCAGTCTTTCGGAAAACCTTGGGAAGCCTACAACGATCACATCTAGTGTTTGCGTTCATCTTGGATTGCACCCATCATGTGTTTTGTGTCAGCAGAATAAAATACAATCATGCTGTGTATTTCTTTACTTTCCTTTTGGCATGTAATGTGGTAAGGTATATTCCGTCAACTAGCATATGGGAAACAATATTTCGTGAATGCTAATTTGTATGTTTTCTCTATATATAAAATTTGACTTCTTTCATTTTGGTGCCCAACTCCATGTTTTTGTTTGTTAATATCTCATAATTTGTCTCAGTGGGGTTTTCATTAATTGAATCCTTTTCCTAACTCTGGTTGGATATGCATTAAGAAAAGAACTTATGCTGCTATTGCTGTCATATCATTTTACATATAATAGCGTTGTTGATGCTACTTTGACATATTATTTGGTGTGGTGGTTTTTTTTCAAAGTCCAATCATCCCTCGGAAAAGTGTTAGGGTTAGTTCTCAGATGTATGTATGTTTGTAGTTGTCTGTGGATAACTTCCTAAGTGTATTCCAATTTGTGAATTCAGCTTATAGCTTTATAGACGTGACTGAATTGACACTTGGGTGATGATCCACTATATATCCACTTTCAGGACAAGTTTCATTAACTTATCCATTTTAATTTTCAATATAATTATTTAGATCCATTAATTATAACACATAAATTTAGGATCACAAACAAAGACCAAACCAAGCATGTCTTAAATAATCTTATTTCAACCAAAAGATAAGATAGTTTTCACATTTTACATGGATGATAAGATTACAATGGATGGTAGAAGAAAACAAATTACAATACACGAAATTTATAAGGAAAATTCAAAAGTTGGATTGTGTATATAGGTTCATATTTTTTTATAGCAATATGATGAAGCAATTGTAAAGAAATAATTAAAATATATTTTACTTATCTGAGTAGAGTCTTTTCATACACAATTAGTAATATGTTTATTTAGGACGTTGTTGATTATGTTACATGAGACATAAATTATCTAGTTGTCTTTGATTTTGAAGATTAGGTTGGAAGTTTTTGGTTTGATTTTCTTTTTAAATAGAATTGATGCATCCATCAACTGTTCAATATTTATTTATTTATTTGTTTTTTACAGATAAAAGAAAATGTTTACTTTAAGTATTAAAGTGCATAAAGTATTTTAGTTTTTATGCACCTTACTGGTCTTTGAATAGTAAAATGTGAGATGTCTCGTATTATGCAAAAAAAAGCAACTACTTGACTTTAATGGCACTAGCCATTCAATAGCCAAAATCATAGGGATTCAAATGTTGACTATTATATATATTTATTGCGTGAACTATTTGGTAGCCGTAAGTTATATACAAACTATTATCCATAAAAAAAATATAATTGAATACGTTGACAAAATGAACAAATTCATGGAGAAATTTACTTTCTTTAACTTAAAAGGTGAATAAACCTAACTGCATATTTTTCTATACTGATTTTCGAGGAAAGAGAAAATATAAATACCATATTGGACATATCATGGTTTTGAATGACTATAATATCTATTATTTCTAATTTATAACACGAATAATTTAAAATGATATAAAATAAGTTGATAAACATAGTTTATAAAATAATTTTCAAGTATAACTTTAATATATAAAATAAAAAAGAAACACAATTTCTCACAGAGGCAGTGAAAAAATTATCACACAATAAACATAAACTATGATTAAATTTAAATTATGAGACGCGTTAACTATTCTCCCCTTTTGAGCTTAAAACCCCTTTTAACTTAATTTAAAAGCATTTGGAATGGATAAACTCTATTTGTAAAATTTCGTGATACAAAGATAAAGATAGACAAGAAAAGGAGAGAAATATGAAGTTAAAAATTAAAAGCGAAAGAAAGAAAGAAAGAAACTTAAAGAAGACAAAATTGTTAAAGAATTTATTTATATATAAAGTAGATGATATAACTTTTTGGAACTTTGAAGGCAGATATCGATGTTTAGTCATTTTCATGAATTTCATAATTACAGCACATAACAATATTTGCAGAATGGTTTTGCTTTTAGATACGTGCTTCCTTTATGGATGAAGAAATGGTCAAATCCAAATGAATAAAAAAAAAAACTACGCCAAAAATGACAATATATCCAATACTGCAAAATTCTCAGTGTATATGCAAGCGAATGTGTTGATCCAGATATCATATTATATTTATGTTTGTAAGAGTGTTTAATTTAGAGTTTTAAAAATAAAATAATTGAGAATCATTTATTCACAATACGACTATGTTTACAATTTATTCTAAAGCTTTTTAAAGGAAAAAATACAAAATATATCTAGAACACAACACACTTATTTAATGTATACAAATTCTACTGTTAGAGTTGTACTTGAACAGAAAGAATGAAAAGTCTTAAAAGTTGAATTTTAATAATAAATGTAGAATATGCTTCTACACAGTTGCTTTTTCTTTTTCATCCAATATAGATGTTACATTTTTTTATTTTCTAATATAAGAGTATCTGTTAGCTGGATATGTGTTTTTGTTATTTAAGAGAGACACATGTGTTCAGTGTTGTGTTTTACATAGAAAGTAAAAACATTCCATAAATATTCCATTTGATTTATTTGTGTTTGTCAATAAAAAAAATAATAAGTATATTTTTTCTTTGAATTGTTCTTGAATTCAAAATTTAAAATTTTCTATATAATATAAAAATTTAGGTTGAAGATGAAAGTGCAGAGTGTTATATGAGAAATATAGATTTGATGGGGTGAGTTGTGTAAATATTCCATTTCTTATGGTCAAAAGTAAACAGTCAACAAAGGGAGAAAAAGAAAAGAAGTATCAGATTTGTTGGTTTTCTTTATAAAATACTTATGAACAGAGAAAAAAGCCAAACAATTACTCTTTTTTGGCTCAGAATATCAGCACAGTGTCACTTCAATTTATATATGTTGCTTCTTAATTTTATTTATTTAGAAAAGTTTCAGTTCAATTTGAAATAATTCTTAATATCCGGTTTTATAAGACTTGCGTGCAAGTATAGAAATAAAAAGATATTCAAAAACAAGCACATAGATTATTTGGAAAAAAATTTGATGACAGAATTGTATACTTGATATTAGATGACATAGTAAACCCTAAACTCAACATGTTTCTCTGATTTATATGATGTCTATTAAAAAATATAAAAGATTATGATGAGACGAGGAATAGTAGTTTTATTTATGTATAGACACCATGTTTACACATTTTTTATAAGAATAAAATATCTCTATTGCTTTTTTTTTTTTTACGATAAAAAAATCTATTTTTATGATTATTTATCAATAAAATATCCATAGTAAAGATAGATTTTTTTTGGCACATAGTGATAACAGTTAAACTCATATATAGGTCAGAAAATATATTATTGTTTTCTGTAGCTTTGATTCCTTCTAAAAGATGGAAAAGGAATCTAAAAAGTTTCAATTATTAGTACTGTTGCTAACGGAAATTTTGCTGTATAGTCCTCGAATTAATTTGCTGAATTTAATCCCTGTTCACTTCTATTTTGCATTTCTTAACTGACAATAAGTTTTTATGTAAAAAAAATTAGAGATCGATATAATAATGTTTAAATAATTATAATAATCCCAAAAATATTTATAAACTGCTTTGTTTTAATTGAGTGGAAAATTTACCTCTATTTCTTCAAGTTCGTATCGTTAAAATTTCATTTCAAAGCCATCATTCCATTAATTGAGGTTATAGTAATACTAGTATTTTGAGTTTCAATTTTTTGACCAGTTTGAAAACACATTTGGTTGAACATAAAAATAAAGTTGTATTTTTTTATCAGAAATTAAAAAAATAAAATTGTATAAAGTTTTGACTAAATCTTGTCCCTAACCACCCAACATCATAAAGCTATCACAACAAACAGACCAAACAAACAGAAGAAAATACACTTTTTAAATAAGTTGTGTTCTTTCTTCTCCATATAAAATTGAATCTACGCACGCGCAAAATTGTGTTAAAACAAACAAACAAAAAAGTATTGTTTCTCAATATTAATTAAAAATTAAAAAAAAAATCATGTTAAGAGTTCACTGGAGTTTTTATTGCCTCGAAAAACTCTCAAATTCAAAACATATAAAACGGATATATAACAGATTATCTCTAACAAAAACAACTAGAAAATAATAATTTTAATGCACTACGCTTTTTTATAACATTTTGTTTCAAAACTTGAATATTTTCCATTGAAAATAATAAACTAGGCAAAACAAAAAATATTATTACAAATTTAATTTTTTTTTTCATTTTCCCTGTTATCAGCTTTCAATGGAGAGTGGTAATTAGAAGACAGAAATCCCAGTCTTCTCTGATAATCTTCTTAAAATTTTCTGTTCATGTCTTCCTTTCAGTCATGAATCCCAAGAAAATCAATAAGAGGTTAAGAATCATGAATCCCATGAGAGCATTTTCTTTGTTTTGTGTTATTTTTATCAAGAAGAAAAAGAAGAACAGATTCATGCGAGCAAAGAGAAAGGAAGGCTGTGAGAAGCCCTAGAGACTAGAGAACAGATAAGCATACTGCAGCTCTTCCAAATGCTAAGTCAGCAACTTTCTTGCCAGATCCATACACCCATTTGTTTCAGCTACAGCAGTGGAAGTAATAGTTCTCTTTCAGCAGCAAAAATAGTATAAAAATCTCACAGAAATCACTGAAATGTTCAAAATGTTGTCTTCTTTTCTACAAGAAAAGTATGGTTTTGAACTCCATATATATGCATCCTTGAAACCCTTTCTGGGGTTTTATTTTTTGATCACTTTAATAAGGTTTATTTTATCTGCAAGGAACAAATCTGACTGAGAGAGGGAGAGAAAGAAGATAACTAAATTAAGGAAGAGGAATATACCCGGATCCAGAAATGAGGTATAATAGCAAAGCAACAGCAAATCCCTAAGATTTGCAGATATGGTGAGGCAGAAGAGAGTGATGGTTGTTCTGATAGGAATTGTGATGAGAAGCCCTAGGTAGGTAGGGAAATTGAAGAGTGAGTGCAAGACATTGAGGCCTGAGAGAGAAACCCTAATGGCTATGGAAAATGGAAGATAATGGAGTAGCTTGGAATGATTACCCAAGGAAAACACCAAATAAGGGCTCAAATAGTAACAGGCAGTGCGTCCTTGTGTGACAGAAAATGACATTTTCTTTTAGGCTTAAAGGTTATTATTAGGGCAACAAAATAATTGCAGCAAGTCCCAGACAAGTGTGCCTTTATTTTCTGCACCTTATCTAACTCTCAGTCTCTTCTCATCACCCTTTCTGTCATCTTTTGGTTTGTGCCCTTCTTAAGATACCCATACCTTCAAATCAAGGGAAGCCCCATAAAGGGGAGTGAAAGTCACATGCCTAGATATATACTTCCTCTACTTTCATTTCTAATTCTCCATTTTCCTTCTTTCTAGTGTGCATGATATTTAATACCTATCTCACTAGTCATAATTAAAGTGAAACAAATACAAAATAATGGACTGTGATTCCATTGCTGCACCAATAACCAAAGCACTGAATAGACATTCCATTCAGAGAGATCCCTTCATTTTTTACAAAAGTAAAATTCAAAACCTAACTCATTTTTCTTCTTACGTTTATCTTATGTCAAAAACAAACTTTAACTCTGTAATACATATCCATTCATTTCTTATATTCACTTTTCTACCACCATGTGAAACCTGTTTTCTCACTATATTTTAAGCACAGAGACGAAACAACATTTTCTGCGAGTTCTTTTTTCAACTGTATATAGGGATTCAATTATTGATATAATTTTTACCTCAACAAAAATAGTATATATCATATGTACCATAGAGGATAAATATTTATTTTATTTGACTGTAATTTAAATTTTATTATAAGTTTTTAAAAAAATTAAGAACAGTTTTGGATGAGTGGTGTCCAGATGTTTTTTTTTCTTGCGTTTTTTTTTTGCAGAAAAAATGAATAAAATTAAAAACAAAGGCGGATTAAAAACACATCAACAATATAAATAAATAAATAAATGAAAAAAAAAATCACTCTTCAAATTAGAAATTCAAATTTATACTATAAGACCATTTTTTAATTAAATGCACATTGTGTGTAAAAAAATAAGTTTACTAATATCACGTGTCTTTGTTAATCTAAATGATAGTATATAAAAAAAATCTAAATGATAGTATATTCCAATCCCATAAAAACACAAGTATTTTAGAAAAAATGAGATTTAAATAAAATATTTTATTAAAAGTAATCGGCAAGATCTTTACAAAAAAGAGAAACCATTAGCAAAACTTATTATTACACGACATGGTTATTATCATGAATATTTAACAGAGTAACATTTTAAAAATTCGAACAGAAGACACTGTTCATTTTTTTATGCTTCATATTGATTTGAAATATTTTAAAGTTTTAGGATGCTTTCTTTTATTTTGCCCACGTGTGTGCTTTTTAATGCTATATTTATTAATTTATTTACTTGAAATTAAACAATTTTAAAACAAAATTATATATTGAATTAACATATAAGACACTTTTTTAGAATAAACATGTTACTATGACAATACACAACTGTTTTGTCATTAATGGGCTCTTATTTTATTATTCATTGGGCTACAAGATTCGATTGTGGGTTATGCTAGTAATATATTTTTTTATATAAGGTTTTGACCATTCTTTAAATGTGTTACATTATTTTATTTTATTTTTTATTGATAAAATTTTTTTGACAATGCATTCAGATGTTTTGAATGTTGTAGGTGTTTTGAATGTTGGTGTTTCATTGCAAATGTTCATTGTTCAATATATTAGTTTCCGAGTAGAAACACGTTTTGTTTTATAAGAAGATGAAAGTAGGAAAGGTTTTGGAGGGATTGTAACATTATAGGGAAGTAGGTGGTCTAAAATCCGCTTTTTTTTTATAAAAGTATAAATATTCTTAAAATCTTCTAATTATTTATTTATTTTTGTTGTTTAAAAAAATTATTTTTGTTAAAAAAATCATGAAAATATAACACAACTATGATTATTTTTTTATTATTATTGAAAAAAAAAAGTCATATTCTTTGATTTGAGTACTCTCAATGTTTGGTGCCCTATAAAGACTAGTTCATAACGTTGACAACTTGGTGAAAAAAAATTAAAAAAAATAACGTTGTACAAATTATAGTATTAGATTAACAAATAGATTTAGAAGGATTTAAACGTCAATATTTGACAATAACACTATTAATTAAGTCAATTAGAAATATTATTAGGGTAACGAATGTGTTTATTATCTTTGTCTCTTTTATCTCTTTTGTAGATTTTTTTTTTCTTGAAAATTGATTGGAACATCTAGCTGCTCTAATTATATAATTTTTTTCTCTGATAAAAAATGTAATATAGCAAATTAAGTTTGGTATAGATAAAGTGACATTAAAATGTGTTCCTTCTTAAAGTGTGGTGTTTTTGGCCCGTTATGGTCTACTTTTGTGCTGCTGATGTAGAATTTATTCATATAACAGCTAAATATAACGTAATAACTCTTAGTAAATTATTATTATTATTTTACTAGTTGTATATAATTTTGGTACCTTTCATACCAGTTAACATGAATTGCTCTGCTTGCTTACAAAAAAAATGGTGTTTTTTTTATGGTAAAAAGGTATATTTAAGAAATTTATAGACGTGAATTCTGGATTAAGCCAATAAATATTGTACTTACAAGACGTGAATAAAGCAAGAGAAAAAATCTACTTACAAAAAAAATTATTTTATTATATTCTGTCGATAAAAAAAATCAACATGGTCATAAAAATATTTGACTCTGTAAATAGAGATTACAGAAGACGATTAGTTATAAAATACAAGTTTAGATATCAGGGATTTCTTTATCTCTATAACTATTTCTATAAAAGAAAAAAAAAGATTTATACATAAATTAATTTATAAAAGCCATTTTAATTTATATATCTACGTATTTTTTGCTTATAAAGAAAGATAACTTTAATCAAACGAAGATGCAACAAAAATAAATTTATTATTTTGATATTCGGTTAGAAGACATAAAATGGTTTTGCGATACAATATTTGTATTAATATTGAAATGAATTGTTATAAAATATGATTTTTCTTAACAAAAGTTATAAATAAATAATGTAGCTTAATTTTTGTCCACTTCTCTAACTCTAATTGATGGGTTTGTACGATTTTATTTTTTTTGCAACACATCAAGTTGTGATGGTTTGTACGAAAGTTTTTTGGATTATATTAATCAAAATAAATGCTCAAATTGTTATTCTTTTCTTTGTTGGTCAAAACCGTACAACTGCTTTCCGTCAAATTTGTTTCTTACGTGTTTCTTTTTCTAATATCATCATCAATAATGATGATTATGAATTACATAAATGTTTTTTTCAGAAAATTGCTACCATCATACTACGGATAAGTATTATATCATATAAAGTTATTATACTTTATCAAAAGGGACTAAATTATATTGCATAAAATAATTTAGTTGGTATTATGGTATAAGAAATATGAATGACAAAATATTATTAAGTCAAAACCATATAAGAATTAAACCAAACATGCTGCAAGAATACCAAACCATATCATTAGCAGATAAACTAAGTAACTGAAAACTAATGACACAAATTGCATTGCTCAGTTATGAGCATTTGAGATCCATAATCCCTCCTTCAGACTTATTCAAACCAGACAAGTAAAGGTTATCGCCATGTTTGACTACCTTTTTCTGACTTGCCCCTATAAATTAATAAATCACACTAACATACCTACTATAAATAGTGCACACTATTCACATTCTCTCCTTTCGTAAAGATCAAACAAAAGATAAGACTGAGTTCAACTATAAAGTATTTGCTTAACTTTCAAAGAGGGAGATAATTTTATTGTTCGTTGGATTCTTAAGTATTTATGAACTATACTTTCTAATTTTTTACGTATCAGGACATTTATTGTCAAAATAAAAATGATATTTTTCACTGTGGGTGTAGGATTTCTCATAACACGCTTCAAATGATCAAAATATGAAAACTGCTGTTATTTTGACCTTTTTCATAATAAAATGACAGTTTCTAACACCCAATATGATAACGAATACAAAGCATTCAAATTCAAACTTATTATAAAACCACAACAACAGAAAAAAAAATGGGAACTGGAAAACAAATAAGATTGCTGGGAAAAGTGCAGCAGCAACTCACCTTGAAAATGAAGGTCTGATATGTGGCTCTTTGTTTTCAACAGCAGAATGCAATTAGTTCTGCAGTCTGGAAAATGCAATTGGTAGTGCAATAAAGATTACCATTCAACATATACATAAATCATAAATCTCTTCCTGTGTTGGTGAATAGATAAATTTTGAAAGGTAACTAACCTGAGATCCAGGGAGCCATGGAAAATTTTATCTCTGAGCAGCAGTAAAGAGAAAATGGTGGATCATATCAGTTGTAGATATATACAAACAAAAGGTATTTGAAAGCATTATTGAATGTCTACAGATTTTGATAGTGAAATCAAAAAGAATGGAACAAATCTGTCAGAAGAAAGATTTCATTTATAGGCATGATGATGAAGGGTGATACTTGTTCGATCTTGTTACCAAATTCCTGCTTACGTTGCCAACTGATTACTATTCAATAGGGTTTATAAGTAGGAGCTTGCCTATTACTGTATTAGGGGCTAAGCTAGTTCTTGGCACGTAAAGGAACAGTGAGCTCTCTACTCTCTAGTGTCTACACAACTACAACTTACACAGTTTGTAACAGTGTGTTATGTGCAGTGTTGTGAATCCACATTTACCAGAATGGAGAGTCCTACTTCATCTTATAGTGTTATGAAGTTACCTTGGTTTGTGTGGTGTATGATATATCTATATATATATATATATATATGGCATCCTCGTCCCTTCTAACATAAAGGTATGTATGTAAGTATGTGTATATATATATATATAGGTCTGTAACAGTGTAGGGTAGCTGACTAATCAATCAGGTTCATATATATCTTTTGTTTTGTTACCTTTTTTCGTTTAAGCATGAGTTAAGCTGCACAGCTTCAGAAACATGCTAATTGAGGGAAAGTGTGATAGCTAGTCACAGGTCTACTCTAGATAGCATCTACACTTTAACATTACCAATTTCCCATATCTGTTTTAGCTGTGTCATGTTTTTCAAGGACAAATTAATACTTGTTTCAGCTACACTTCTTTTTTTGTTTCTGCTGCACCATCAGAAGTCTTACAATGAAATTAAGTATAATTTTTTTTTTTGTTTCTGTCATGAAATTGTCCTAATCTTGTACAAGTGAACTTTAAATTGAATTGAAGAAATTATTGATATGACCTAAAAAAATAAACTATCCCTTTTAAAAATAACAAAGGGTTATTGGTGTTATGCACAATAAATAGATGAATTGCTTCTAAGAAATAAAGAAATTCAAGTATGGAAAATTATCTCTTGAGAACACTATTCATTAAATACATCTACTTAATAAAAAAAATTAATAAAATATTATATAACAATTATAGCAAAAGAATAGTTAATTAATACATTTTTTGTATTCATCTATCTCCTACTAAGATGGAAGGATTTTTAAGGAGTAATATGATTAAAGATCTCTCACATTGATAAAATTAATTTATAATATATTAATGGAAGTAATTATAATTTTATAAGTCCAATTTTAAAAAATAAGTTAAATTTAAACTCATTATCTATAAATATCAAGATTTATCCTATCAATATTGATTAATAATTATAACCTTGTTTTTATATAAAATCATTTACAACACATAGTTTAATTAAGACTATTAAGAATGATATTAAGTATTGATATAATAATTAACACACATATTTATTTATATATGCCGTCCTTTAGATGAGAAAATTATCAACATTCTATTAATAATTATAATTTTTAAGTCAACATATCAACTTATTATTTTTAGTCTCTAAAATTAGTTTTTATTTAATATTTTTAATAATATAAAAATATATATATATTTTTATAAAAAAATTAATAAAATTAGTCTCTAGTATTTAAAAGTGTTCCAAACCTTATCAAAAAAATTAAACACTTATAAAAAATAAATATACTATCTTAATCTCCAAACTATACCAACAAGACCAAAATGATCTTAAGAAGATAAAACTATTGTAACATTGATGTAAAACCCACACTTATCAAAACAACAACGATAAATGTCCTAAAAAGGAACCTGTTGAGATAAACTAAAGGGGATATCATGACAAAGGATACCATACTAACCTTTGCAAAACACTTTCGATACTATATTTTTTTCATATAAGTACATTTCTTTTTTTTATTAATTCTTATCACATTATTAGTCATTTTATCATTTTTTTTCTCTACTTTTGTCTTTTTTTAGCTTTTTCTTCCACCCAAAACGACAGGAGGCGCGCATTTATATTTATCCTTTTTTTTTATCCTATGTGTAAATAGGTTAAAGTTATGATGTACAATTTAACAAAAAGGACAAAAATATTTCCAAGTATACATGGTCATAGAAAAAAAAGAAAATATTACATGTTAGAAGTAATAACACAATAAACAAATATAGATAAACTTTAAAAATCTAGTGTTGAGAATATTAAGCTGTTAATAAAATAGAGTAAAGGTAGAGAGATAATAAGCATAGAATGCCTATGAAAATATTAGGGCTTATGCATATAGTCTTTTCCACCTTCTTTTCACTCTGGTACAAAATTATAATTGTTAAACACCTTTTTAAACTCCCTTCTTAGATTAAACATTTTTTTTTTACATATAACTTCATATTTTTGACGACTTTGAATTCGTACTTTGTGGATATGGATTTACTTAATTTATTTTTAAACAACTCTAGCTGAAAGCATATAAAAACATATTTGTTTTCCATAATAACAAAACTGGGCATATTTTCCAATTTAATTTCGTAGAGACATTTCCTTTGCCCTTGGTAGGTAAAGAAAAGAAAAATAAAGTGGGTAAACAATAAAGTGAAATTTAAAAGTAATTGATCCAAAAGAAATAAACAAAAATATATAAAAAATTGTACAGTAAATTTTATCAATTTTTTTTCCAAATATTTCTACTAATGTTCATTTTCTGCCATTCTAACCTTTTTCCTATCATGTCCACTGTAATAAATGCTTGAGAGAGTATAGTTCTGTGTACCCAAGTAGTAGGGTTCTTATCTGGAAGTACTGTTATATATGATGTGAATGAATATGAGGAGCTATATCCATGGACATGTAGGTAGTAGCTAACTGAGAGAAGGTTAGTACAAGGCTATAAACTTTCTTTACCCTTCAAAGGCGCTAAAAAGAACACAGCTGAATTCCTTTTTCAGACATGCATGGATTCAAAATTAATAAGCGGATCTTATAGACTGTCACCTTATGACTCGTGAATCCTGTGTAGTTATACTCATCATTGTCATCATCCCAAATTATCAAACTCCATATCTGCATCACACTGATACCATAGTGGACTCTACTGTCACATGCATACATTATTTTCTAGGTTCAAATCCCATATCACAAGTACCAACCTCAATTCTGTCACATACACCCATGCTCATCAAGTTTCCACTTAAATCTCATGTTTTCAAAAAAATATCAAAATTTCACTTAATTCTTATTACATGTAAAGTTGAATATGTGAGTTTTTTTGTATAGTGTCTTAAATTCTTGATATTTATGTATTCGATTTAATGGTAGTGCATTGTTTTATTATTCAATTATTAGTGTTAGGAAAGGAAGTAGATGATTAATCCGTAGATTTTAGATATATATCACCTTTTAAATGAAACGATTTAATTTAATTGTTTATTGTTAATAAAAAAAATAAGTAATTTTAAACAAAAATAAAGATCCACCAAAATATATACCTATAAAAGAAAAGAAGTGAATTAATTACAAGTGATTTACTTCAATCTAATATTTTCCATTTTTTTAAGGTTGTCATAAAATTTAATGTTATAAATTAAATTTGCATGTATACTAGTATTAAATATTATAAACTAATCAACTAAAAGCTATAAAATAATTAATTAGCAGCTCTAAAATTAACACTTAAAAAACAGTTATAGTTAATTATATTAATCAGTCCTTTCAATACTAACACAATAATCAAACATTACTTTAACTTGTTTTTTTTAATTAAGGTTTAAATTTAACCATTTTGTAATTAAAGTTAGACTTATATACCAAAAAAAAAAACTATAAAAATAATTTTGCATTACATTTATTTTTTTCTATTTTTTTATATGTGATTCATACCAACTTTCTCGTATCAAATGTAATAAAAAATAAAATCCATCTTTTACTTATAATAATTAAAAATTACTTATAATAATGCGAAATTTAAGTTTAACTTAATTTTATAATATTATTTTATAAAATGAATTTTATACTATAACTTATGTAGATGGAATGCATTATATTTAATGGAAGAATATGTAAAAATGATAAACAATATTTTTTTAAAATATTTAATATAAACTGCATACATACATACATATAGTTTAAGCTCAACTTCTGGATACATAAAAAATACACTAATACTATATATATAGTATTTATAAGTTGAGGTAATAAATATTTCCCTTATGCAACAATCAAACTAGATAAAATTACTATGAATAATTTGTAGCATTTATATGCACTTCACAACAATAAATACGAATAGGATAATAATCATAGGAGTGAATTGGATTATATTCATCTCCGTTTTAATGTTAAATTTTGTATTCATTTTGTCCTTTTTATATTAGATAAATATAAAATTTTTATTTTGTTCTCATTATGTGAAATAACAAATTGTCAAGGTATATGATAAATTGATTCTATATTTGATTAAATATAGAATGTAAAAATGTATGAAAAATCCACAAAACTTGAAAACAAACATGTATATCGAGAAAATAATAAGTTTGAAATATTATGAGAGATAATTAATATATCTTTCAGAGTGAATGATTATTTAAAATTGAAAAAGTTTAAACAAAATATATGTTTGAGAAAATGTAAATGAAATAGTTAAAGCCACGAAAGATTGATCGATTACGATGACATTATTTTTAAAAAGAAGAATCATGAAATAGTTAAAGCCACTTTAAGAGTGAAAGTTATTTTCATGTTTTTAAATTACAAAATGCCATACAAACATTATATATGTAATCACTTTGCGAGACTAAAAATACATTCGTATATAATCACTTTGCTTAAAAGCGTCTCTACACAATTACAATCAATGAAAGTGATGTTATAATCTAGATTATTAATTAGAGACCAAAACATGTTAATAAAATGTAGTAATGGTTTGGTTAAATCCAAAATTTTACACAATTCCATAAAGTACACTACAAGAAAATGTTGTAATAGTAACTAATTTAGAAACTAAAAAAAAATAGTTTCTATAGAAACCAATTTAGATACTATTTTATAAACTAAAAATTATTGGTTACTAAAAAGTATCTATTATTAATAAAAATTTAATATAATTAAATACTATATTTTTGGTAGCTAATGATAAAAATAAAAATAAAGGATTTTTTAGAGACTATTTTTTTAGTCTCTTGTTAAGATGTAATTGGAAACCATTTTTTTAGTCACTTTTAATTTAATTTAGAAACTAATTTTTGGTCTCTAAAAATAATAAAATTAGAAACTAATTTTTTAGTTTCTAATCATCATATAATTTAGATACTTAAATTTTTAGTCACTATTATTTAAATCTAGATACTAATTTTAGAATAATTAAATTTTATAAAATTAATTATTAATTTTTAATTTATAAAATATTTTAAATTAATATGAATAAATTTACTAAACTATTATTTTTAGTATAATATTAAAATAATTAATATTAATTTAAAATAGTATTTTAATCTTTTAATTTTATTTAAACATAAAATTAAATTAATTATAAATTCAAAATATTTTTTAAATTAAAAAAAATTATGAATTAATTTAAATAGATATACATAATTTTTAAAAACTTATTTAATTTTTTTAAATATGAGAAAATATTCTGCAGTTTGAATTTCTAACGCTATTAGAAATAAGTACATTTTACTAATTTATTTAGAATTATTTTTCTTATAAAATATTTATAAATTTTATTTCAATAATAATTTGCAAGAAATTATTACTAAATTTAGTTTATTTAAGTTTGTATATATTTAAATGTTTTTTATATATTTTTTTAGAAAAAAATACTTTTTCTAAAATTCTACTTGATAAATATTTTTTTCCTCTCTTCTTCTTCTTCTTCCGTTGCAACCTTCCTTCACTCCACTATCTGTTTCCTTCTTATTCACTCTCAATCTCAATCTCGTTCCTCTTTCTCAGTATTGCTTGTTCTTGATTTCACTCTCAGTCTCATTCAATTGGTTCGTCTCACTATCTTGTTCTTTGTTCAAATCCAGGTAAGTCTCATTCTTCTTCTCCACACTGTCTCCTTCATCTACTTCACTCTCAGTTTCGTTATTCTTTATCACTGCCGTTCTCGTTCTCAATCTCGTCCAATTGGTTCATCTCACTGTCTCTTTCCTTGCTCAAGCTCAGGTAAATCATTCTCAATCTCTATATCTCGTGCTTGCGACTCGGAATATTGTCGGTGACGGTGCTCAAACGCAATATGATCTTCAGTGTCACAGGCTTCAAGTTGTTCGCACAATTAGGTATGGTTTTTTTATTTTGATTTTATTTTTAGCAAGTTTAATGATTCTCATACTAGAGTTTCGATTGGGGAAATCTTTGCCTGTATACCTAATTACATATTGATAAAAACGTGGTAGGTTCTGTATTCATGCTTGGCAGATGTTTGACATCTTTGTTGTGGGGAGCTATAGTTGATCGCATTGGTCGAAAACCCGTAATACTTGCAGGGATCATTTTAGTGCAAGTATACATGTCAATGAACTGCATGCTTAGCTTTGAAGATTCCCATAATTATCAATGCTTACTTCATTTCAGTGTCATTTTCAACACACTATTTGGCCTTAGCAAAAGTTTTTGGATGGCTATTCTTACGAGATTTCTTCTCGGATGTTTCAATGGTTTTCTAGGACCAGTGAGGGTATCATATCTTTAACTCCTACTATTTCACACTTTCTTGTTTTTTCCACCAGTACTTGGATACAAATTTTGAATGCATGTGTTGATTATAACTTCATTCTCTTTCAAACTTTCATTTCTACATTTTCTTGTCTAACTACTTTATTTAACAAGCCTATGCCATTGAACTTTTTAGAGAAGAACACCAAGCTCTAGGACTGTCAACTGTAAGCATCACTAACTCTTTTACATTGTTAATTCTTAGAACTGCATTTCCACAACAAGTCATGTTGTGATTGGTTTAATAATTGGCCATTTATTGAGAGGCTATTTGGCTCAGGTACTATTCATATTCTTAGCCATCTGGAGTATAAGATAAATCTTGCATAAAACCTTGAATTATCATATGTTTATAAGATGAAATGTTTTGAATTGAAAGTATTCTGGTTTTTTGAGAAGGTTAACTGCTGAAATTCTGTATTTAATTGTAGCCAGTAGAGAAGTACCCAAATATTTTTCCAAAGAATTCCTTTTGGGATAAGTAAGTGGACTTTCATATTCAGTTTTTGTTTAAATTGCTTTATCATTTGGACCTATTTAGATAAACTTCTCCAGAAAATTAGTTTATGCCTGAATCATTTTTATAGAAGCTAGTACAAGAAAAATTTTACAAATTAGATTAAGAATAATTTGATTTTTGCTTACTTATTATGCTTTTCTTTCTTATTTTATCTTCCTATAAGTACTCATGGAGAACTTTATCCAAATAAAATCTTAATGATGTGCTGATTTTTATTTTCCAAACATAAATCATTTTGTAGGTTTCCATAGTTCTCGCCCAACCTCATAACATCAGTATTTGCACCGTTAAAACCATGAAGAAGGGAGAGAAAGTGATTTTAAGTGTGAAGCCTCAATGTAAGTTGTCTGCTGATGAATTTAAGTGTAAATGCTTGTAATTCTTAATGTGGATGATAACCTTGTCATTGTATGGATTTAAAACATGGTTCTGATGTTTCCTTACCTGTTTTTGCATTCTTGTAGTGAAAGTAATTGGTAAGCTACAAGATGGTACTTTGTTTTTGAAGAAGGGTCATGATGATGAAGGGGAGCTGTTTGAATTCAAAACTGATAAGGGTAACTTGAAAAAATGTCTCAATGTTTTTTCCGATTCCCACTAAATTATTTATTAAGCTAGCTAATGTGAGTGTTTTAGGATTGAGCATAACAAGCAATTGATGGGTTTGACAAAGCTATTTTGATTATGAAGAAGGGTGAGGTGACATTGTTAACTGTTGCGCCCGAGTATGGTTTTGGCTCATCAGAGTCTCAACAAGAACTTGTTGTGTTCCTTCTAACTCCACTTTGTATTATGAGGTTGAGCTAGTATCATTTGAGAAGGTAAGTTAATAAACAATCAATGATTTACAATTCTGCACTCATCTTGTGTTTCAATTTTCATTCTTTCATTCCTTTATCCATTGTTTGCGTTTGTTTCTTATTGATTTGTAACAATCTTTCAGTTCTAGCTTCCAAGACCGTCCTTGATTTGTTCCAGCCCAGAAGCTTGTGAGCTGCAAGTAGGCACAAAAAATGTAAATTCAATCAAGATAGGAATAGACTAAACTTTCTTGTACATATAACTCATGGATATTAACAAAAGTTGAAAGTAGATTTTAAACTACGGCGAGTATCTTGAGTTTATGTGATTATTTTCTAGTTTCTACCACAATCTTAGTTCACATTCATAATTCATAAAAAAGTTCTTTTGTAAAATTTGAAAAAAAAAATTGAAAATTTTCTCATTTATAACTATATTTTGATTCTGAAAATAATTGCTTTGAGTTGATGAACTTTTAAAATTAGTGAACTTGAATCTACAAATAAATATAAAATATGAAAGAATAAGTAGTTAAATAAATAAAATAATATTTTATAATAAATTACATTATTTAGAAACCAATATTGTGACCATTTTTTTGGTATTTATATATTTGGTCACTAAATGAGTTTCTATATATTTTGGTCACTAAATTGGTTTCAATGAAATTGGTTGTTAATTTGGTTTCTATATAATTGGTCACTAAATTAGTTTCTATATATTTGGTCACTAAGTTGGTTTTTATTTAATGGTAACTAAATTGGTTTCTAAATTAGATTCTAAATTGGTATCTAAAATTAGCGACCATGATTTTAGCCACTTAGTGCTATTAGTTTCTAAATTAGTCTCTAATTAAGTTAGTGACTATTTTTATCATTTTAGAAACCAAAAATTTAGTTTCTAAAAGCAATTTTTCTTGTAGTGGTAGTTACCTAAACTTTACACATATTATTATTATTATATTATTATTAAAACAGTTAGACTTAAAAGAAAATAAACTAAAGTTTGTATGTGCAAATAAAATAATTTTTTTAAAAGAAAATAAACAAAAACGTGAAATTCTCCTCAGGTTTTCTCTATAATAAAATTGAAGTAATATAAAAATGAATTGATATTTTGAGCTTGCTAATATGGTGGGACGATAAGTTAAAATTTTATAAAATTTATTATAATTAAGAATAAAACATTATAATTTTTTGTATTGTATTATTTAAAAATATAAAAATGTATTATTATTATTTAAATTATGAACTTTTATAAATTAATTTCATGTATAAGTAAGTAATTAATAATACAGTATACAGTAATATTTTATTTAAAATGTTAATTTATTAAAGATTCGACAAATATTTACATAATGTGTTTTTTTAATATATATACATATATATTATTTTTTTAAAAAAAAATTAAAAGAAAAACTCATCTCTGACTGTCTTTGACTATAGGTGGCCTAGAGAGAGGAGAGAACAAATCAGATGAATTGACCATTGACCATTTTGTTATCTTCACCCCCATTGAACATTGGACAATTTTTAAAAACAGAGAATTAGAAAATAGACTGAATCAAAATTAATTATAAATTAAAATACTATTTTTTCTAAAGAAATGACAAATAAAAAAGTGTGATAAACCTCAAATAACCTTTTGGACCGGGTTTGGCTATAGTTACCCAGATTTGAAGTCACGGGCTTCACTTCAACCGCGGGCCTCAGAAAAGCCCGCGAGTATTTCCCGCCACCAACACCACAGAAAGTAGAAACGCTTCCACTCCCTCACTCATGTACAAACACGCGCCTTCTCACAGTTCGTACCACCACTTCACAAATCCCAGCACAGGTTCAGACACAGTTTCTCTCTGAAACTAAACCTCTTTCAGCAATGGCTGAAAACTTCCACGACCTAACCAATAAACTCCCCGACCTCAAATTAGGTATCCTGTAATGTAATTCGCCATTTTAAAGAAGAGAAAACTTTCCAATATCTTAACTTTATTTATATGCCAATACTTTTTTTGTTATTGGTGATTATTTGAAGTTTGCTAACCGCATTCCTCGTTTTCTTTCCTCGCTGTTGCTAGATCCTAAGCAAGCGCAAGGGTTTTTATCATTTTTCAAAACCCTACCTGATGTAAGTATTTTAACATTTTTCCTTTCTCGTTTCGTTCCATGGTCTTTCTCGGAATCGGACTTGGCTCTGTTGCTAGAGTGTTATTAGCATTACAAGACTGCGTCATTTACTGTTGTTTTTTCTCGCATTAAAGAGACTACAGATGTAATGCATGATTTATACACTTCTGAAAGAAGTTAAATATCAACTAATTCGTCATATACTTTTTATTGTTTGTTTTTTTTCTAAATTTAGAGAAGCAGCTACCGTATTTTGTCAGAAGATGTTTAGACCCATCACAATAATTTTCTACACCAAGTTATTTATAGTTTATGAAATTTTACAGTGGTGTCAATCCTTCCCTAACTTATTTCGTAGTAGTGCAAACTTAACATTTGTTGTTTTCAACAACTATTATTTGACACGTTGTTTAGCTTTTTTTTTTGTTTTCTCATTCTTAAAACCGATTATGTGGGTGTGTATCTATGCAATTCATTTTTTGTCCCTTTAATTGATGCTGGTTTGACACGTTGTAAATTGGTATGGTTACATTTCCATGTTTAGGTTTATTCACATTTTTTTTTCTGTAACAGGATCCAAGGGCTGTACGGCTTTTTGATCGCAGGGTAAGTTTTATAGATGAAATTGGTCTTTTTCGTTATTAAGTTTTGAATTACTCTGCTCCATAGATGCCAAGTGGTACAATTTCCATACAGGCATGTCCTGTTGATATTTTGAGAAGCAGCTCATGATCTCTGAAATGTCATAATCTCTTTAGTTTTCACATTTTCTCTTATATAGGTTTCTCAAAGAAGAATAATATTATATAAAAGGACTTTGTTCATCTCAGCAATATTTTAGAAGATTTTTATAATTTTTAATCCTGAAGTACTTTGTGTAGATATAGGTCTTAAGTTTTAAGGCTCACGTAGTCCTGTTAATTACTGTTTAATATGTGCTAGAATATAAAGATATATTGGTTAGATATTGTTTGTGGATTGTTTAAATAAGATGCTTAAAGCTCATTAACCCAAAACTACTTCTTCTAGGGAAATTAATATCTATTTTTTCTGGTTTACCAACCATCTTGCTGCAACTTATTTTCATCTTTTGAAGAGTTTCTTCAATTTTTGTTATAAAGTTTTAAAATGGTTTCTTGTTAAATATAATTTTCTTATATCAACAAGTTTCTTTAGCTTTATTTTCTTCTTTTTATGCATTATGATGATCATAATTGGATTAAATGTGCTTTTAAAATTATTCAGGACTATTATACTGCCCATGGCGACAATGCAACTTTTATTGCAAAGACCTACTACCACACTACTACTGCCATGAGACAACTGGGCAATGGATCAAATGCTCTTTCCAGTGTTAGTGTCAGCAAGAACATGTTTGAAACAATTGCTCGGGATCTCCTTTTGGATAGAACAGTCCACTCTCTTGAGCTCTATGAAGGTAGTGGTTCTAATTGGAGGCTGGTCAAAAGTGGAACGCCTGGTAATATTGGTAGTTTTGAAGAAGTTCTGTTTGCTAACAGTGAAATGCAAGATTCCCCTGTTATTGTTGCTTTGTCACTTAACTTCCGTGAAAATGGTTGCACCATTGGGTTAGGATTTGTTGATCTAACTAAGAGAGTACTTGGTATGGCTGATTTCCTTGATGACAGTCACTTCACAAATGTGGAGTCAGCATTGGTTGCACTTGGCTGTAAAGAGTGTCTTCTGCCCATAGAGTGTGCCAAATCTACTGAAAACAGAATGTTGCGTGATATGTTGACTAAATGTGGTGTAATGTTAACTGAGAAAAAGAAATCTGAATTTAAAGCCAGGGATCTGGTGCAGGATCTTGGCAGGCTTGTTAAAGGTCCTATTGAACCAGTTCGAGATTTCGTGTCTGGATTTGAATTTGCAACTGGTGCTCTGGGGGCATTACTATCTTATGCAGAGTTACTGGCAGATGAAAGCAATTATGAAAACTATACCCTTCGTAGGTACAATCTTGACAGCTATATGAGGTTAGATTCTGCAGCCATGAGAGCACTTAATGTCCTAGAAAGCAAAACTGATGCAAACAAAAATTTCAGTTTGTTTGGTCTTCTGAATAGGACTTGTACTGCTGGAATGGGAAAACGGTTATTGCACATCTGGCTTAAACAGCCGTTAGTAGATGTGGCAGAAATTAACACTAGACTGGACATAGTACAAGCTTTTGTAGAGGACACTGTGCTTCGCCATGATCTGAGGCAGCATCTGAAAAGAATATCAGACATTGAGCGACTGATACACAATCTGCAGAAGCGACGAGCTGGTCTGCAACATATTGTTAAACTTTATCAGGTAGAGTATTGTCTATATTTACTGTTAGGTTTTGATAAAGTGTGGAATTTTACATATGTTATGACTATCTTACTATTGGACTTGTACTTGTTTTGTGACTCAAGAATTTTGGTTCTTACCCTTTTGGTAAATTTATTTTTATTTTTGTCATTGTTGTTGTCATTTAACTACATAGAAATTACATCCACCTAACCATATTGTTGATTATATAGAACTGTTTGCATGGCAAATGATACGGCCTGTTGTTAACTCCATTATTATCTTGTGATTGCAGTCAAGTATTAGACTACCTTACATTAAAAGTGCTTTGGAAATATATGATGGGCAATTTTCTTCAGTGATGAGGAGTAGGTATTTGGAACCTCTTGAGTTATGGACTGATGATGAGCACCTGAACAAATTCACTGGGCTTGTAGAAGCTTCTGTTGACCTTGATCAACTGGAGAACAGGGAATACATGATTTCTGCAAGCTATGACTCTACACTAGCTAACCTAAAGGCACAGCAAGAATTACTAGAGTTCCAAATACAAAACTTGCATAGACAAACTGCTGATGATCTTGATCTGCCTATAGATAAGGCATTAAAATTAGACAAGGGCACACAATTTGGACATGTTTTCAGAATCACAAAGAAGGAAGAGCCAAAGATAAGGAAGAAGCTCAATACCCAGTTTATTGTACTGGAAACCCGTAAAGATGGGGTGAAATTTACCAACACGAAGCTCAAAAAACTAGGGGATAAATATCTGCAAATTCTTGAGGAGTACAAAAGTTGTCAAAAGAAGTTAGTTGATAAGGTAGTTCAAACTGCGACAACTTTTTCTGAGGTGAGTACATATGTAAAACCAAATAGTTTTGTTGTGTTTGAGACTACTTCAATAAGCTTTCAATAAAGCTGTATTAAATACAATATAAGCTAATTCAAACACACTTGTTATGTCTTAAGAGTATTTGTTTCTTCTGCTCTAAATTGAAGAAATTTTTGTTTTGCAGGTGTTTGAGTCTTTAGCGGAAATAATTTCTGAATTGGATGTATTACTAAGCTTTGCTGATTTGGCTTCTAGTTCGCCTACTCCCTACACAAGGCCTGATATCACTACATCGGTACTTAATTTTGTTTTCACAATAATCACATTCTTTTTTTCTTGCATTTGCCTCCCTTCTCTATTTATCCCCTGTTTAGGTTGGAGATATCATTTTCGGAATGACAATCACTGTTTTCATTTTGACTTTAATAGGACGAAGGAGATATAATTTTAGAAGGCTGTAGACACCCTTGTGTGGAAGCCCAAGACTGGGTGAATTTTATACCAAATGACTGTAAGCTTGTAAGTGTTAATGAGATCCATGGAAAGCCATACGCATTTCTTCATTTAAATTAGGAACTTGTAAGTGTATTCTTTTTATTTTGCTTTTTGTAACAATCCAGGTCAGAGGAAAAACTTGGTTTCAAATAATAACGGGACCTAACATGGGTGGTAAATCAACATTCATCCGGCAGGTGCTTATCTTCTATACCATTTTAATCATTTTAATGGAAAATTTAATCACCATTTAATTGTCATGTGGATTTTATTGTTGGACCTCATCCTTCTACTTTTGCACTGGTGTTTGTGTAGACATCCTAATTCAGAATGACTCATGAGCATTCTTGCTACCACCCACAGTTTGAGATTTGATTAACAAAGTTTTTTTCTCTATATAGGTGGGTGTGAATATTTTGATGGCACAAGTTGGTTCATTTGTTCCTTGTGACAAAGCTAGCATATCTGTTCGTGATTGTATTTTTGCCCGTGTGGGTGCTGGTGACTGCCAAGTGAGTCCTATAGTGCATTATTTGCCCTTGTTAGTTGCATATCTCCAACACCTATCTCTGAAACTGTATGAAGCTTATACTAAACTTAAACCTTTTTTCTGTTGCTTTTAATTTCTGTTATTAGAATAAGTAACATCTTTAATGGGATTTGGAGTTGCCTAAACATGGTAAAAATTGTAGGTGTCTGTAAGGGCACATTACCAACTGCCAAAAATCATCACTTTTTTCAGTGCCCATCTAGAATGGCATTCTGTTATTTTTTAGGCTTATATATAAAACTACAATTTTTAAGTTACTGTTTGATGCTTAGTAAATCTATTGTACTGTTATCCCTAATTTGAATTCTGAGTTCTTTTAATTCTCCCCAGCTACGTGGTGTTTCTACCTTCATGCAAGAAATGCTTGAAACTGCGTCAATATTAAAAGGAGCCACTGAAAAGTCCTTGATAATCATTGATGAGTTGGGGCGTGGGACATCAACTAATGATGGATTTGGTTTGTCTTACTCTTTCTTATTTATGTTGGTGTTGCAATATCTTTAAATGTCAATCGTAATTTCAAATATATGTTGAACAAACAGGTTACTCATGTTGTGCTTTCTTAGTGACCTGTTCTATGGCTTCTTATATCTGAGATGAAAAATAAAATTAAAAAAGTTGTAAATCTCATCTTCTATCTTAATTCTTAATATTGCTTTTTCCTGTGTTAAGTCGCTTAGTAATGTATATAGTTAAACCATTTTTTTGAAATTTATTGGCGTTGGAATTCTCTGCTGCCATAGAGTCCTTGTCTTTTATGTGCTTGTCCGTGCTTACTACTAAGTTAATAGCTATAGCTGATGGCAAGGATACTCTGATACAACTTGTTAGCTGAAGCTTGACTAGACCAAAAAGTATATTTGATAGCATGGTTGCAACTTTGTTTTCTCGAGGATTCTCGGAGTTGCATTTAAATTAAGGAACTGCACCCTTTATATGGTCTGAGATATTAAGCTCATTAAATCTTTGCTATGTTAATTCTGCCTTTTTACAAAGTGACTATTCATGTGTTCTATGCTGTTCAAATGTTGAAGGTTAATCAGAGTTGTATGTGTAATCAAATATAGAATAAAAGTACAGCTTAAAGGTTAAAAAATGGATTTAGTATTTTTTTATGACACTTTCTATGTATGGCTTAGCCACGTTAGATATTCGAGTAAACCAATCATTTTTACATTGTAACAAAATCCTTTTTGTTTTATTTATGATTTTAGTCTCTGAAATTTTGGGTAAATCCAATTTTGGTCCCCCAATTTAGAGAAGTTAATTTTAATCCCTCAATTTTGAAAAATATGATTTGAGTCCCTCAATACTAAATTTCAAGGACTAAAAACAATTTCTTAAAAGATCATTTTAGTTATCAAATTGAGTGTCTAGGGACTAAAACTATATTTTTAAAATTTGAGAGACTAAAAATATACTTATTTAAATTGGGGGGTCAAAATTAGATTTATCCTAGATTTTGGGGATTAAAAACGTAATTAAGTGTTGAAAATCTCACATCGACTAGGAATAAGGTCATATTATAATATATAAGTAGGGTGCAATTCTTACCGTACAAGTTGCTTTTATGAGGTTAAGTTAGAAATAAATCCATTTACGAAGATAGTATTAAAGCCTATCATTATCAAGTTCTTTGGGGCTATTATCTCCCCGTTATTGGGCTCCTGATAGAATACAGTGTTGCATTAAAAGCTTCTATCCAATGAAGTATCCTCTCCTCAACATTTCATGTGGATTTGAAACGAATTCATACATTGGTATTGGTATACGCTTGTTAAATATAATGATAAAAAATAGTTATGGATTGATGAGAATTTCATTCTGCAAAAGGATTCAGTGGTGTGTGCATTAGTGTAATAAACAGTGGTTTAACCCAGGATGGTAATTCAAAGCCCTTAAACTTTTCAGTATATTGAAAGTTTAAACAAGTTTTTTTTATATACAGGTCTAGCTTGGGCCATTTGTGAGCATATTGTTGAAGTTATCAAAGCACCTACTTTGTTTGCCACCCACTTTCACGAACTGACTGCTTTAGCCCTTGAAAATGTAAACAACAATCCAGAGAAGCAAATTGTTGGCGTGGCAAACTATCATGTTAGTGCTCTTATTGACTCGTCAACTCGAAAGCTAACTATGCTATACAAGGTAAATACATTCCAAACATTCTTTTCACATAACAAGTTACCCTTTTCCTGTCAGCTTTATGACTAGTGTTCCTCATAGGGGGGAAGCACTTTTATGAAAGCCTATTTGGAGTTTTTTCTCCCCAGAAGTAAAGAACTAAAACTGTTTTTTTCTTTCTTTCTTTCACGGTATATTTGCTTTTCTTGTGACAAACTTATCCAAAAAGTAATCATGATTAGTTTAAAAGTGCTTGTTCTTTAATAAAAAGGTATAAGCAACAAAAACCTTAATATTTTAATTTTTCAACTATTTCTAATAATTCAGGAGATGTTATTTAAGTAAGTAGTAGAGCTTCTATTTTAGTTATAAATCATCACAAATTGAAAAGAAAAAACCAATGACATTAGAGGCTTCAAGCAAATCTCACAGGGTTCATCTTGCACTTTTTTTCTGGATTGAAATGTGTTATTTTTCTTTGAAGAACTATGCCTACGTAATGCTATCATCTGAAGACCATAATCACCTTTTCATTGTTTTATCCTGCTTTAGTAGGTTGAGGAAAGCAAGTTTTTTATGAAAATTCGATAATTAAACGCTAAAACATGAAATAAAGACTGTTGATATAATCATACCTTCACGGTTTGATTTTCAGATTTCTCAAATTTCTATTGAAAATTAAGTCAAGAATTCTTACAAGAGATATTCTTGCTACAATTATTTTAATTTCTAGATTTCACCGATCTTTTCATGAGGTTTCATTTATACTTTGCTTTACAAGGTGATATTACTAAGAAATTAAGGATATAAGAAGCTTTAAAGGCGCAAACTAAAAATATTGAAATAAGGAACATTAAACTATAAGTAGACTTAGGGTTATAATGAAAAAAATCCTCTTATCCCTTGCCAGTGATACATTTCTTCGCACAAACAATTGACCATTATTCTGGAATCAGAATAATCAATCAACAACCAGCCAGAGTCATGTTTTCATTAGCCCTGAACTTCTGGAAAGGAAAAAATAGACCTACCCAGTTTTCTAAAAAGGTAGTGTGAAGAAATTAAATGTCACACCATTTACCTATGTTTTCTGTTACCAGGAAAAGCCTTGGTATTGTTTATTATGGAACTCTATCCCAAATGCAACATCCATTCATAAATCTTGCAGGATTCTTGTTCTTGTTGATTATTAACCAATTTTTGGATTACATTTTTGTGGCAATGAGCTTACAACATTCCTTCTCAACATGTCTGGCCATCAAGTTTGGAAACTGTAGTCAAATAGGAATCTGCATTTACATCAACTCATTTTTTTCACACGTTTCTACTTCTTAGGTTGAACCTGGAGCTTGTGATCAGAGTTTTGGTATTCATGTTGCCGAGTTTGCTAACTTCCCTGAAAGTGTTGTTACCCTAGCTAGGGAGAAGGCGGCAGAATTAGAAGATTTTTCTCTCCCTGGAGCGTCCTTAACTGATACTACACAGGAGGTATAGCTTATTGCAATTTTTTCTTTTTTCTGTGATATGAACATATTATTTCTCAGAATAAATAGATTGGAAAATAAGGATTTATCTTAAATTCCATGGAGGGAACATATCACTTGCACATGCACTTAACTCTAACCCTCTTCTTCGAGGATATCACTGTCTCGTGCGTGCCTCTGTTTGCTGAGCCACTTTTAATTTCTTGCTGTATTTTATTCTTAACATGTTGGAAACGTTTTTTCACACTTGTCTGAATTTGAAAAAAGAAAATCAGAAATAGTAGCCTCGGTATTGGCAACAGTAAACCTGCGGCATTGGAATCCAGCATTAAAAATATGCAATTATAATTTGCAGGTGGGTTCTAAACGTAAGAGAGTTTTTGAATCCGATGACATGGCTCGAGGGTCTGCAAGGGCTCGGCAATTTCTCGAAGCATTTGTTGCTTTGCCACTAGAGACCATGGACAAAATGCAAGCGTTGCAAGAAGTAAGGAAGTTAACAGATACTTTGGAGAAGGATGCCGAAAACTGTAATTGGCTGCAACAATTCTTGTAGTTCGAGAAAAGTAGTTGGTACCCATGCATCTTGTGAATTTTGAAGAGCTTCTTGCTGTGTACATGTGTTGAATGGGTTAGGTAAAAACCAGAAGAGTGCCAGGGTGTTTTGTAAATTTATATACTGACTGTAGGGAAGGTTAAATTTTCTGGCATAGCCCTGCCGGAAAGGAGAGCTGTATATTCTAATCTAGTTTGCTTTTAATGGTAGTTTTCAAAAAAATTGAAGACCATATGGACTTGCTTCTTGGGAGCCTATATATTTAAAAGCTATTTGATCGTATTCAATGCTTGTTTGCTATGTCTCTAATTTTACCATTTGCGGTTGAAAAAGAAGTCAGAAATAAGGTGAGTGCAGCTTTTGAAATTCCAACTTGACAAAAATATCTCTTGTCCGGTCCAAAAAAATCTGCTACTTGTTTTCGAGGTATTATTATATTGATTTTTAAAGCAAATAATCTGCTTGTTGTTGTCAAGATATTCATTTTGGAAGCAAAATAACCAAAGAAAGAATGGCTGGCGATAAAAAGCTTTTGAGCAGGTATGTCTTTTTCATGGTGGCCTAATAATATATGTTCCTACTTATATGCCACTGTGGTAAGACGTGGTGGATATTTATTTGTGATTTTCCATAGAAGTGCCTCTTATCTTGATCTACACTCAAATCATTACTCACTTGTCACTATTCTTGGTTGTTCAAAGGGACAGGGGAGTGATTGCGATTTGTTAATTTTCAACAATAATAAATCTTGATCTTCGTCATCACATGACCAAACGCTACAATCATTTAGGTACTTGTTTATTGTGCTAAACCAATTAATTACTGTTAAACGCATTTCCCATTGAGGGACTAAATCCTTCCCTATGGTTTCCTGTTGTATTTCTATATGCATTAATATTTTATTACATCGCCGCACTCACGTCTTGTTTGACTTTAAAATAAACATATTTTTAGTAAATTATTATCACTCATTTTTAATAAAATAATATTCACTTTCTTTATGTTATTTAATTTTTTTCGCTAAAACTTAAATAAAAAATAGAAAAAAAGAGTTAAAGTTTTAAAAAATAAAAATTAAAGATTTCTTAGCATTTTGATTAATTGAGCTCATCACATCAAGGAACCCATGATAAAATGCATCAAGGAACCCATGATAAAATGCAAGGATAATAAGGTGTTTCTTCCATATATTATTCTTATTACATGCATCATGACTCACTATGGTGTATACTTAACTATACATCTATCCACTTAGGTTGGTCACATTTTTCTAATGAAAAAACCTTGAAAAAATTGAATGTGGTTAATGTCAATGATGTTTGGAAACATAGTATGTGAAATAATATGAACAATATTCTAATAATAAAGACCCACTAATATATTGCAGATATTATACTAGAGCCCCAATCTACCACAGTGCTTAAATGCTTTTAAGAAGGAATTACAATTTTAAAGAGTGAATTCAACATTTCTAAGAAGGAATTAAAAAGTTTGAACATTAATGTCAAAAGAAGTTTCACGAAGATACATCCAAATTATGACTTATAATAAAAAAATTATGATTTCCAAGAGTTTCTTAAATAAAGGAATTCATTTTATTTTTATTTCAATTAGTTCAATTCGACTATATTTTTACATGTATTAGTGATGTTTGGTAATTTGTAATTATTTGAATTTTTATATCATAACATGAATAATACATTAATCAAGTGTAGATAAATATTTATAAATAATTTATTAACATTCATTTTAATTTTGTTTTTAACGCAAAGACAAAATAACAATATTAAAATTTCATCAATTAAAAATTTAATTTTAATTTATTACATCAAATCACTCACAATCTTTTCCTTTATTCCTTTAGTTCACTTTAAGTTTTATTCTCTTTCCCTTAATTTAAATAACTTCAATTTTCACTTTTGTTTTCTTTCATTTTCTTTTCTTTTCACTCTGTTAAATGAACTCGTAATCTAAACACACTCAATAAACATAATTTTCATTTCCATTATTAATATTTGGTTGAAGAACTTTGATAAACTAAATTGTTTTTTAGAAAATTAAAATAATTTATGCTAAAATATATTATTTGCAAAGAAAAATTTAAAATAAAAAATCTATAAATGTGTATATTTTAATTATTTAACATATTTCAAACTCTTTCTTAAAAAAATAAATTATATTCTGCCTCTTATTTTTTACTCTTCTTTGTCTATTTTTCTTTTCTCTCAATTATCTGCTACCTCCTTTTTATGTCCTCTGAGTGTCTTTTCTAGTCATCCTTTTTCCCTTTTTTCTTCTTCTTCTCTATCCTCTATCTTTAGTCTTATTCTTTCTCATTTTATTAATTTTTTTTTTATCGCAATTCACTATGTTAACATTAAAAAATGTTAAAGTATTTTATACACAAACCTAATTTTGGTATACGAAATTTTCTTTACCTTAAATAATCACAAATTATGTAAATTGGTCTGTCCTTTTCTCTTTAAATTAATTATAATTCAACACTTTATATTTTAGGAGTTGTTCACATTATATAGAATACGTTAATTCCTACTTTTATTTCTAATTTGAGTTGTGTGATACCATTTCACTATTATAATATCCAACATAAAAGGTAGTTGTATTTTAATATTTTTTGTTAATATAACAACTTGAATAGAAAGTTCTTTCTTAATGTAATAAATATTAAAGTTAATACTCTTGTCTTGCACTTCCTTACTCTTTTTTTCCTTTACCAATTTATTAAAAAACCCAGGACAAGTAAATTTTGTGTTGTTTAATTCATATTTTTTTAACAAAATAATATTTTATTGTTCTTGAATTTAAAAAATGCAACTTCGTGAGTACTACATGTTTTTTTGAAGGAATTTTTAATCATGTTTTAAATATAATATTAAACAAACAGATTATCTAAATGTAACTAGAATATGTAGACTTATGATTTGAAAAAAAATATAGAAGAATAGACTCTTTTTTTTTCAAACCATAATTTGAACGAACTTTAAAATACTATAATAAAGAAAATTACAAAATATATATGATCTTAAGGGGTTAGTCAAAGGCATTTTATACCCTATTTCCAATGATATTAGGTATAAAGTAACTACAATAAAACATGTTATTATATGTACGAGAGAAGCCACACAAGAATAAAAAAATACACTTTATATAAAAGAGTTAAAAAACAGATAATTTTAAAATAAAAATATACAAAATTAAAAACAAAAACTATTTGAAACAGAGTGAACAAATTCCTATTAGTATCTTAACAATGATTATGAATGGATTAATTAAGAAAAAATAAAAAAGAAGAACATTAGAAGGAAAGGTTGTGGGTCATGAAATTGTGACATTGTTGATATCATGAATTTTTGTCTCATTTGACCTCTTCCATTGCATTTCCAACCATTTTGTCTCATTTGACCTCTTCCATTGCATTTTCAACCACTCTGTCAGATATAATATTTTATCATGTTTTTGGATGGATAGAACAGAACCTGCTTTTGTCTTTTGCATCATAATTATTGAAAATTACAAAACCTAAGCATTTCTTATAATAATATACTTTACTTAGCGTGTCCTTCTGGAATTACAGAATACTCATTGCTTCACACTCACCTCCTCTCATATTTTCTTCCCAATTCAAATATGTTTTTACATTCCTATCATACTTTTGATACAAAATTTATTAAAATAAATCAATCAACAATCATTATATTTAAGATATTATATTTTAAATAATTAAAAAATAAGAATATATATAAAAAATATCAGGAAATACTAATGGAAGAAATGGAAGAAAAGAAGCGCAAAATGAAAAGAAGGAAGAGAGAGAGTGAGTGGTTTTTGCTTTATGTTCATTAATTCATTATAGTCATCATAGTATTAATGACGATTTATTTAAATAAGGTAAATATTATTATAATATTATATATGGAATGTAATGTGTGCAGATATTAAAGAAAAAGGTTATAATGAATGAATATTGAATCGAAGATGAAGAGTTGCTTTACTATTGTAATCGTGAGCCAAAGGAAGAAGGGTTGGTTTTTTGGTTTTCATCTTCCAACTTAGAAATTCAACCTTTTAGTGTACTGTGCCTCACTCACTCACGAAATTCCTTTCATCGCAAACAAAGCTAGGGCTCTTTCTTTTCTTTGTTACAAGTGCTTGCATAAATTCTGTGAGGTTTGTTTTGTTTGTTGTTGGTTTTGGGATTGGGATTTGGTTTTTGTTTTAAGATATCAACCGATCAAAAAGGAAAGGGAAGGAGTTTGGGAAGATGAGCTGGCGCAGGGTGTTGAACTCAGTACAGGCCCTGGCTGCGCACACCTTCCTCTTGTGTTTCACTCTCTTCCTCGTTCTCAAGCTCGATCACAATCTCCCTTGTTCTTGGTGGTTAGTTTTTCTCCCCTTCTATTCTACCCTTTCAATTCTCGCTTCAATTTCGATTTTCCAACTTATATTATTATTATTATTGTTATTATTATTATGATTACTGTTATTATTGTTATTATGATTACTGTTGTAATTATTATTATTCCTTTTGGAGATTTGAGGTTTGGGCTCTAATGCAATAATGCCTTGTATGTTTGTTCTGAGATAATCATTACTAAATTGTGGTTTTGCCTTCAGATAATCGACCTAAAATTTGCATGGTTGAATGTTTTGTTAAGAGTATAGGGTGGTAGTATTACTATTAACTGATTTGGAGAAAAGATGTGGTTTTACACATGGGAGGAAGTTCTGTAGTGTAAAGTTTTTTCTAGTTTTTTTAACGATTGAATGTGTTTGCAAGATTTATGCTAAGAATTAGCGCTGTAGAACCCGTTTTTGTAATGGTATAATTGCTATCTGAAAGGTGGTGCTTGGGGGTTATTGGCAGTGTTAGTTTGTTTCCTTTCTCCATATTTATTTTGGTGTAGAATGTGTTTAAGCAGGTAGAATGGAGATTGGGTGAAGATGATTGTGAACTAAAGTAATGGCCTAGACTGGAAATAAGTAGTTTTCAGTATTGTGAAATAACAATTGGTAGATCAAGATAATCAGGGAGTGTGCAAGCTTCTGCTTCAATTGGTGTTGGGATGATGCCTGCATGTTAGTTAGTAAGTTGCCAAAACGAGTACCTGGCAAATGAAAGTGGTGCCCCACCGTTAGGTTGAGTGGTTAGAAGACTCCATAGGTTGTGAAACGTAAAGTGGCTTCATATCATGGGGTTATTTTGTGCTTCACAAAATTAATAATATCTGGAAAGTATTATGGAATTCCATTAAAATGATTACTGTGTAATACCAAAATTATTAAATGTGGTGTAAGAACATATTATGTTGTTGGTTTGGTGCAAGTCCATTAAAACTCATCATATTTTAGCAAAAATATAAATAAAAGAATAAAAATGGTTAGGGTGTCCTGAAATGTATGCCATGGTGTGCTGGGAAGTTTATTAATATGGAAATTTTATGATTGTAAAGATGTGGTGTATATAAGGTTCTGAGAAGATGGTGACTGTTGATGACTGATTTACCTTTAATATACAGGGTAATATTTTTACCTCTTTGGATGTTCCATGGTGTTGTGGCTCGAGGAAGGTTTTCATTACCTGCACCATCTGCTCCACGTAATCGAAATGTATGCCATCGCCATTTTTAACTGAAATTTAAGTCAGTTCTTGTTTCAGTTTTAGTTTACTCATAGTAGGTGAGTATTCAGCCATTTGACTTTGAAACCATGAATATTGTATTATTCTTTTGCTATCAAAGATATAAACTCAAACTAAGGTGCTCCTTGTTTTCCTTTTCTTGTCTACTATTATTGTTTTCTTTCCATGACAATGTTAACATGAGTATATGCTATACTGAATTTTTATTTGTGACAGTGGGCACCGTGCCATGCCGTCGTTGCAACGCCATTGCTTATTGCATTTGAATTGCTCCTTTGTATATATCTTGAGAGCTTATATGGTATGCTTTCATTGTTGCTTAACTAGAATTTCCAATTATTTTCATGTATTCAATAAATATGTATTTCAGTTACAATTTGTTCATACAGTTAGTTTGGAGCTCACAAGTTCCAACTATAGGAATGTGGGCATTTCACCGTCTGTAAATGAAAGAATTTTGTTGCAATAGAGAACTTAAATTTCTGTGGTGACATTTATGCAAAATCTTCAATTATACTTATGTATTTGTTCTTGCACAGATCTTGGCTATGCAGCAGTTGATCTAAAGATAGTGTTTCTTCCCTTGCTAACATTTGAAATCATTATTCTCATTGACAATTTCAGGTAACTTTTTTAGGGTAGCTCCAATAGACCATAGTCTCTTTTTGGGTCGTTCTCTAAAGTTTAGACTTATCAATGGTTACATGAGTAATTTTCTTAAATCTTTACATCTGGTAGACTAGTTACTTAAATGAATTTCTTTATATTATTTTACTTTGGAATTTTTAAATCTTAATTATTGATGTGCACATTTGGGTTTGTTATTATGTGGTATGCTTTGTTCTGGTGAGATTAATGTGAACCCCTTCAGCATAATTCGTTCATTGTGGGGTCTCATATTCATCAATTATTCATCTGTCCTTTGTAACCAACTATGTTGTATTTTATGTGCAGGATGTGTAAGGCTCTAATGCCAGGGGATGAAGAAAACATGAGTGACGAGGCAATATGGGAAACTCTTCCTGTAAGGATTTAAATAAATTTTTCGTAGAAAAAATAGGCATAAGCTGCAGTGTTTTCTTCTTCTAAATGACCAAAATATCAGTATATTTTTCATGTGCTTTGTTGGGTTCTCTAATGTAGCTAACTACTAAAAAAAATACAAATCAAAGGAATCTTAAGTTGTGTTTGATGTTTTTTTGTTTAAAACAGTTAACACCACAATTTCAGAAACTATTTTTATACAGTAGAAGTGGGGGAAGAAGAGGGAACAGTGCAAGGAAGAACACGAGTAATAGATAACTGAAAACAGAAAACTAAAACAACTTAAAAATATTTTGTTTTTTATTTTATTTAAAAAACTGAAAAGAGTTCTATTTTTTTAAAATAATTTTCAACAACTACTCTTGCTAAACATTTTTTTTATAAAAAAAATAGAAAAAGAGTTTTCAAAAAATAGGAAACAAAGAGTTTCCTACTTAACGTGCTCATGCCTTCAAGGTTCCTTCTTAATGTTGCTCAAGCTTTCAACAGTTTGTCATTGACTATGTGATAATTTATATGGGGGAAAGTGACAGTATTTCTGATTCATCTAAGTATACATGCTACAGTAAAAATGCACCAGGAAAGGATTCAGGAAACTATGTGTGAAAGTTGTGGGTTTTCAAATTATTGTCTGAAGAGTGAAATTGAGGTGAATTTAGCATCAATTCCATCACCGTTTAACCCTGTATTCATGCTCTTCCCTATTAATATTTGATTTTATTGTGCTGTGGAGAAACTGCTATTGCCTTTTTGAAAAACTTCTTATTTGTAGTTGAGTGTTATAAATTGTTGCAGTTATCCTACTTTTTAGCACTCTAAATTTGTTTAGCAGAAAGGGTTTTGTTATGTTTTAGTTTACATGTGGGGATATCTTTGTCATGCCACAAAAATTCAGTGGAGTACTCTAATTGCGACATGCACCAAATAGTTAAGGAATACTAAAATTAGGAAATATTTTCATTGCAATTTATGCTTGAGTCAAGGCGAAATCTTGTAATGTTTGTTATGTCACTTCAATTGTGATCTTTAATTGTCTCTTTTATCATTAAAATATTTTATAACCTGAAATTGCTAAAGCCTTGTTACACTTTTGTTATTGTTTTGGTAGCACTTTTGGGTTGCAATTTCTATGGTGTTCTTCATTGCTGCTACAGTCTTCACACTCCTAAAACTGAGTGGTAACTATTTTTCCTCTAAATGTTGTTATATGCTAGCCCCCTTTACTTATTGTTTATAAATTGTCACTATTATTTTTTTCATCTCATGATATCAATGTTTAATCTCATGATTCCTTTTGGAATTTGTCTTATACTTATTCTGCTGTATATGGCACAGTATGTTTCGTTATTTTCTTCTTCAATGCTTTCCATGGCGATATAGACTCTAGTTATACAAATAAATAATATGGCTTCATTTTTTCTTGTCTAATACAGGTGATGTAGGTGCTCTGGGCTGGTGGGACCTGTTTATTAATTTTGCGTGAGTTTTTTTGTCTTGAGTGCTAACAAATGCATTTTGATAATTAAGTTGGTGTTTGTTAGAATGCTGCTATGAATGTTTTGTATAAGGTTTTATGATCTCTTGTTTTGCAGTATTGCCGAATGCTTTTCTTTCCTTGTATGTACAAAGTGGTCCAATCCTGTAATTCATAGAAATTCAAGAGAAGCCAGTAGTTCATCTTCAACTACTATTAGATATCTTGACTGGAACAGTGGTTTAGTGGTTTCTACAGATGAAAATCTACTCCAGGGGAGAATCTGTAGCGTGCAAGACATAGGGGGGCATTTCATGAAAGTACCACTTATTGTGTTCCAGATTCTTCTCTGTATGCATCTAGAGGTATATGATACTGAATTGTGTGCTTGGTCAGCCTTAGGAATATTTTTCGGAGTTCTGAGCTGTTTTCCATTTCAGGGAACACCTGCTTCTGCTGCATATATACCACTTCCAGTTCTTTTCTCTCCCCTTTTCCTACTTCAAGGAGCTGGAGTACTGTTATCTGGATCTAAATTAGCGGAGAAACTTGTGCTTCTCCTACGAAGTGGAGCTGGTGGAGGAATTTATTTTAGATTTTCTTCAAGAGTTCATGATTGCTTTGGGTTCTTGCATCATGGTTCCAGGTAATTGATTTTCTTTTATTGCTATCATTGTTAGGGAAACATTAGATTAAAACTCTGTTGTTTCTGATTTCATTTTTGTCATTCTGTTCCCCTGAGCTTTATTCTGTTATCACTTAATTCTGAGCTCTTTCCAATTTATAACTAATTTTAACAATCAATGTACTGCACATGTGATACAAAATTCCTTAATCCCCTGCTTTTTCTCAAATTAAACAAATACTTGATTACCACGTCTTATCCCTGAGCTATTTCAGTTAAATTTGGATCAAAGAAGCTTAGTTATATGTTAACAATAAGAAATTCAAAGAGTGATTCTTTAAGCACTTTGAGTCCAAGGTTGTGCAAAGTGATAACAGAAAATTAGTTAAGTAGAGCTGTCACAAGATAAGAACAGCTGTCACATCTGTTATAACAAAACAATAAAAGGATAAAGCTATACTACTGCTGGACATAATAGAAACAGTAAAAAATACAGATAGAGTAAAAATACTCTAATAGGTAGATACAATATTGCATGCGCTGAACCAATAGAAGCAACATATTGTTCTACACTTCCTAATTTGGGACATTTCATGTGGAATTTGCAAACCAACTAGATGTTCTTATTGGTTTGGTTCACAGATTGAATGTATGCCTTTCATCTATTATTATTTTTGCCGAATCCAATATATATTGGGCTCAAATATTTCATAAAGATGCTCTGGTTAGTTCAGTGCACAAACTGAGCATAATATCTCAAACCTCAAGGGAGTAATCTGAATACGTATCATTATTTTTACCACTATTTTGGTAAGAGGTAAGAAATCTAATTTGAAGTCAGTTTTTAAAAGGGAAGCTGTGATCTTGTTGAATTACCATTTGTGTGTACTGTACTGGTACTTCATCTAAATTCTGACAATTGATGCAATCAGATTATTAGGTTGGTGGTCAATTGACGAAGGGAGTCGGGAAGAACAAGCACGAATATACCATGAGGGAGCATCTGGGTAAGCATCATTCATTTTATACAACCTTGGTGTGTACCATCAAAGAATGTTATATGCTGTCTCATACATATTCCCTGCAATGTCTCTTCACAATACACGCGGCTTGCTTTTTTTTAATGTTTAATTTTCAGAAAGATGTCATTTTGGTCTTTCAATGATACGCACATACCCATTTTCTCAATTTCCATTGAAGTATTATTGGTCAGAGTTTGTTCTTGTTTTAATTCATTTTTTTTAAGTTCTGGCATTCATTTTCAGGGTGTATGGAATTCTAATGGAAAGACCAGATTTTTAAAAAGGAATAAATTAAGTGCTCAAGTGATTCAATTAACATAAGGGAATCAAATTGAGCTGATGTTTTATCTTTAAGTACCAAAATAGTAGGTTTCTGTTTGACATTATAGCTTGTTTACAATACAAAAGTACTATATGAAGACATCCTTTTTACCTCTTCTCGTGATTATCAATTTTATTGCTATATGTTCATCTTGTAGTTGTTTCTAATGATCTTTCTACATTTGGCTTCATACTGAAACAGGTACAATACGTTTTGTGGTTATCCTCCTGAGATTGTTAAGAAAATGCCAAGAAAGGAACTTGCTGAGGAGGTGATGACAATTCTGTAGATATAAATTTATAGTGGAGTATATTCAGGTCTACGTTTATAGACGAATATGACCTTGTGTATAATGATTGAAATAATCTGCTTTGGTCTCACTTCCTTATGTTCAATGTTCAATATTAGGCACATAAATTCTCAATAAGTCAGTAACTCTGATTTCCTTCATTTGGAGGCTTATAGTTTTCGAATGACAGGTTTGGAGACTCCAGGCAGCTCTTGGTGAACAGACTGAAATTACAAAATTCAGCCAACAGGAGTATGAAAGACTTCAAAATGTAAAAGCACTAACCTTAAATGAGTAATATAGTTAGTCATGCACTTATGCTGTGTATTTCCCAAAGTTCCTTATATGATGTATGTAAAGGCCATCCACAAGGGCAATGATAAATGGGGTATCATTTGGTTAGAATATTGTTTATGCATGGACCCTGTTCTGACTTCTGATGTTGTAAATCAATGTCTGTTAGTCTATTAAATACAGTGGAACTATGAATAGCCTGTGATCGTAATAATCCAATATACTGTCATTACTATGTCATAAAAGTGGAGCAGCTATTATGTGGTTGTATTAGTCGCACCAATATGATAGCTAAGCTCGCACATTGTTTTGCTTTGGTGACAACAATTATCAATATGGGTTATAGTCCATTCAACTGGTTAAAACGAAGTTTCCAATTGCTATGACATGGTTAAATTAATTGAAGTTTCATTTAACCAATTTTATGTTCATATCTTGTGTGCAACAGGAGAAAGTGTTATGCAGAATTTGTTTTGAGGGAGAGATTAACGTTGTCTTGCTCCCATGTAGGCATCGCGTCCTTTGCAGGTGAGATCAAATATGTGATGGTCAATGAGACCACTTAATGCATCATTACATTATAGTTTATTTATCTATTATTTTCTTGGTCAAAATAGTTTTGTCCTTATGCTTGATTTCCATGTATTGCAGCACTTGCTCAAAGAAGTGTAAGAAGTGCCCGATTTGCCGTGACTCAATTGCTGAGCGTCTGCCTGTATATGATGTTTAGAGTTAACTTGATCAAGTTTTTGTGTTATGAGACCACAGAGAAAGGGGCTAGAGAACATGTTTTAACAGAGTGAATACTTAGTACAGTTTTGGCGGTGATAATATTCGACGCCAATTTGTTGACTGTCTAATACAACATCAAAAGGCTAGGAAGAAGAATAGAGCATCACACTTTTTAATTTGATTTGTTTTGCCTTCACCCCTTCTGTAATTTGTATATATATACTGTAGCTTTTTACAGGTTTTACAAATTAGTGTGATCCTTGTCGAATTATAGTCTCTTCGGCTCCTTGGTCTGTCAGCGTGTTAAAGCTGACCACCTACCTATTCTTTCCTTTTAAATCATTTTCTAAGCTCAAATTCGTGCCTCAAAACGTTTCAAAATAGAAATAAAGGTAATATGATAACTATTATGAAACAATATATTGATATCTCCAAATGATTGTAACTTTAATTCGCAGAAGCTAAAAGAATTGTAATGATGTAGAAAGTTATATATTTCATCATCAATCTTCTTTTCTTAGTTGCTTCAATCAGAAAAGAAACTTCTTCCTGTTCTGTTTTTGAGAACCAAATTAAAAGTGTGGCTTGGAATTTTTAATAACTTCACAAGAAAACATCTTTGGTTATGGGCATTTTTCTGGATGTAGTAAGTAGTAAGTGAAATACATTGAAGAGTTTTGGATTTGTCTTGAGTAAAAACATTGAGAATCTTATACTCACTATTCGCATAATAGTAATTGATGAATCTTATATTAACAACGAGAGAAACTATAATATCAAAAGCTAATGAAATATTTGAAAAAGAATATAAGTATAATGTTAGATATAATTTAAAATATAAAATTAGAAGAAAATTAATGATTTAAAATGTTATTAAGTTTAGTTTGGAGAAATTTCTCCATAAACGCTTTTAAAAGAAAATAAATTATTTCATAAATTGAAATTAATTAGAGATATATTAATTTGCAATACTTTTTTTATTAGTTTATTCAAAATTTGATTTTTAGTTCTATATAAGTTTATTTTATTTTAATTTAATTTTTCACTTTTGGAAGCCCTCAAGGATATTTGTTTTAAATTTGTCAGTGTTTAAAAATTTAACCTACAGGATCCCATGCAGTGACACAATTTATTTTCTGAGGAGTTATTTGATATGTTAGTCGAACAATTTAAACTTCTACCAACCCATTCCCATTATATTAACATCCTAAAAACATACATTTCACATATTGATAAATTAATATTTTATTTATTTTTATTATATTTTTTAATTTAAAAATATTATTATATTATTATAAATAGTGTCAAATATTTGTTATTTACTGTTGTGTTAACAAAACTTTTCTGTTCCCTATATTATTAACAAATTCCAACTATTTTTTTTCTGTAAAAGAAACTATCACATGAGATTTATTTAAATAAAAAAGTTAATTACAATTTTGAAAACTAAAACCAAGCAAAAAACTAATAGTATATATAATAATAATAATTAAAAAATATGATATGATGAAATAATTAAATATTATAAAATATTAGTTGATGTAAAATATTTAGAAATAAATTTATTTATTGTTTAAATTCAAATATCCGAAGAGATCTTAATAATTGATAGTGAACACATCATAAAATTTTCAGATTCTAATAAAACCAATAACATAATTTATAAATGAGTAATAATAATAATAATTAAAAAAAACATGATAGAATAAAACAATAAAATACTTTAAAAGGACAATTGAAGAAAAAATGTTTAAAATTAAAAATTTTATTTTTTTAAATTCAAATATTAGAGAATAGATATGATATTTTGGTAAGGTTACAAATTATTATTTATTAATCTAAAAAAAATCTAATAAAATCAAAAGCATAATTTGTAAATGAACAATAATAATAACCTATGTAGCATAGACATTGAGATGGATATTGATATGACAAACACGGACACGGAAATACGTATAATCTTTAAAATGTAGGACATGAATCTATATATTATATAATTATGAATTATATAAATTGACAATAAAGATTTATGTGCACAAGTATGATTCATTCTTTTTTTTAGCAGAAACATGTTTTTCATGGCTGGTTCAAAATGATTTATTTTTTATTTTTATAATCATAATAAAAATTTATACAATAACTTTGAGTTTTTAGAAAATTAATAGATTTTTATTTTTTAAAATTTGTTAGACTCGTGCTAGAATTGTTAGAAATATAACAAATATTTTTAAATTGGACACTTCACTCATACGTGTCCTACAAGTGTCATACGAGTATCGGTGTTCGATACGTGTCCAGCACGGACACACCATTAAAGAGGAGTGTTCGAACCTCGTAAATAATAACACTAATTAAAAAAATGATACAATGAAAAAATAAATACTATAAAAGAGTAATTGATGAAAAATATCTAAAAAAAAATTATTATTTGTTAAATTTAAATATTGAAACAAATTTATAATGTTAATAATAAATATATTAAGTTAAAAATAACATGACCTATACATATAACTTCTTTATTTGTTATTTAAAAGTTTTTGAGTATTCAGTACAAAATTGATTAATGTTTATTATTTTACAATAAGATATCAAACTCGTAATGAAGAAAATATTTGAATTTGGGAAAAACTAAATGATGTTTAGGAGTTGAATAAATTGATTCATTTAATTGAAGAAAAAGAGAAAATTTAAGGAACTTTTGTTTGAAGTATATCCGTTTATGATTTAAATTTCAAATTCAAACCTATTGTTTAAATATGTATTGAAATTAGTAGTCTAAAAAAGCTTTTACGATTAATTTAAACTTCTACTATTATATTATTAACCAATTCCAATTATTTTTTTTAGAAGCAGATGATTTTGCTTATATTTCTTCGTGCATCTCCGCAATATTGTAAAAGACGAAAATGTTATTCTTTTTCATCTTCTTTTAATGTTAGCTCTTTAGTTGTAATTGCTGTTAAAAAAAATCTCTTCACTTATAATTTCTTTTAGTTTTACCTTTTTTACTTTTCATACTTTTTCTGCTTAGAAAAAATCAATGTATTTTAATGAAGATCCTTCTGATCCTTAACAATACAAAAAAAATCAATGTATTTTAATGAAAATCCTTCCGATCCTTAACAATTACTTTCAGATTATACAATTCAAAAAATAATTTTCTAAGTCTAAAAATATTTTTTAATAAAAGAAATAACTTTCAAATTAAATAATTTGAAAAACACTTCTAATCACACATTCTAAAAGTTTTTTTATAAACAAATCTTCTAAATTATTGAATCCAATTTTTTTTCACGTAAAAATGACTTTTAAATTATATAATTTAAAAATTAAAAATATTTTATAAATTACACAATTTAAAAACTTTTTTAATATAAAAAGTATAATCTAAAAAGACACATTTTAACTTTCGAACTTTTCCATGCGACAAGTTTTAAGATTGGAAAATGAAAATTTTATATTGATGGAAGTGAGAAAAAAAAAACTCTTAGACTTAACTATTGTACAAGTCTTTGTAAGTGTTATGTCATTACCATCTTGAATCAACTATTAATTATCTACCTAGCTTATGGATGAATGGGATATTTAATTTTACAAATTAATGTTCTTATTATTAGGTTTTCTTAAATCTTAAACGAGACTTTTTAACCGGAACAAATTTAACTTAGTAAATTCTTCAATTAGTTTTTAATTATATTTTTAAACAAAAATGTAAAGATTAATTTGTAGCAGTTTTGAAATCATTAAAAATATAATGTGACAATTTTAAGGATTTCAAAAATTCATAACAAAATTGCTTATCTAAGAACTCAATTTAAAAAAAAATACTACACAAGAGAACTATTAGAAAAATGGAATAATTATGAGACTAATAGACTAATTTAACTTAATTATAGTTCATAAGTTCAAACATAAAATTATAACTTATAAATTATAAAAACGTACTAAAAACTTTTCAAATGATTCTGTTGCATTAATTTACTGCATAAAAACTTCTTTCAATATATAGTTTTTTTTTTATATTTAAACTATATTTTGCCTTTCAAACTTGCAACTCCAAATTGCGGTTCGCAGAAACAGAGAAACCTCTCACTCATAATTTAATCTTAAAATCAGATATTTGGATGAAGGAGTATTTTCAATTTCAAATACGTACACAACTTTCAGTACTATTTCCACATATTTAACAACAAATAAAAAATTTGTTGCAGATATCTCCTTTCTCTTCAGGAACTCATTTTTTTCTATCATAGTTCATTGATTTGGATACCCATTGCCGTGAGCACAGAAAGTTGTTGAATTTGGAGCCATAGTTACTACTTGGACCAAGTACGAGGCCTAAAGCTACCAACTTTGTTTGATTTTCTGAGAGATTTTCGATCAATTTAGTTTTCTTTTGTTGCTGATCCAGATGGTTTCCTGCTAGAACTGCGTTTTGGTTCTTGACTCCTATATTCAGGTACCCATTTGATGGATCTTGTTGAAATTGAAGTTGTGGCACTCATACAGTGATTTTGATTACTAGTTTTAATTGCCAAGGAAATGAAGGGAACTGTAATTCTAGATCCTGCTTAAGCTTTTGTTCTGAAAACTTGTTTGGTTCTTAGTCAAAGTAACACAAGTAGTTGAGCATGGTTGTTTGAGCTGGACTTGCTGAATTTGCAGTGTTCCAGAGGAGAGCTTTCACGTGTTATAGTTGCTATGTGCTATTTTTCTTTTTTGGTTTCTTCTATGCGATGAGGCACACTTCATACTTCTTTGTTGTTGTTGATCCCCCAAACCGAATCATATATATGAGCAAATTTAATGCGTGTCTTTGTATTTGTTTGTCAGGCTTATGAGTTATCTGTAAAATTGAATTGAACTTCTTTGACCAATGAAGATGCTGCTGGTTTTCTAGCTGGAAATAGTTGCCAGAGGTGGTGTTAATGGCATTTTGATCAATGAAAGTATGCATTATTAGTGTTTTTATCGGATATGAGTAGGTCTCCTTCCTTTAAAGTCAAAGAAGAGCTTCTTCCCAGTCTTGATCCTGAGTCTTTAAAGAGATGGATAGTTGGTTTTTGTGCTATTAGGTTTGATCTTGAACAAGGCCAGCTTGTAGAAGTATGTTATCCGCCTGGCTGTCTTACGAATGATGAGGAGCTGGAGATTGCATATAGTTCGTTTCCAGATTCTATTTCACAGCAACAAAACCGCTCAAGCATTCATGATTGTATCTTCTTTTTCCGATTTCGTAGGCACTTCAAATCTCAATCCATCAATGCCACACATCCTGAGATAACTGAAGTTGACAAGGACTTTTCTCCAAAATCCATAGATAAAAATAATGTTGGTAAAGAATTATCCAGTACAAGCAGTGTTAATGTTTCTAAATACATGTATGGTTTTGTCTTTAATAGACAGAGACACGATGAGAGGCTAAAGCGAGGAGGGGAGCAGAATTCTGTGGTCATTTTGTCCCATAGTCCTTATTCAAGTGTGTTTATTCCTTTGTTACAAATTATAGGTCCCTTGTATTTTGACATTGGTAAGATAGCACTGGAGCATATTGCTGCTTATGTTTCAGCATGGTCTGCTCCTGTTCCTGGGAAGCTAATGGATCTTCCTGTTGGGAATGAAATGCTTAAAGTAAACTTGCCACCTGCACACAGCTTGCCCATGGAAAATGGATTATCTTTTGAGGAGTCTGCTTCTCCTGTGGCACCTTTACTTCCTAATAATCAGTCTATTCCGCAGGGCCTTTTTCATGATGCAGATATTTTTGGTGCTTTCCGTGGCATTTTATTGCAGCTTTGGTTGTTATGGGAGTTGTTAGTCATTGGTGAACCAATTCTTATCATTGCACCAACCCCTTCCCAGTGTTGTGAGGCCGTTGCCAGTCTTGTGAGTTTGATTGCACCATTACTTTGCAGTGTTGACTTCAGGCCTTATTTTACCATTCATAATCCTGAGTTTTCACACTTGAACTCGATTCGGGAAGGGGAAACCTTTCCCCCGATGGTTTTGGGGGTGACAAATCTTTTCTTCCTTAAGGCTCTCCGTAACATCCCCCACATTGTTTCAGTTGGAAGTCTCCATCCTAGTTCAAATAGGGTTGCCCTTTCAATTAGGTCTTCTACTGGCAGAGTTTCTAGTAGACCTGATGGTGGGCTTCAACAACTCTCCCTACAGAAGTTTTCTCCTTCGAGTTTATTGAATGCAATCAAGCTACGGAAAGATGGTCCTCTTTGTCTCTTGACAGAACATAAAGAAGCCATTTGGACTACATATTCTGCCACAACAAAGCCCGACACCTCTATTTTAAATAGGCTCGTAGATGCTGGCATGTCACCAAGAGTTGAGGAATCAATGTCAGTTGTTAACAATGAGATATTACGGCGACATTTCTTGGAGCTGACAACTAATTTTTTGGCCCCTTTTGGTCCATATTTTAGGATTACAGCTCCATTGGAAGGATCTTCTCCTTATGTTGATCCTCCTTCTTTGCCTCGATATAGTGCTGATGAATTTCTTTCAAGTTTATCAACCAGAGGTCCAGGGAAGTTCATTTTGAAGAGAATGAAGTCTAACTGGCTCAACTTCTACAAGTAATGAATTTTATTTGCAATATTTTTTTTATTATCTTTTTCTACCTACCTCTTAGTATTAATAGTCTTTTACAGAGTGACCTTCCACTAAAATGTTAGTTCCTCAGACTTCACTTATTAGATTTTTGGTCTCTATGGTTCGTATGAATGTTCTTATCAGGCGGTTCCTGAATGGACCCAACTTCATGCCTTGGTTTCAGAGGAGGCGTGCTGTAGCTGAACGGGAACAAGATAGATTGTGGAGGCATGCAAGAATGAAAACTGATATAAGACAGCTTGTATCTAAAATGTCTGAGTTGGAAATTGTGGATTCCTTCAATGTTATAGAGAAACTTTTACATAGAGAATTACAGGTGATAACCTACCCTCTTAGGGTCCTCCAGTTTTGTTTATAACCAACTGTTCCTTTCTTTTGGTACTTTCCCCACATGAATAGACGTCTACATTTATTTTAATTGATATTTTTATTTGCTAAAGAGTAAGTATCTAATCTAATGTATTATGTCACAAGTTTTGGTAGTGTTTTATTAGAACTTGAACCCTTTTTCTACCAGCAACTTATTTGTAGTTTTGGATCCAACGAGGTAAATGATCAAATTGAATATACCAAGACCATTCTCAACACAGAAGTTATGAAAACTAAATATGTCTTATTTTATCTTGGAGATTCCGGGGAAGCAGTCATCCACGACAATGTTTGTTGTTTGTGTCACTTATTTAGTTTGTCAAAAAGAAAATATTATGCATCAAATATTGTTGGAGTTCGAGTATGAGTTTCGACGTTATGTGAAAAAACCTCATGTTTGAGGGAGAGATTGTTAGAGTTCAAGTGAGTTTGGAGTCTAACATTATGTAGAAATAGGCAAGTTAAACATTATATAAGTAAGAAAAATCAACAAACTTATTGTCTTAAGGTTTTTGGATTGTGTTGTCAAATTCAGTTATGCAGTTGACTTGTGGTCCATGTACAAAGATCTCTCCTGTATTTTCCTTCAAAAAACTCAAGAAAACTTACATTTTTTTTTCTTCATAGGTTAGGCACGCCATTACTAGCCTCAAGCACATTATTATTTATTGCATACTGTGGTGCAGGATATTATATGCGTAAAACATAGGATTGTTTTAGCTGTAGATCAAACATACAAAGTGCTTTTATATCTCAATCAAATGCAATTATCAGTTGCAGCAACCTGGAAATGGAGGTATTGATTCTACTGCAACTTATGAGAAACTAATGAGAGATCTTCAAGCAGTTTTCAATGCGCTTACAAAAGACATGCAACAACTCATGCTTTCAAATCCAGAAAGGGCATCCCTTCTCCAACGTATTGTGAATTGAATTGACAGGGCATCCCATCGAAAAAGCTGGGGACATGTATTCTTGGGGTTCTGAAAGACACCCTTGAAGTCATTGCCTCTGTCTGAGGGAACTTCTGTAACCTTTGACACATCAAAGGGTAAGACTTTTTTGCAGACATCCCGAATTCCTTTGTGAGCAAGCAAATCGTTCAATAGAACATTTTTGCTGATTATCACTTTTCTTCAAATAAACAGCTGTGCGGTTACCGCAATTTGATTGATCAAATCCCCTTCAAGAAGCAGACATATGAACTTGGCTCTTGACAAACAAATGGAAAATGATTTATTTGAAACTTGCCAAGTTGTATGTTTTCCTTTGTCGGTGATAATTGTGGCTTCATATTGTTTCAATTATGAACGACCATACTGTAAATTATTCAGTTCATTGTAGCCTTCGGTTATTCACTTCTGTAAATTATTCCACGCTCTCTTCAATTCCAAAACTCTCAAATATATACAATGGATTGTCTCTAAACTTGTCAAGATTCATTTACATGGATGGTATCTTGCACTGGCAGTTTCAAATTGTTATTTGCAAGTTACTTTGCAACATTATTTATTTAGCAACACAATATTGATACAATGATATTAATAATACTGCGGCAAGTATAATGTGCAGAATTTATGTCTGATTAGGCACTTTCTGAGAAATGCTTTGACACTTTTAAAAGCTTATCAAGGTGGAATCTGTCTAACTCTCCCCCTTTGAAAACTTAACCATTGGACATACTTAGACATATTATCAAGTATGAAGTTTCACCATGTACGTCTGAAACAATAAATAGTAATATTAGATCAAATAGAACAAGGACTGTGTAGTAGAAAAAAACTGAGTTGAGTCTAAAGTTGGAAGTTGATGCCTGTGTAATCTGAGAGCACTTTTTCTGTTTTTAATGATTAAAAAACTGACTTTGATTTTATTTTATATTTTAAAGATTGTCCAAAAAATAATGTGAACCAATAAGAGTTTCAGTCCAGTATAGAGTGATAATGATAAGAATGATTTATTATGATGATTATTATCATCATAATTATTAATTATGATTATTATAACATGTGTCAACCATGGCATCTACTTGTCACTTCAATGCTGAATTTGCTACATCCTATTGTAATTATATGGCGTGACTAAGGATTAGGACTCTGATTCATATGTTCATGAAAAGAAAGCTGAAGCTCAGTGGTACATGAAATTTTTAGGATGTGGACACTTTGTCCATCGGTCAAGGTTGGTTGCACCGCATTTAGTTTATGCTTACCATTTTAGGGTCACGAGCTCCAACCAAAATCACAACCCTCTACCAAACGCAACTCAGTGGAACCTACCAATTTTAGAGGGGGAATGGTGCTTCCCTTAGAAGTAAAAAAAAAAAAATTTGTTTACCTCACTGGAAATAAAAATGAGTGAAAATCTAAACTTCTAATATATATGCTATTTTACTCAACTAATTTTTTTGTCCTACAGTCCATAATGTTAATAGTTAATTTCATTTGTGATATCATGACTGATATTAGTGGGACAAGTTTTCATACTCAACACAGATCCAGTATGAATTTTCTCTGGATAATATCCACAATGTGAATATAACATGTTTTATTGAAGTAAAGAAGTAAAAGTTTGAACATGAGAATATTAAATATATGTAGAAACTAATTGAAAAAAAATATAAAAAAAACAAAAAGTCGTAGAAACTGATTGAACTTAATTGTACGAAATTATAAAATTGTTCAACTGATAACTGATAACAATGGACGTATTAAATATATACAAGACCAATCTTTTAGAACATTCTCATAGATAACTAACTGAGCTCTGCCTCTGGAAACAATATGTGGTAAAAGTTTTATTATACCAGAGAAGTGAGATACTTATATGCTAAGTGAGTAGTTATATGGTAACATCAGCAGGTCTTAATCATGAGCAAATGTTTTGTTGCTTGCCCTAAAATTGTGCTCCTTTTAGACGTATCTGAAGGATGTCACTTCTAAGTTACACGCTAAAGGGAAATTACAAACTAAAATCTCTGATTTTTTTTCTATGTGCATCAATTCCCTAATTTGATGTTTATATAAAATTGCAAGATAATTGATAGAACGACAACTTTAATCAAACACATAGAAGATGAAGGAGGATTCTATAAAAATTAAAAATTCCCGTTATGGAAAAGTGGGATAAGGGGAGAATAGTGTTGTAGAAGTTTGGGTTGATATGGTGCAACTTGACGCTGTATTGTACTATTCCCAGCTGCAACTTGAAACTATAGATGATATATTTTGATGTGAAAAGCGTTCACTTTATAAAATGAGTGCGTGGATGTGGATGGTATTGTTCTAGTTCTCATAATGTGAATGAATGAATAGCTCTTTGAGAAAAGGAAACTAACAAATGTGGTTCATATTATCCCACAGCAGACGTTGAAAATTCGCCACGTCTCTTCTTTTCTCTCTTTCAATCAGACAAATACTATAATTCTGTTGGGTGTACTGGCATGTGTCATGTATTTGTGAACCTTCCATTAGGGCAGCATGATATCATATTTTATTTCAATTTCAAAACTCTGGTAAAAACCCTTTTTGATGGAGAATTCTAGGTTGAAACGTATACTCCTGTCTCCTATAATTGTTTTAATATATGCAGTGGTGTCAGATAAACCAACCAAAAACAGTGTTAATTTAATTCAAAAGGGTAATTAAATAGGAACAAGTGACAAGAAAAATTTAGACGTGTTGGAAAATCACAAGTTCTGCTTAAATGATTGAATAACAAGGGAAAAAGAAGCCATACCTTAATGAACTTGTCTTTATGCCCAGAGGTCTATTCATTGGCATGGTCGAGATTCCATTTTATTATGGTTGTATTACGGAAAATTCTACTGGGCCTACTATATACTTATTCAGAAAAATGCAGTTACACATTCAAAAATTTACACCATTTTTATGCTATTTTCATTTTAGATAATTAAAAATCATTCCAACATTCTTTCTTTTTTTCTGCATATGCACACTAAGCAAAAAGATATAAAAAAAATGATTGTAATATTTGTAAGGTGTAAATATATTACACATACTGACTTACATTTTGTGGTCACTGTAACTGAGAAAGAGAGAGAGAGAGAGTTGTTTGTGTAGTAATATGCAAACAGGAAAAAAATTATATGAATGAAGATGACAAATAACACATCCCTTCAATTACAGAGTGTGGTCCTCTTGAAATGGATTGTTTGATACCACTTTACTTCGTATCCTACACACATTATGATTCTTCTCCTTATCCTGCGCACCCCTTCTGCTACTTTGTTCAATAGAGACAAAATCCACACACCAAAAAATGACTTACACACCCATCTACTACCAATTTCACCATTCCCATCCTCCAAAGCTGAACCATAATTGCAAATCCAACCAAGAGCCACCATGTCATCAAGTGGAACCCTTTGGAGCTATGAGGAAGAAAAAGCATTTGAGAATGCCATAGCTATGCATTGGATTGAGGAAGCCTCAAAAGAGCAATGGGAGAAAATTGCTTCAGCAGTTCCCAGCAAGAGCATGGAAGAAGTGAAGCAGCATTACCAGGTTCTAGTAGAGGATGTAAGTGCAATAGAGGCAGGTCACGTACCATTCCCCAACTATGCTTATGAGGAAACCACATCTTCAAATAAGGACTTCCATGGATCTTCCAAGGCCACAAGTTCAGATAAAAGATCAAATTGTAATTATGGAAGTGGTTTTTCTGGATTAGGCCATGACTCCACCACTCACAGTAGTGGCAAAGGAGGCTTGTCAAGGTCATCAGAACAAGAAAGGAGAAAAGGAATTCCCTGGACTGAGGAGGAGCACAGGTACTTTCCAATTACATTTACTATAACTCTTCAACTCTCATAGTAACTAATTCATCTTACTTAATCTATTCCATATATGATTCAGTCAAATTAATTCTATCTGATTCAGTCAAATTAATTCTATCTGATTCAAGCAGAATTCACTCCAGTGAGCTATGTGTACAAATTTGCTTATATGGGAATCCAGTTAAGAGGTAATTAACAAGTTTTCTGGTTGTTTTGTTTTTCAGGTTATTTTTACTTGGTCTAGACAAGTTTGGAAAAGGAGATTGGAGAAGCATTTCAAGGAACTTTGTGATATCTAGGACTCCCACACAAGTGGCAAGCCATGCACAGAAGTACTTCATAAGGTTGAATTCTATGAATAGGGACAGAAGGAGGTCTAGTATCCATGATATAACTAGTGTGAACAATGGAGATGTGGCTAGTAGTCAGGCACCAATTACAGGGCAGCATAGTAGCACAGTTTCTTCAAGTACAATGGGTGTAGGACAATCCCTGAAGCATAGAGTCCAGGGTCATATACCACCTGGTTTAGGCATGTATGGAACACCAGTTGGTCATCCTGTGGCTGCTCCTCCAGGGCATATGGCCTCTGCAGTTGGAACTCCTGTCATGCTTCCTCCTGGACCCCACCCTCATCCCCATCCCCATCCCCACCCCCATGCTCATCCTCATCCACCTTATGTTCTTCCTCTTGCTTACCCAATGGCACCTCCACCAATGCATCAATAACAACCCTTTTTTTGTTACTTGTAGTTAGTTTTTTTTTCTCTTTTTAGTATGGAATTAAAGTCCTTTATGTGGAAAGTCATAAATATTGTGTTTTTAAGTTCTACTCTAGTTTAAGCAAGGAAATTGCTGAATGAATCCAATGGTACTACTACTTACTACTTAGTTTATATGCCAGTATAGAGTTAGTTGATCTTGCCACTGTTCCTGTGAGGTGGTGGATGTAATGCTAAGAATTGCCTTGTGGTGTATACAGTGATAGAAGTGGCTTTAAAATACCAAGGCAAGGACTTGAAGTAAATGAACTTGTCTTTGTTATTAAGCTTCTCAATACCCTTCTTCACCCTCTTTCAGTGACCTACAAATTCTTTAAACAGATTTCTGTAACCTTGAAATTCTTATTTTTGGGCAGTTTTCTTATTATTCAAGTTTTTGGGTGACAAAAGAAAGGGAAAAGGAGAAGGTAGAGACGCAGGAAAATGAATGAGAATGGAACAGTGACTGGGAATTTGTGTTGGCAAAGAGCAAACTGTGATAGTATTGGTAGGAACATGCAATTCACTAACACAGTTCAGAAGTAAATATAAAAACTTCTAATTCGTTATTTAATTAAGCATTTAAGTTCCAATTATTTATTTGTTATTGCTGATAAAAAAAATAAGTATTAAATTTGGGGGTTTTATTTTTAATGTTTCTATTACTAATAATGTATTTTGTATCTTTGCTATGTATTAAAGATATTTTGCTTTATCAGACCATTGAATTATATTTGAAGCACCGTAATTCTTCTGTAAAACAAGCTAATTTTTATTCTGTTTAACTAAGTTAAAAGTTTGCTATATCATATAATTATTTGATAAGGTAATTTGTGTTACTAACTTCTAACATTTTTTATGAAATGTTACTTAGATTGTATTTGAGCTTCTAAGGTATTAACTTGATATTTTTTGCCCATTTATTTTACTTACTCACCACCATTTTATTCAAATTCATCCTATTATGGACCCCTTATACCATCTCTCTCTCTCTCTCATCAAACATCGTTTCTTTGTATATAGTTCATCCAAATTATAACGTAAATCCATTTATATTATCCATTTTCATTAGTCAAAAATATTAAAAACAATAATAGAACTTTAAAATTATCCTAATTTTAAGACTATTTAAAAAAAATTAATTATGTAATTTGTGATATTTATTTAAAGATATATGGTAGCCAAAAATTAAAATTTTAGAACAATAATTAAATGTATTATTTCATATTATCTTTTCTTTTTGTTTTCTTTTTCTTATTTTAGTGCAAATAATTATAAGAAGTATGCTAACTATTATTTATCATTGATCTTGGTACAAAAAGACAATCTTATTAAAACTGGAGACATTTTCAAGATGGTTAGACTAAGTCATTTAGTGAAAGTTTTCTTCGTAGATTAGACTTAAAAAGGTCTTGTTTGTTATGATTTTTTTATGGTGAGGATTATGATAGTTCTAACTTTATCAGAAAAGGTGGAAATATTTCTTAAAAATCTCTTTCTTCTCAAATTTTTTTCTCAACCAAAAAAAGTAGTTCGAACTTCTGAAAAAAAATCTTCTCTCCCCTATTATTTTTTCTCTCTCCATCTAAACATAGATAAGTGTGGAGGAGAGAAATCACATTTATTTTTGTTTGCTTTGAATTTATTATTTATTCTGCTTTTTAATGATTAAACTATTGCAATTGTAGATTAATAGAAAGGCTAATACAGAGCCACTGTGGAAACAACTCAAACATGCAGATTGATATCAACAACTCTTCTACTTCTAATATAACCATGCAATTTATCACTTATTCTAAGCGGATTTCTGGTGTATAATTTAATTAAATATACAAAAAATCTTCACCCAGCAACAGTTCTAACATCACAAACATAACTACATCTGAAGTAGTAAATTTTGAAGAAAAATCCTTCACAGCACAAAATTGATTAAAAGTAAATAAGTGAGTTGACCTTATGAAAAGAATTTAAATTCATAAATATGATTTTCACCCTTCTACAATTACGCGATATTATCGTCCCTAATTCAAGATCTAGAACTTAATCCCTAATTCAAGATCTAGACCTCTTGAGTTCTGTTGTAAGAAAACTATTTATAATACAATTCACAAGAATTTATTTTAATAATTTTTTTAACACATTATAATACAGAGACCAAAAACATATTTAACTAACACGTACAATGTATGTGAATTCATAATAACTCAAACACAATGAATGTATGTGAATTCTGGGGAGGGAGGAATTAATGGCTTTATGTCTACGTCTATGTTTGCTATTACTTCCATTCCATCTCCATCTTCTTGTTCAATGCAAATTAGACAAGGAATCCTGAACTGGAATCCCAAATTATTTCGGACAAGATCCACATATACAGCTTAATAAAGTTCACTTCATCAAATAGGTGTCAAACAAGATAGACAACAATTTGTTTGCTTCCACTGCAGCTGTTCCGAAACAGTATCAAGTTCACAACGACCCAATACAACTTAACACCTAAGATGTCACAACTACCGGAACCTTTGTTTTCCTATTGCACCTGAGATAGGAGAGTGCAAAAGACGAATTGAACCAGATTTCCCATTGTCCCAACCCAAAATTTCAAGCAGAACATTCATTTTCAAGCCCAAACCCAGTTGAAAAATGAAACGTTCAAAGTGAAGGTTATGCTTCTCTAGACAATATGAATCACTGGATGAAGATCTCTTTACTTAGATGGCTATATAAATAACCAAAAATAGAAGGCCTCAAGATTGAAGCATTAACCCAAGTTAAAATAGATCCGGTTATCAACTATACTTCTATTGAAGCCAACAAAACATAGGACGAAAACATAAATGGCAAATATTGGCTATCATACAAACAAGTTCAGAATTTCTAAGATTTTAAACAGACAATGAAAATAAAGGATGAGACCGACCACCACATATATTTCAGTTTTTATCGTTAGTTTTTCAGTTTTTACCATGAGTTTTTTTAGTTGAATCAGAAAATGTTAATTCTCATCATTCCCATTTGGTAACTATCAAAATTCAATGTTCAAATAAGGAACTGGGAAATTTTATCCTCTACACTTGCACTCTCCCTCTTTTTTTGGGATTCATCTCACCCTTCCGCACTTTGCTCGATCAAAGATGTCACTAAGATAGAATATACAAACACCCTGATAACTACTACGCATTTCCTGTGCTTACAAAAATCATCACCTCAGCATAATCACTTTGATTTTTCATGAAGATGGCCGTTCATGAAATAGAACAAGGAACTTTTTCGTCCCCACCTCCACCACATTGGAACCAGAAGTCGGCGTCGTTTCTTAATCTGTTTTCCTACAAAACATTAATAATAATAATAATAATCACCAATTTAGAATAGATGCTTCTCTAAAAATATTCAATTCTAAACTCTGCCAGGGCGCACAGTATATTAGTAGAGCAGACAATGAGATACTCCCCCATCCCCACAAGTAAATCCCATCAATGCCCAACTAGTCCAAATATATAAAAAAATAAAACAAGATCCAAAAGAAATAAGGTTGTGAAATTCAATAAATAAACCAAAGAAAGTTCCTTACTTTTTTTTTCAAAACAGTACATCCGCCATTGTGACTCCAAATTCACAAAAATCGGACCCAGGGAAGGCCAAAACTTCATCTGAATTTTGAGGACTTCCAGAACGGTTACCAGGCCAGCTTTGGAAGGGAAACTATTTTCCAGTTCACATCCAGGACTCTCACCCAGTAATACCTGTTCCAGTTGAACCCAAGTAAGAAATCAAAATATATCAAGGAGAAATAAGCTATGATATATCAGTCTCACATGTCACAACCATGCAACAGATTGAATACATCCATTAGAAATTAAGAATGACCAGCCAAATACACCACCCTTCATCCTGAAGGGTGCAATAAAATTAATGAAAGAGGAGGCACAACCCAAACAGGGATATCACTACAGATCATGAAGAAGGGCAAGAGAATTCACCTTGATTACTGCAGTTGCAGAAGATGATATAGATCGAAGATTATAGCTGCAGTAAAATGTATGTAAATCAACTAGAATAGAGCCCAATACAATAAGTATGAAAGGCGTGAACTACATACCCCCCCTCAAGAATAACAAGCAATTTTCCACCAGAGAGGCCATTCAACATATGCGTCATGTGTGCATAGCCAGAGGGAGTAATCTGCATCATTGATGAAAGTTTCATTGTATACCTCATAAAATACTGATTTACTATAGTCAAAATTGGTTAATTTAATTAAGTATAGAAAATTTTTTAACCCATCATCAAACAGTAAAACAGGTTTAAAGTTTTTTATACGGCAATTTTATGTAATTTATTGCACAGTCCAGCGAGTGATTCTAATCCAGTTAATAAATTCATAAAATTTAAAAAATAAAAAATAAAGATTGTGTTAGTAAAACTCTTACATCGCAACATCCTAGGGGATCACCTCTTGCAGCATCAAATCCAGCAGATACTATGGTAAAATCTGGATTAAACTCAGAAGCTGAAAAGAAACGCAATTCATTATTAATGTTTTAGAGAATATTGTATATTTTAAAAGATACAACCCCGGAGGGTGGGAAGATTAGAATATCATATTCTACAATGCCACTTCTTAAGATACACGAATGCTACAAGCTAATATTATTCTCATTCCTAAGTAACTTTAAAATCCATTCCAGTTACCAACAAGAATCAATCTTCCACAGCAGCATACCAGGCAAATTAGATCATAACCAAAAGCATATTATTGATCACATATAACCTATTAACAAATAGTTCAAATATTGATATAACGCTTACCAAATAGGTTCCAGTACATTAATTATTATTATATTAACATAACTGATACTTGATGTCATCCACCATTTTCCAAGATATTCTAAGAGGCGCTGTTCTGAAATTATTAATCAATCCATATTCCAAAAATCAAATGAAATAAATTCCAATATCACACAATGTATGCTAACCTATAGGAAGAACAACATGCTGAAATGCAAAATTGTAGTCATTGTCACCAACTCCTCCTCGGCTCCATGGAATATTCACACAGTACCCTTCAGCGCCCATACTGCCTACCTGAAAATTTAAATGGATTTAAATGAGGAATTTTATATAGGCATTTTACACCCAAGTAAAAATATGCTGCAACCAAGCGCACAGAACAATACAGAGGCACGCTAAAAAACCACTTGATCAAAAGCACACAGCAATAACATCCATAAAATATCAACATTACTAAAGAAAAGGCACATTCCCAGATGATCTTCAAAAATTTTACAATGGAAAATATGCTGAACTCGATAAAACCAATTCAAATCTATATATCTGCAGGAGCATGACAAAGTCAAAATACTCAGTCTAGATTCTAATTTCATTGAGATTAGCAAAGTTACATCACTCAATGCAATACTTATCTTCATCTATTTTGGTTTATTATTAAAAAACTCTTTACCATGAAAGAAAATATTCCCACTACCAGACCAAAAAGCACCTGGCTAAGTTGGCCAGCAGCATCAGTTTAATTTGAAAATTTGCCGGCAGTCATGTACCTCTTCAGCAGCTCCAGTACCAGGATAAAACTTTCCACCCTCATGTCTATGCAATGATATATACAAGACCTACAGGTAAGAAAAAAACTAGTTAGCACCAGTAAAATCATGAAAAGGTTATTGGCTTAGTGCCTTTAAAAGATCAAAAAAGAAAAAGAGTAAGATTAGCACATAGCTAAATTTCATCCACAAAAGTGGTGGAAAAAGAAAACAGAATTTAATATTAAACAGCTCACCGATTTGTTCTGTTCAAATATTTCTTGTGTTCCATTTCCATGATGAACGTCCTGTAGTAAATTAATAATCATGAAGCTCAATCAACTCTTCATTTAATAACAATTAGGCCCCATTCAAAACGGATTTTGGAAAAACACATAACTTCATAAAGGCATGAGTGGCAACATTACCCAATCTAAAATTAGCACCCTCTTAGCCCCTGCAGCTTGAGCAGCCAATGCTGCCACAGCAGCATTATTGTGAAGGCAGAACCCCATTGCCTGTCTTACACCAGCATGATGACCAGGAGGCCTAACCTGATTTATAGAACAAAAATAAAGTTAATAAGTAATTTATACCTACCTTTAATAGCAACTAATGACGGTAGTTATCAGAGGCAACTCAATGGTTCACACCAAGGCAAATCCATTTTTGGCACGTCCAGAAACAATTGCTGATGCCAGATCAGCACATAATCCAGCGGCCAACCTAGCAGCAAGTGCTGAATGCTGATTGGCATATGTGTCTGGAGTGAAATAACTGCAATCACATAGAGACGTTAATCATAATGAATCCTGTCAACATAGTTCAAAAAGCATTAAGCATCTTTACACTAAAGGATTGAATGGAATCATAAATTATTTATTATTCCAATTACAGGAACAGGGTCCAAGTAATGGTACATGATAGAGGAGATTTCTGCTTAGGGATAAAAATCACCAAAGAGGACCAACTAGAGTACTTGTATTAAAAAAGAGAAATGCTAACAAAGTCTTCTAGCATACTACTATCCACTGAAATTTATTAGGGAACACAATGTTGTGGGTCCCACTTCTTATTTAATGAGTCTCACTCACGATTTTATAGTTGACAAAAAATTTTAAGCAAAAGTACAGAGTGTTAGTTATCACTCTAAAATGACATCAACATCAAAGCAAAAAATAAAGAAACAAAATATGCATTAGAGAGAAACAGAGAGATTAATGCACCTAGAGAGTGATTCAGTTGTAACCTCCACAGACTCAATATGCTCCAAAGAATGAACCTTCAATTCCAATACCGTAAAGGATAAGATTGGGTAAAGATTCAAGAGTTACTTCTTAGATAAACTGATAAAGGAAATGGAGGGGCAAGGAGCCATATATTATGTTTGAATACAAAGTTTATCCATTAATACACCCTATCAAACAATAGTAAGCATATACCATTAACAATTATGTCTAGTAATTGAACAGCATTTGTTTGCAGCCCTAGTGTATCTCACATATTCTTCATTAAAAAAGTAATTGCATAGGCAATACACATGTATGTGCCCATGTACATATTCATCAAAGATACATAGAAATCCATTACCAGCATTTGTTTGCAGCCCTAGTCACATATTCTTTGTTAAAAAAGTAAATGTATGTGCCCATGAACATATTCATTAAAGATCCATTACCGTAATAAGTTCTTCTGGTGTGATTTCCCTAGAAGGAATTGAATAGCATTTTCCAGGAAATATGCCTGCATGATGATCAACAACACTATCAAATACAAGAATAAATTGAAATGAAATCAGTGGGAGTACTAAACTGTAAATATTGTTGATCAAGAAAAATGAATGATTGCAGCAAATATTTAGAATAGATAAATACCGGCTCTAGCAAGACTAGCAGCAATGGCTTGAAGACGATCTGGCCTCTCAGGATGTGGAGGTGATTTCTTTTCAACCTACGAATAACCCAAAAAACACCAAACAAAATATTATCACAGAAACAGACACGCATTACGAAGTATAAAAACCACCTGCAATCATCACAATTAAGAGAGTTGAGATAAATAAAAGAGACTATATTTGAGAGTGCTTGATCACTCCCCTCATATGTTCTCATATTTATATATTTATATTGATAGAATTATAATGCGTAGAGGGAAGAGCAAAGATCAAAACTAGAGTCCTAGGTACAAAAATAAATACAGCTCATACGTACAGCATATAGCAGTTTTTCAATACAACTACTTTCTACCTATATTTAATACCTATTTTAACAATAAGACACAATAGTATTGCCAAAATACAATAATAATAATCCTACAGTGCTGAAACTTTTGCACACGGCATTGCAGTCTGTAGACCATAGATTTCAGTACGACAGTTTCCATGATGAAGATTCAGATAATTGTTTAAATAGCAGATGAATAGAATTTTCATTGAAGGGTGCATAATCTTCATTAAGCAAGCAAAATTATTGTCTGATAGGAGTATTTGTCCCAGAAATTGTTTTCCCTCTTACTTCCCCTACTCTTAATCAGATATGGTTTGTGTTGCCTGCCATAGATAAACAAACCCTTGCAATTCTAAGTAGATGATTATGAATAGTGCAGGAATAGACAGAGAACTAAGGAGAGGAAGAGATGCTGCACACCAAATGTGTTGACAACAACGTATTTATCTTATATACAAAGTGATTTGCAGTCCATCAATTACCAAAAGAAAAAATAGAAACTAAGTGGAGGAGCCCTTTCCTGACATTATATGTGCATAATAAGAAATCAATGACGCACTTGTATATAGAACACATTAATAGCATAAATTCAGACACTAGAATCAATGTTTTCTAAGGGCTTGTTTATACCAACGTCTCCATTAGCTTCTTTTAGAAGTGAAAAATAAGAGGAAAAATTAAAATTAACTTCTTCATAAGCTAAAACTAGCTTATACATAGCTAATTAGTAGAAACTCTCTCATTTAGTTTATCTAAACTTTCATTTTTTTAACTCATGCACATACTAATTTTAGCTTACAGAGAAGTTAATTTCATTTTTTTTCTTCTTATTTTTCTCTCCTAGAAGAACTAATGGAGAACCTCGTCCAGACAAACCCTAAAGCTATCAAGATATGAATACAATATACCACTTCAATAGAAAAGGAAGTAGAAACATTTTTCAAAGCAATTCAGAATGATTAAAACTAAAATGGAAGCAGTGTAATCTTGAAACATGTAAAAGCTTACTAGAAACAGATCATATACAAATTTAAAAGATTGTATGTAATATGAGAAGAACATATGAGTGTACTTGAAGTTTTTAACTAAATCGGAAAACAGTAGGCAGCATTAAAAAGGACACAAATAATACTGCACATATAATTAAAAATACATATTAACAGCAATTAAATGTTTTCAAAATATGAAAGTAGATCCTTGGAAAGAAAAAGGCCCTACTTCAACATAGTATCACCGTAAGTTTGCAGTGTCACAACACAAATACATTTGTCTATAACATTCCTAGAGTAGGATGAGCACTGAAAATCCTCTCTTCCAGTTTGACGTATTCAGAACATAAAACATGGAAGCACTGGAGTTTGTTGAAAATAAAATAATTTGTATGCCTTTTTTATTGGATAGTAAACCAAATTGACACGATCTATATGAGCTAGTAGGTTACAAATAAAGCTTAGCATCCATTTTGAAATGGGGTAAAAAAGGAAATAAAATATAAGCTGAACCATACTTCTGCATGCAACAACATTCTCTCATCAAAGCCAATTGCCGTAGAACTATTTGCCACTGATTCCTGTGAGCCAACATCTACAGAGATATAGATCAAACTTAAATAAATTTGGAGCTTAATATCACATTAGACTGGGAAAACTCGTACAACCATATAAAATAATCATATCATAAGAATCAAAATATGGACTTATAAATTAGAATGACAGACTACCACTTCATGCCATTAGGTAAATCTACAGAAACAACCGTTCTAGTTAGAAATATCACCCTTATTGTGAGTTTATAATACTGATACCCAGCCTGTATAAATTTATTTTGTCATAGACACTCCATTCGTACACCAAGCTCCCTAGGACTTTGGGTTTCCTACACACATCTCTATTTTTAAAACCTACGAAAAAGATAAAGAATTAAACTAGAAACTGTAGTGCAGATTTTCATAAACTATAATTTTGTTCTTGAATTAATGTTTTCAATAATACTAACAAAAGGTTATGACTTTAAATTCAATTAGTGTCTTATGTTAATTTTATTTTATGTCTTTCAGCATCCTTTTCTTCACATTACCTTGAACAGGCAGGGCCAGGTATAGCTAAGGGAAACCAACCATATGTTTTCATCTATGATCTATAGGTTCTTCCTATATAAAGGTTTTTTTTAAATATTATAATCAATTCAGTCTTTTCTTAATAACATATATTTTTTGCGAGTGCTATTGATTTAACCCAAGGTTCCCAAAGCTAAATGATTACAAATAATGACAGCAGATGAAGTTTCAAAAGTAATAATAAAACACTTGGCTATGACAGCTTATAATGACCGGCCATAAAGGAAATCATAAACAAAATTGAAAAAGGACAGCTCGACAAGATTCCTTGCCAAATCAACATTATTTATGGTACCAAAGCAACATATAGAGCAAACAACATTTGGATTCAATTATAATCATCACAGACTTATTAGCCAAGTATGCATATACACCTTTCAGTCCTTTTACATCTCCATGGACTTCAATCAGATCCTCGTCTTGAGCTAAAGGAGATGCAAAAAACCCATGGCTGAGGATTTTAGACTCCCTGTGCTCCCCACATATCTGCATGTAGAAGATAACACTAAATTATTCACCAAGACAGAGTGATCCGTAGCATTGATAGGACGACTAGTTTATAGTTTATCATCAAATCAAACACATTCCTACACATCAGAAAGAAACTCATGACAAGGAATGGCATAAGATACAAAAGAAAGGTAAATCGTAAACATACATCGCAACAGTCATAGCAATCCAAGTTAGTCATAGTACAATTTCTGCAGCACCACTTTTTTATTTCAAATTCCACACACTTGGGTAACTGAAACGGCTCCCAATCACTGTCATCCTCGTCATCCTCGTCAAACACGCCATCATTTTGATACATATCCTGAAAGGTCAATTCCTTCTGCAGCCTGGCCCTCTTAGCAGGCTAAACAAACGACAGTCAGTCACACAAAGCACAAGATGTTCAATGTAAAATACACTGTCCTAAGAAGCAATAACAAAAACTTCATAAAAATACTGGTACACAATAGAACAGACACATACAACATCAGGGTCGGTAACTGCATTACTGGCATCAGAAAGCGAGTTGTCGAGTGCAGCAGGAGCAGGAGAAACCTGTTTGTGAAGACTGTTCTCAGCTTCCCCATTTGTTAAACGATTCGTTTCACGAGCTCCACTACCCATTGCAATTTATTCGGAAACCTAGCAGCTACCACATTTCCTTACAGTAAGACAGCGTCACCACCAAAATTACACAACAAAGATAATGGTCCTATGACTTCACAGACAAATTAGTGAAAAAGTACAGTTTTTTTATTTCTTGTTAAAATGGGTCTATAAATAGGAGAAAGAAATTTAACAAGAAAATGAAAAGACAAAACAAAATAAAAAGAGGAGAGAGAGAGAAGTACCTTTGCTATGGAAACGGTTGGGAGTGAGTAGAATTGAAATAGGGGTTTGTGAAGGGTAGGATTGATAAAGAGATCTAAACGGGTAAAAAGATTTTAAAAAAAGGAGAGAGAAAAATAAAAGAAATGAAACTGAGGGAAGAACAGCACATAGAAAAAGAGGGCGGTAAGTCTTACCAGTAACGGGTTTGGACTTTCGACAGCCTCGCTGTCTCCAAGACTCACTCTTTGTTTCACGATTTGCTCTCAAGAGTGGAATGAAAGGTGAATTTAAATGTTTTTTTTTCTTATCTTTGAAATGTTTTTAACTTGAGTTTGAATTGAGGATGGGAAATGTAAGAAATTTGAGGAGTGAATGTAAGAATTTAAGAAAAAAAAGTGCCAAGAAAGTGATGTAATTTGATTTAGACTTAAAGTGAATTTTTTAATAAAATTTATTAAAGTCTTTAAGTATTTTGATTAGGGTTTAGGGTTTATGAGAGTATTTTGATTTTTTATAAACATGTAAAATGCAAAATTACAAATTTATCATTTATTTTTATACAAAATAATAAACAAATATGATGTATTTTTTTTTAACTTTGATGTATTAAAATTATGTAAGTTATTTCCAATATAGTTGAATAATTAATTTAAAAAAAAAAATAAGTTACTTGACAAAAAATAATTTATGTATAATTTACATTTTTGTTTCATAGATTTGGGGTAATATTTAATTTAATATAGTGATTTATAAACACAATCAATTTGGTCCCATGTTTTTTTTTAAAAAAAAATGGTTTCTTTGGTTAAGTTTCCACCAACGAAATTTTAGGGTTTGAAAATTGGGAAAATAAGATTGAGGGAGGTGGAGGCGCCACTGCATTAGAATTCTTAATATGAAGGAGAACAACAACATACATGTAGCCCACGGTATTGAAAATATCTTATTGCTTTTCAGTACAATAATTGATGGGAAAATTTCATGTTTGAGGAAACAAAAAACAAATGAGATTGACGTGTCAAAGTATCTTGTTTGATCTTACGTTTTGGAGCCAAGGTTCCAAAACATGCTTCCAAGAAAAATAGCTACAGTAGTGATAATAGAAATTTCAGGACAGTGTATTGAGAATTGTGTCAGTAAAACCAATGATGTTTCCACAAGCAAGACATGCATTGGGTGAAGAAGAAAGTTGAGTACTGTGAAGGAAAATAAATGTCTTTCGAATCACAAGATGGAGTATTCAATTCTTTAACAGGTGTCCTCAGAATATAAATCTCAGGACAGTGTATTGAGAATAAAAATCTCAGGACAGTGTATTGAGAATTGTGTCAGCAAGACCAATGATGTTTCCATAAGCAAGACATGCATTGGGTGAAGAAAAAAGTTGAGTACTGTGAAGGAAAATAAAGGTCTTTCGAATCACGAGATGGAGTATTCAATTCTTTAACAGGTGTCCTGAGAATAGAAATCTCAAGACAGTGTATTGAGAATAGAAATCTCATGACAGTGTATTGAGAATTGTGTCAGTAAGACCAATGATGTTTCTATAAGCAAGACATGCATTGGGTGAAGAAGAAAGTTGAGTACTGTGAAGGAAAATAAAGGTTTTTTGAATCACGAGATGGAGTATTCAATTCTTTAACAAGTGCCAAAGACCATACATAAGCAACCACCATTCTACTTCTGAACTCAAAATAATTCTAATAATAAACAAAACATTATAGCCCTTTTAGACCTTAGTCACACCCCTCCCTTGGTTCCACTAACACAGTCGTCGATGTGTCTGCCTCCCTCTCCTTCAATATTTTTTTTCCAATTTCCAAACCCTAAAACTTTGTTTATTCCACGTGTGCAGACCAATGTCATTGTGCGCACATCATCAACAATTAACACTGTTGGTGGAAATTTAATGAGAGAGAGCAAATTGAATATTTTAAAAAAACCTTGAAACCAAATTGATTTTTTTTTTAAAAGCCATTATATTAAATTGAGTATTTACCCCAAACCAAAAAAATAATTATACCTAATATTTACATGTAAAATTACGAATATACGTAAACAATTGTAAATATATAAATAAATAATTTAAATATTCATAAATTTTAAAATTATAATTAGAAAATATTTTTGTATTGAATGTAAATAGTATTATTACATTTATAATAATAATAATTTTTTTTATCGTAAATAACTATATATATTTATACTAAAATTTCATTTTATTATTAATTTTATTAAATATTATTATTTTATTTTATTCAAATATTTGTGTTAGTTAAATTTATGTAATAGTTAATATTTTTAATTAAGTATAATTTTTATTAATGAAAAATGTAAAAAAAAAGAAGTGAAAAATGCATCAAAAGAATATGAAATCATGCATGGTTCTCTAAAAATAACCATTGTGCCCAAGTGCATGCAAAACAAAAAAAAAAAGACAAAATTGGAAAAACCACATTGGTAAATCGACTTTCCATCCATGAAGTTCTCCTTATTTCAAGGGGATATGATATTTACTTTTCATGAGTATATCATTTCTTTATCTTCTGTGTAAAATCATGATCCAAATAAGTGTTTTATACCTTTAAATTCTTGCTCGTGAACAATATATTTATAGAAAATATAATTATAAAAAAGTAATTGAATTATATAAAATTTAAAAAATTAAATGTTTTTATCTAATAATAATTGAGAAAACTGTTAGCCAAAGTTCATTATAATTGTTTTTTTTTTCAATACTAGTTAGAGAAACTCTTTCATCTACATGGATAAGAAAGTGAGAAAAAAATATTAACCATACTAATCAAAATATAACATAAGTAAGTTTAACTAAAAAGAATCAATATCAAAATAATGTATCAATCGAACCGAACGAGACCTAAAAGTTTCGGTATCCAATTCTGGCGATCGACCGACATGTTCAAAATATATTAAGATCGAGAGGATATTAACAAACCTAAACCGTACGAAAAAAGTTAGGTAATAGCCTATTAATCACAATCCAAAATTTAATCTGCCCCAATAATAATAGGTTCATAATAAGCATACAAAATAGTCATAATTTCTAAGAAAAAATGTACATTATTATCGCGCATTATTTACATCAAACACTTAATACTGAGTCCTTACTTAAGAGTTGGAACATCTTTTATAGATGTCCTCCCGACCGAGAGCCTACACCGAATACTTACTTAAGCGTTAGACCACCTTTGACAAGTGTCCTCTCGACCGAGAACCTATGAAATGAAAGCTTGACTGGAGTGAAAGAACGAGAACAAGAAAGGGAGAGTAAGCTAAACTAGTATGAAAGGTTAAAAAATAAGTGTGAACCAACCAACCGAACCAAAATTCAACATACATACAAATTATGTAATTTTATTTAAAAACATAAGATAAAATTTGGTCATCACTTAAAAAAAAGTTCACCAATTCACAAGTAAAGAAAAGTAAAATAAAATGATGATTTTATTCTATTGAAAGTAAGATGTATACAAAAAATTAACAAATAAAATATAGTCACTGTCGTGTCTAGTTGTGTTAGTATTTTCTTGTATTGTCAAAATAATATTATTAAAAAGGTAAAAGATAGATTGTTTAATTTACTGTTTGTACAATAAACGCATTCATGCAGTGAGAAAATAAAAACTAAAGTGACTAAATTATATATACTAAAAATTGTAATATAGTGGAAGAAAAAAAAATGTAACAAGAAAGGATAACATTATGAAAATAAACACATCAGAAAGAACGTAAATGATGATTATTTTAATGACAAGTATATCGAGGTCATAAATAATAATTTGTCTGTAAAAAATATATCAGAAAATAATTAAATTTCAAGATAAAAAATATGTAAAACTTTGTTGAAAAATTGTTTGAATTATAAATTTGTAATAAATTAAATAAATCAAAGTAAACAAATTGTAAGAGTAGAAAAGTGATTTTTTTTAAAGATTATAATATTCGATTTAGATGGACATTCATGCCCATATACAAATAATTCATATTTATTTTTCATATAGAATAAAATTATTAAGTGAGTTTCCTATTTATTTCTCGTATATTTATAAAATTTCTTATCAATAAGAATAGATATTATAAAACAATTAACATTTTAAATTTTTTTAAAATGACATTCACATTTTCTTTTAGGTTAAAAATTCACATTTTTATATTATTAGTTTTAAAATAAATAACCGTATTTCTTATATTTTTAGATCACCATTTTATTAAAAATATAAAAGAGAAAAGTGTCCTGTTAAAAGACTAGACCAAGTGTAATTTTTTTTTTAAATATAAGAAAGGTAAATATTTATTTTAAAATATGAATGCAATGTTGGATAATATTAAGAGAAATAAGTGTACTTTTTTAATTAATTAACTTATAAAATAATTTAAAATGGATAATTGTTTAGGACAATTTTGAAAGAATTGGATGAGAAAAAGAAAGTGATAGTGATATATCCTATTTTCAATCATTTAAAAATTGCATAATTTTTTAAATAAGGAGACTAAGAAGTTGTAGAATTACTAATTAATATTATTATTAAATAATAATTTTTTTATTTATTTAATAAAAGTTAATGCAAGCAGAGGGAGATATAGTGAATAGGGTTGGGAGGAAAACACTGGTGAAGTGGATCAAGACTCATAAATTATTTTTTATTTACTTTTTTTTACCCCTTTTAGATATTTTTATAAAAACCCTAACCTTTCAGTTTTTTCTCTTTCAATTCCTACTTGCTTTACAGTTTCAACTGCTTCCTCTGCCAAGGTACTTCTCCTTCTCCACTCTGCTTATTCCAACAACAGCAAAAGTACATGTCTTTTCTTTTTACAATGTGTCTATTAAGTTATAACCATTGTCTTTGTTGTTGTGTAAATTTGGTGGTGACTCTGTCTCATCGTAAGAATTGTGATAGTTGTTAGGTTTTCGAAAATTTTGTTGGGATTTTTGCGGTTGAAGACTGCATTGCTAATGGCCTCGAGTAAGGTCTGAAACTGGTGTGCTGCTTAGTTGCTGCTTTATGGATGAAAAACTGCAAGGTACTGGTTATGGGTACTGGACAAAGAATGAATCAGTGACTGAGGTTGAATGAGAGAAGATGCAGTAAATGGGTTGATACAGTATTTAGCTATATGTCTTATTGAATGGAAATTGTCTTACCATCCACCAAAGTATATTTTGAATTTAATGTCAAATTAAATAAATAGGTTTCTTGTCCATTTCAAGATGTGAACGATGCTAGTCTTCACATTGTTGGCGCTGGCAGTGTATACAATAATTTTTTATGAATAACTTTTTATAGGATTATTGTTTTACAAAGTCGACTTTTGCATTGAAACCGAAAAGGATCCTTGGCACAGCATTCATTTGGTTGGAAATTATTTTGGGGCCGCCTCATTAATTTTGGGTATACGAGAATATAGGAAGTGGTATGGATCTGTCTCGGCATGTATAAACCACTTGGAGTGTGCTGAAAATCTTTCAATTTCATTGTCACGATTTAGTCTTTGTTGAGTTTAAATAATCATTTTGCAGATATGAGCAGCTTAGTTTTTAGGTAGGCTGTGCTGTGTGAGGGCTTTTAAACCCATTGGAGGATGATTAGGGCTGTCATTTTTGTTTTTTCCATCATTTCACCTGCTGTTGACCTGCAAAATGACTAAATTGTTTAGGGTTTAGGATTTATGGTTTAAGATTTAGAATCTAGGGTTTAGAGTTTATGATTTAGGTTAGGGTTTATGAGTTAGAGTTTATGCTTTAGGGTTTAGGGATTGAATTCATTGAGCACACATTGAATGTGTGGAAGTTGCAACTAAATCAATCTTTAGATGTGTTAATCTCTCTCTCTTCCTTTCTAAAACATACATTGTTTTTTCATTTTTTCCTTTTTGATATTGATGCATTTTTCTAGAATGCTGACACCATTTCCTATTGGTTAAATTTATTGGAAACTACAAAACCTGAGCGAGGCTCATTAAATAAGAAGTGATACCCACAAAAGAGTGTAATTTTGGTGGTGATGTTGTCTTATTCTGATGAATGTTTTAACTTCTAGGTTTTGCAAATAGACTAGTGGGCAGTGGAGCTCTTAAAATGAATTGTGTAAAGAATGGGGAAGCTGAGAACAATCCTGACAAGGTAGCTTCTCGAGCTCCTTTACACGACAACTTGCTTTCTGGTGATAATGATGCAGTTGCTGACTGTGAGAAGCTATCAGAATCACATCTTGACGAGAGCAAGTTTGATGTGCAATTCAAATTATGGGCTCTTCGAATTCCTTGCCAACATTGCAAGGTTGCCACTCGAATCCTCAATGGGTTGGTACCTTGCTCTACCCATTCCTTCTATCATTTGCTTTTGTTTTTAACTTCTTCTTTATTGATTGTGTAGTTACTTATTTGACAAGCCCCGAGTCAAACCTATCATTGAGGACCCTACCTGTGACAAAAACCGTTACCTTATATTCTCCGACAAAGTTCAGAATGAAGGTGTGTATGAACTTTTGCTTCTATATTCTTGCCACAGAAATTCTTATCTATTACTTGTTTTGAATGTTGTGGGGCAGATTTATCTGATATTCCAAAACAAAAGGTTGATGAGCTCAATGGCTTGTGTAAGATTGAAGTTGTGCCCTATTCGATGACACTAGGGTATTCTTATTGGAGTGCAGGTGAGTGAGTGAAATGTGCTGTTAAACCATACTGCAGAGGCTGCCTTTCATCATGAAATTTTTTATATTGATGGAGTAGTTGTTTAAAATGCCTCTTTACGCAGGAGTATCATAATTTTGATAAAAAAATTACATTTTATTCTTATAAAAATATATTAAGTGGAAAAATATAGCTATCCTATTATTTAACAAAGTGATATTGCTGTGCTACGTTGGTATTACATTAGTTAGAAACATTTTTTAATGATTCTTTTATTTCCTATAGTGTGCTTTCCCCCATCCTAAATCATTTACAACTGTACAACAAATTTTGTGTTTGTAGATCATGTGCTGAAGCAGATATTGCCTACTGGAGTGGAGGTGCCTTCATCCTTTGAAACAATAGTTAAGTATTTAGTTGTTTGACCTTTTTAAATGCTACAAATGTAACTTTCATTTTTTCATCCCCTCAGTACACATGCTTTGTTAATTCCTTAATTATGTTTCTGATGGGAGCAGTGTTCATTTTCTTTCACAATTGAATTTGTTTGATCAGCCACTGATACCAGGTAAACTAACAGCTGTTCTACGTATACAGGTCAAATTGCCCATTTAAACCTACACGATGAATTACTTCCCTACAAAGATGTTATCGCGAAGGTTATTTATGATGTATGTGTGACTACACTAAGGTTTAAGACTTCAAGTCTCAGTTTCAATATATATTTTTTGCATAGTCTTGTTTATTTGTCAGATATGAAGATGCAATGATTGTCTTACTGAATTCTGTTTTTTTAATTCATTTTTGGTTGGAATAGTCAGAATTAGACCGTTGTCTGTTCTGGTATATAACATAACTATTGCTGTGGCATATATGGCTTCATATCACTGCTACTTTTAGGGCAATGTCAGAAGGAGCAGAGAGGAATTTGGACTATAAAGTGCTATAACAACCTTGCCTACTTGGCAAGGTGTATTATGGCAAAAGGAGGTGACTGAGAGAACAGGGGAAGGAAGGATCTGGGTGAGGTAGGCTAGATTGAAGTGAATGGAGAGGCTTTGGGTGGGTTAGGTTATTCTATGCATCTCTAGAATTCCCTTGCTATTTTTTTATTCCCGCACTTTCAGTCTTAACAAAGGGGACTAGCTCTACTTTAAGGAGCTTGGTCTCCCAATCTTCTGTCTAATTTGAGTTCCTGTTGGATCTATTTGATGCAGCTTCCTCATTTTAGTACTATGTTTCTGGCATGCATATTTCTGTGTTGGTTCATGTATGTTTGAAGCAAAAATGAATGATGTTATTCTACAGACTAAGATATTGCATTGATGTCTGTATTTGTTTCAATAGTACGCCCTTTGCAATTGTTACAAAGATGTCCATTTGAAGATTCGTTCATGATTTACATTTAAGCATGCTGTATTATACTTGTTCTTCCTATTAATTATTATGTTTTCACTGTTTATGCAGAAAAATTATCCTAGAATCAAAACTATTGTCAATAAAGTTGGAACCATTACAAATGAATTTCGTGTGCCAGAGTTTGAAATTTTAGCAGGAGACCATACTATGATCACAGAGGTGAAGCAATATGGTGCCACTTTTAGGCTTGATTACAGTTTGGTTTATTGGAATTCGAGATTGGAACATGAACACAAAAGGTTAGTGTCAATGTTCCAAGCTGGGGAGACCATTTGTGACATGTTTGCCGGTATAGGTCCTTTTGCCATTCCTGCAGCACAGAAAGGATGCATAGTCTATGCAAATGATTTAAATCCAGATAGCATTCACTATCTGAGGATTAATGCCAAAATCAATAAGGTTGATGATCGAATTTATGCTTACAACATGGATGCTAGAAAGTTCGTGTCCCAGTTGATGGAAGTGCCAAATACTGAGGTTACATCAGCACACTCATCCGAAGTGCCCATTTTGGATACTTGCCACACATGCAGGGTACAAGACAATGCTGAATCAAATTCTGAAAATGAGTTGCCAACTGGTAATATCTTTATGGTAAATAACTAAAAGTATCTTAATTATGATATGGAAACATGTTGCGTAGTAGTTAATACTAATATTCCCATTGTAGTTGATACAAAAGACAGTAATAGTGGTTTAGGGGATGTCAAGGGTTCAACTACGCACACTGCTACATCTGTAATTGCTGGTAAAAGATCTTCTAGTTATCGTGAAGGTATTCCACAAACTGCAGTATCAAATCAGGCTGTCACTAAATGTAGCTGTTACTTGATCGTCTTCTAGCTTGTAAAAGATTTAAAAGACAACCTTTTTTGTTTAATAGTCCGCATCTTCTAAGGAAACAATTAAAGTATTGATAACAATAATCTTTGTAAGTTTTGTAAGTAAAATTACAGTTGCTTTCATTTGACAGGGGATGTAGAGGCTCATGAAACTGGCATGCTTGAAAGTGTTGGGAGAAAAGGAAGCACAAACAAGAGAATGAGAGGCTCTGAAATGTCTGTCACAAAAACTTGGGAACACATTGATCACATAATAATGAACCTGCCTGCATCTGCTGTTCAGTTTCTAGGTACAACATCATTTGATATAATATAGCCTATTCTTTTTGTACAAATCTTGTAGCCTTTATTGCCTTAGGTGAGACTCTTATTTTTCTCTATGTAAATAGGATTAGGAGTATTCAAACATGTTCCTTTGCTTAGTAAATTGAAATAACTGGCAAATTGTCTTCCACCTCCTAGGCTGGTGAACAGATTTACTGTTTTAAGTGGATGTAGATTGATATTTTTTTACATGCATATTTTTACAATCAATTTTAGTGAGAGTTCTTTTTATATTCTTTTTTTTTGTGTCGGATGGATCCATTGACTATCAGTCTGAGGCTTAACTTAATTCTTCTTATGAGCCAGCTATCATAATCTAAACCAATATTCATTAATGACATTATTTCTTAGCCTTTTGTTTATGCTCTACTATGTGATTGAATAAATGCAGATTCTTTTGCAAGACCTTTTTTATACATAATTTATTACCGTTTTAAGATTTATAGACAGATATCTGACTTGAGATAATGGCCTGCCAGATGCATTCAGGGGATTAATCCAGAAGAAATATTGGAAAGGATGTTTACCATGGATTCACTGCTATTGCTTCATTAGAGCGACTGAAACTCCGGATACTATCATAGCTGTGAGTTCACTTTGCTACAAGCATTTCATGTTTTCCTCTTTTTTCTATGTCAAGGTTAGAATATCAACGACTTTACTGTTTTTTGGTATTAAATACCCTCCATCCATCTTGATGGCTTATGTATCTAGATTTTGGTTAGCTACTTGGATATGGACAATAATGATAGAATGTATGTATTTTATCTGTTCGGATAGTTAATTGAACTATATCTTTCAGGTGGCTGAATCTGCTTTAAACGCTCCTATACAAGATTCAAAGTTTCATAGGGTTAGGGACGTGGCTCCAAACAAGGTATGAATAATTCTATATCAGGTTGTTGATCGTTTGGGTAACTGTAACTCATTCCTGTAGTTTGTTTGTAGAACACCAGAACTTGTATAGTTACCTACTTAAGGTTTTTGCTTTTTATTTACTGTGCAGGCAATGTTTTGTTTAAGCTTCAGGTTGCCAGGAGGATGCGTTAAAGATGGTCAATAACACGGTCCTTGGTGATGCTGAAGAGAGATAGCTTTGTAGAATACTACCTTAGTTTTCAGGGTTTGACAAGGTGCATTGATGGATTCAGTGCGACGTTCTATCTGACTCAAAAAGCAAGCATACCGAAATATGACAAATTTTAACAGGAAGGAATAAGCCATATTTATTGGAACTATAGATAGATATTCATTATTCTTGAGATGCATCGTATTACCATACTTAGGGTTTCAAAGCAAAATGTGCCGTTTGGTACTTTCTTTCGAATTATACACATGAGCAGTAATACTATTGTACCATGCATTGTGTGCATTATTCTACCAATATCTACTATACAAATGTATGCAAATATAACAGTTTGCTAAGTTGTATTCATCTAAGAACGTCACTGTTTCAATCGATCTAGATCTTGGGGTGTCTTCATCTCATAAGAAATATCTGATAATTTACTTTTAATATTACTTTTTATCAGAAAACCGAAAAAAGGGGGATGGGTACCAGAGTATGCAAATCTTAAATGATATCATGTCCCCTTCTTTCGGCAAAAAGGAATATATATAATTAAATACGACGATGGTATATATATCTGGGTCCCTCAAGCACAGTCACTTTGATTACTAATTATGTGTAGAAAATATTTTGGGGAGTCAATTTACTTCGTGATACCCATATTTCGTAATCTGTTACTGATTAGGAAAATCCTTTAGTGAGCTCCAAAAGAAACCTCTGCTTCAATCGTGGATTAGATTTCGAACAAGGTCAAGGGTTTCCTGAAAATGGTGGTTCTGATTGGTTGGTAAGTAAAGTGATAAAAAGAAAGGATAAAAAGGGTTGAAGAACTTAGTGGATTACAATGGACAAGTGGACAAGTTTTTGAGCAGTTTATCTGCTTATTTTGTTTAATATGAAGCTCCAATGCAAATTTGGTGCTTCCTCTGCAAACAATCGTTAATTGGTTGGAAGTTGGAACTGACAAATACTGCGTCACATTGAAAAGAAGTATCATCTCTTAGCCTAACATTAACAAATATATTAAGAGTAAAAATCCTGTGTTATGAAAACTTTTTGTCAAATAGTGTACTATTGCCCTCCCTAGATTTCCGTCAAATGCATGCTTTTGCTTATCAGCTTTCCATTTAGCCAACAAGAATAAACTATGTCTTTTATTTGTAATCAGTTCGTCCAAAAAAATTTGCTACTCAATAAAGTGTACTGATGCACAGTTTTAGCGAAGGAGTTTGTATGCTGTTGTTGTTCAATGTTACATCATAAAGAGTTGTGAAAATATTAACTATTTGTTTTTATTTAATGAAATCTGTTGTTGTATATTGATTCATTCATAACTGTACATTATCATTTTCTATAATTATTATATTGAAAGTCAAATTATTTTAATAATGAATAAGTATAGCATAATGTAATTTCAATTTATTACAATTGTAGACAACTTTTCTAGCTATAATCAAATGAGTTATGGTTGCATCAAGATAAATAGTAATATTACAACAGTCTAAGTGATGTAAAAGCCATTAATGTACAACGAATATGTCTTTATTTGATGACAGGACAAGAGATGTATCTACTTAAGTTAATTAAGGAGTGGTAGATTTTGATTTAGGTAGATTTTAAATTGAAAATGTTAAATTAACAACTTATTATTGAGGAAAGATACTAGTTTATAACTGTGATTTGATTAATATAATTTTAAAATTGTTCCATTTCAATAAAAAAAAATTCTCTTTTCAGTTATAATCTGGTGAAGGAGACAACAATACAGACTGACTCATTCCCCATTTGGCCGTCCCGCATAGAATATACGGGCTGATTTTAGTAGCTCGTCCCGCATAAGGGTTGACCCACGAGCCTGTGAGTAAGCGCGCATAAGAAATACATTTTTTTAAAATTAATAAAAGAATTTAAATAAAATTTTTGAATAAATTTGATTCTTTTTTTTATTTAGATGCATTAGATAACTATCTCACAATATTATTCTCACGACGCGTGCGTGATAAGATGTAAGTAAAAATTATGGAATGTGAAATGAAGCTGCATGAAAAAAATATGGGAGTGAAATTTTTTTTTCTAGATTTTCAAGTTATGCGGGTCAGCCCGTCGTGCACTTTGCACGAACTGCGGATTATGCAAGATGGGTAAGCAGGCCAGCAAGTTAGACTAGAGAGTCTGTCCCTCCCGCCCTAAGTGAAGGATTGACAATTTTAGATAGAGGCTCTTTCATCATATAACTCATTTTTGGAGGAAGGTCTTTATCATAAAAAAAAAAAGGCTATGTCCATAATTTTGAAGGTCTTAATCATAAAACAATATTTGGAAAACTAGAATGCTCATGGGAGGTTAACTTTTGACTATTTAATTTTCTAGATTTGGGAAGTGGTGTTGCTCTTTGTAATACAAAATGGAGTCCTTAGACGTACTCTCCTTTTGTTAAAGCAAAAGGATATGCTTATGCATCCTTTACTAAAAAGATACACCCAAAGGATAATAGGATTAAGAGTACACGTAAATTGAAGGTGGAAAGTAATAGAATTGACGACCCTGTCTCTATTCTATTCTAGTCAATTACTAGTCAATGCGTTGTCCACAACCAAAGTGTCTTCTGTGCCCATTTTGCATGACCAACAACACTATACTTCACTACGCTACAGAACACTTATATCAAATAGAAAACTGCTCAAAAAACATAGAGAAAAGCATCTCTTTTTCCTTATTAATGTTATCAAACTTCATTTTGATAAAAGCATCTCTGTCAATAAGTATTCATCTGTTCAACAAAAACCAAAACCACATGCCTTATGGTTAGTCACTTGAGCATCACACCAGAGAGAATGTTGTAAACCTCTTAGAATATTTCTAAACTATAGGAAAGTAGCTCTGTGAATATTCTGAACATAATCACTTCCTAAATTATAAGAAAATAGCTCTGTGATCTGATTATTCTCCATATAACTTTCTTTATGGCAAAGAGAATACTTCTTGATTGCCTTTTCTTTAGAGCATCAGAGCTTGATTCTTTACATTTCTTATAGTTTGAGAATATGGAGATTTTAAAATTTCCAACACGTTTTTTCATTCTGAGAACAAATTGCTATTTGAGAATATATGACCATTAGTCTCTTAAAGATTTCACTTCAGACTTATATACTTCTATCAGAAACTCAAGATAAGTTCCCTCAAGAATAAAAAAACTTACACTATGTTTGTATGCCTTGAATTAAGTTTCAATACATTAATCACTTGTTCCAACTCCTTGACTAAATCAACCTAACTTTATACTAAATGAAAAAAATGATTAATTTTAATATTCACACAATTTATTGTATATATTCATATTCATAAATATTAATGAGAAAAGAAGTTACACATAATGATATTGTCATCCAATGCCAAACTATTATATATGATGAGTTTAATATTTTTTTTATAATAGTTATCTTAAAAAGCACATGTATTTTGTAGGATTTGAGAGTGTGTGCATAAACTCAAAGTTAATGATTTATTTTTCTAATCAATGATTGGATTTTCTCCTTAGAGAGAAAGAGTAAACCTCATAGAATATTGCCCCTCTAAACAGCATTTAATTTATCTAATGGCCCAAATGCCCTGTGATGTGAGTGATTTCGTATGCATGCTTAAGGAGAGCCACTTGATTGGCTTTAACAAAACTCCTTTTAGTCTTGTACTATTATATGATTATGATTACGATGATGAGCTAAGGCTTAACACTAATGCAACACATGCTGGCATTATTACTGAATTAAGGAACGAATCTTTGTTCCATTTTATGTTATTGTAAAAAACTCAAGGATCTAGTCCTTGTTTTACCTTCTCTGTGAAGGCACTGAACCACACGCACTCACAAAGAAACCTCTCCTAGTCTATAAATTCCTGACCAAAGACTCATACCTTCCCCTTTCTTTTTCTCCCATTTGTTTGGGTTCTGTTCTGTCACTTTTCTTGAATCTTTGCTAGTTTCAAGGCCAGAATATAGAAAAAAAAAAGCCATAAAATGGAACAAGAAAAGGCACCATGTGTTGGGAACTTGGTGGCATTTCTTCTTGTCTTCTTAACCATGGCCTCATGTGGCTCAGGGGTTGGAGTCAACTGGGGAACCATGGCTACTCACAAGCTTCCACCAAGTAAGGTGGTCAAGATGCTTCAAGAAAACGGTGTTAATAAACTGAAGCTGTTTGATGCTGAAGAGTGGATTATGGCAGCTCTGATGGGGACTGATATTGAAGTAATGTTGGCAATACCCAACAACATGTTGGAGGATATGAGTAAGAATCCTCAGGTTGCAGATTCTTGGGTTTATGAAAATGTCACTACTTACATGTACCCTGGTGGACTAAATATCAAGTTAAGTAGTCCTATGAGTATATACAACATTCATGATTGCATTATTTGTGTTTCTTTTCCTCAAACGATAGTCTCTTGCTCTCCAATTTTCCACTATTTGACTCATCCATGCCCCTTTCTCCATTCTTCCATGGCATCTTGCATTTTTTCGGTTTTGTTTATTATATTTTTATTCTTTCATTGGAGATGCTACTGGTCAGTGTTTCATTTTCTTGGTCCAATTTTTTATAGTATCCCAAAATTTTCACGGAAGCCGCTATTACTCAGTTATGTAGCAACTGATTTCACTTTTCAGGAGTTTATCAAACTTCTTCCAATGCATATCATAATCTCTATCTATTTAGCTTATTGAAGTATTAGAATAAGACTAGTGTTCCAAGGAAAGTTGATCAATTAGAAGCATGCTACAGTGCCTCAATTAAGGAGTTTAAATGACATTATGTAATGTTCAATATATGAGATTCTGCTGTGTGTATGTTCAAGTCAAATTTTAACACTACTCTGCACTATGCTTGTGATGCAGGTATATTGCAGTGGGTAATGAACCTTTCCTTAAGGAATATAATGGCTCCTATCTACAGACAACCCTGCCCGCTCTTAAGAACATACAGATAGCTCTCAATAGTTGGGGCTTTGGTTCACAAATCAAAGTCACTGTTCCCTTCAATGCTGATGCTTACTACTCCCCAGACTCAAACCAAGTGCCATCAGCTGGTGACTTCAGGCCTGAAGTACGAGACCAGACCATTGAAATAGTCCAATTCTTGTATGCAAACAATGCACCTTTCACTGTCAATATCTACCCTTTCCTCAGTCTCTATGGAAATGATCATTTCCCTTTTGATTTTGCATTTTTTGACGGAAATAACAGGCCTCTTATAGATGGCAATTCAGTTTACACCAATGTGTTTGATGCAAATTTGGACACTCTTCTCTGGGCCTTAGAGAAGTCAGGATTTCCTGATATGGATGTTATAGTTGGAGAAGTTGGGTGGCCAACTGATGGTGATAAGAATGCCAATGTCCAGAATGCAAAAAGGTTCAACATGGGTTTGCTTAAGCATGCACTGAGTGGAAATGGTACTCCTAAAAGGAAAGGTATACTTGACATTTATCTATTCAGCCTGATTGATGAGAATGCCAAAAGTATTGCTCCTGGCAACTTTGAGAGGCACTGGGGGATTTTTGAGTTTGATGGCAAACCAAAGTATGAATTGGATTTGGCAGGACTTGAACAGAATAAGGGTCTGGTCCCAGTGGAGGGTGTAAAATACATGGAAAAACGGTGGTGTATCTTGGATCCAGAAGTGAAAGATCTACACTTATTGGCTGCTAGCATTGACTATGCTTGTAGCCAATCAGATTGTACTGCTTTGGGGTATGGTTCTTCTTGTAACACTCTAACTCTCCTAGGGAATGCTTCTTATGCCTTTAATATGTATTATCAAGTAAATAGCCAACAGGACTGGGACTGTGATTTCACTGGTTTGGCTACAGTAACAGATGATGATCCATCAGAAAAGGGTTGTCAGTTCCCAATAATGATCTCTTTTGGCTCTTCTTTACTGCGGCATGGAAGGCTAACAACCATCCTGATGAAAGCTTTCAGTATATATTTATTTGTAATTTTTTTATAGTTTACTCATTAAGCCAAGGAGCACTTCAAGAATGTGCCCCTCCAGTTTTTTTACTGTATATTCTTGAAAAAAAAATTGCATTCCTTGTTAGATACATTTGTTTATCTGATTGTAAGATAATTTTGGGCACATTTTAATTAATATTATTTTCATTTTAAAGGATTTGGATTCTCCTGTGCTGTTAACCTCTGTGATATGGTTATATTGAAAAGAAAGAAACATAGGATTTTCTTATCAACTGTTGGATCAATTCTTTTTATTTATCTTCTTAAAAAGAGAAATGGGGTTGGCCATATTCGAGAGAGAAAAAACCTTTTAAAGAATTAAAGAACTTCAATTTGATAAAAAAAATAAGAAAAATTGCTTTTATAAAAGTTGGTTAAAGTGCCTTTTAAAAAAAGTTGCACACCCTAATATCTCTTTTCCGCTTGAACACATTCATATTGGATGATAAAAAATGTTAGCTTAAAAGAACATTTGAAGCAATTTCTACCTATGCAATAAAAACAGTAAATTTTAAGTTTAAAAAAAAGAGTTCAGTTTTACTACCATGTTTTATATCATGTTGGCATAGTTTTTTACATCTGAATTAAATTGAGACAACCAATAACGATAACGATGAGACTCTACTTGTGCCTTTATTTCTGTAACATTACCATATCATGTTATTTAGTTACATGTTCTGCAAATTTGGCTAGCATAAAAAAAATGTAGGCTTAAAGTAACCCTTAAAAGAGTTTGAGCATATGCCATGATTCTGGGTATCTTAGGAAGAATTAGAAACACTTCTTGGTAAATTTTGAGGAGGTTTTATGGGCCAAGTCTCACAGTATAAACTTGTTACAGAGTCAAGGGCCAGAAGGATGAAATAGAGAGGCAGGTCTAAGAATTATGGGATAATGGATACTCAAGCCCAGTCATCATTCTTGTTTGAAAACAAAAAAAGGTTCAATCTTTGAGTGCAGAATACCTTAGACACACTGTATCTGAAGAAGGGGTGGCAATGGACTCAGAAAAGGTGCAGGGACTACTCAGATTCACCTGGTGTTTCATGTGCGGTTGCTAAAACAGGTAGCAGAAAACTACAAAGTGAAGTCTGAATTACCTATAGCTTGTGATACATGGATCCCATTACATTTTTTGGCTTCTAAAGTGCTGGTTAAACATGTGAACAAGTCAAACCGTGATGAATACAGTGAGCACAAAGCCAATAAAAAGAAGTATTTGAAAGATATATTCACCTTTTTGTATTTTGTCTTATTTTTTATGAATCACAAATTCTAAGTTAGATCAAATGTAAAAATAGAAAATATTATTTTTAAGACAATATCTTAAAACCTTACAAAGATAAAATAAAGAGAAAGAGCAAAACAAAGCGAAAAAAAAATACTTGCTAAAGAAACTAAAATTTCCCCAATCTTAACACGCCATAAAATGTGTGGAAAGAGGTAAATATAAGATAAGTAAAAAATTATGTATTTTCTTTATTTGTAAAAGGAAATTTGAAAATGAAAGTTTACACGTATATCAATGTAATCAAGATGTAACTCTCTACACACATTCAGGTTAGACATATTTGAACTTAACAAAAGAAAATATACAAAAGTAAAATTTGTGAAAATCAAAAGAATATTGCCCCCAAATTATCTTTAAGCTGGTTATTGGGCCTGCTTAAAGAAGTAGGAAATTTTACAAAAATGGTGCAAATGTGCACCATTTTTTTTTAAATGGATAGATTTGAAAAAACTTACATAAAAAGGTGTTTGAGGAGGACAAGTTCATTCTTATAAAGTTATCATATGCAAAATCACTTCTATTTTGTTTTAAACATTCCGTTGTCAATTCTCTTAACGAAATTTGTTTAAAAAATGTTGTGAAGAAGTTGTGCTTACTAAGCACAACTTTGAGTAATCTACATGTCATTTCAGAACCTACATTTTATTTTTTAATTATTCACATTTAATTAAATAAGTTAAACAATAAAATATTTATAATTTATGCCTCTATAATTTTTTATCCAACTTTTTAAAAGGAATTTTTTTCATTTTAGACTAAATAAAAACAATTGAACTAAAGTTCTTTAGTATAAAATAAATACACAAAAGTCTACACAATCATGCATGACTTTTGTGTATTTTTTTATCCTTAATTCGTCATATTCCTTATGACTTCACTTTTATAAAAAAAAAACTTAACAACATTTTAAGGTTAATCAAAGTCGTATCTAGTAAACATGATTTATTCACAACATTTTTTAAATTAAACTTTTGAGGACAAATGATGATTTTAGTGTAAATTTTAAAATGAAAGGGAAGTCATCTTCGTGTATGATGGTTTTAGAATATTGAAGTCATGTTTCTCAATCACGACTTGTCCATTTTTTACTCATTTTAATAATATTGGTGCAAAATTGCACTATTTTGGTTAACATCCCAAAGAAATAATTTGCATATGGAGAATCATGGAAAATTTACCTAAATTGTGTAATTTTTATATCAAATTTACGAAAATAAGTAGTTTTGAAAAATATTACAAAATTGGGTTATTCATATTTCTGGGCACAACTTCACTATTCTAGAGTCCACATTCAATAAGACAACTTTGACGGAAGCTATTGAGTAATATTAAAGTCGTCATGATTTTTGTTAAAAAAAATTCTAATAAAATCGTTCTCACTGAGCGTGACTTTGATTAACTAAAAAATGTTGTTAATTAACTAAAATCGTCCTAATACATAACGACTTCACCAATAATCGATTTTTCTTGCAAGAGGAAGAGTCATATATATATATAACAACTTCAATATAATTACAAAGTCTTTCGTAGCTAGGACAACTTCTTAATATTACAATCCAATTATCCAATCCAATTATCCAACAAAGAAAAAAAAGAGTATATATATAAAAAGAAGAATTTTCTATTCGAGCCAATTATTGTGCTTCCTAATACCTTTACAAAATGGTTAATAAGTTCAGGATGTCTATAATAAGTAGCAACAGTAATGAAATTACCATACTCCACTATTGCTGCAATGGTATCAGGTTCATCCTAATGAGCACCACAGGGAACTTGTTCCACTCTTCATGGATGTGGAAGTTCTCTCCAATGCTCAGGTCAAGGCAATGGTAGAGATTGAAGACCATCATGGCCAAAAAAATTTAAACCACACAACCAATGCATGTTCAAGATTTGAACATGAGACAGAGTATTACTTAGTTGCTTCCATAAAAGTCCTTGTTGAATGATGATTTTATAAGAATAAAATTGTGTCCCTAAAATACAATTTACTCATTTTTATTATTTTTTTAAAATCATCCGTTCTCTAGTAAATTCGAGATAAAATTACAAATTTTTTTTTTATAAAATTCAAGAGAATCATAGTCCATCCTACCAACAATATTAGCTAAATTAAATTTGCACCAAACATAGAGCTCATCTTACTATTGATAACAGCAGAAAGTGCAGTTTCAATCTTTCACTGCTCATTTATTTTGATTACAATTTATATATATACAAGCAAAAAAATATATAATTGTAGAGATCGACGCAATTTAAGAATAAAAAGCACATAAAATTATAGAGGAGATAATTTGAAAAGTGAAAGAAACGTTGAAACGTGAATAGGAGTGGAGTGGGGTAGGGCATCCTAATTAAAAAAAAAAAGAATGGCGTGATAATAGTAAGTAGAGAAGAGAGAAGAGAATCACGAGTAACGGGACAAATATTTGAATTCAAAGAGGCATCACACAGCGCATACAAAACCACCCTGTAACGGCTTCATCTCAATCACTCTCAGACCAACACCAATGGCTTCTCTCACCCCAGGCATTCTCCTCAAAATGCTTCAGGCCATGAACACCAACACCCGCGTCACCGGCGACCACCGTTCCCCGCTCCTCCAGGTCATCGGAATTGTCCCCGCCCTCGCAGGCTCTGACCTCTGGTCCAACCAAGGCTTCTACCTCAACCTCTCCGACTCCCTCAACTCCACCTACGTCCTCCTCTCCCACCCCGACACCGACCTCATCCTCTCCAACCGCCTCCAGCTAGGCCAGTTCGTCCACGTCGACCGTTTCCAATTCGACTCCCCCCTCCCCTCCGTCTCCGCCATCCGCCCCCTCGCCGGCCGCCACCCCTTCCTAGGCACCCCTGAGCCCCTCGTCGCTCGCATCTCCCCCACCACGCGTCACTTTCTCATCCAACCCCTCCCTGACTCCGACCACGACCCGCTCTCCCTCTACCTCTCCAACCCCGACCCCACCCAACCCCGAAATACTAACCCTAGCCCCGAAGAACCTAAACACAAAGAACAGAAACCTAAAGACAAAGAACGCGTCTCCCGAGAGCCTCTCGCGCCTCGCGACAACTTGCCTCCGCAGAGATTCTCCTCCCCGGCCACTGCCAAGAGGTCGTATTCGGCGTCCAGGAACAAGACCGCTGTTGTTGCGGCTGAGCGGGATCCCTCTCCCGCCGGTAAGGGGAAGAGGTCCGCGTCTCCCGTGCCGTCCAAGTGCGTGGTTCCCAGCCTCGTTTCGGCGCGTGAGGATAATCGGAAGGTGTCCAGGGAGCCGGCGATTGTTGTGCCGTCGAGGTACCGGCAGGCTTCTCCGAACGGGAGGAAGCAGCCGTCACCTAGTCCGCGGCGGGCGTCGCTTTCTCCCGGGAGGAGGTTGTCTGGCGGGCTCAAGGTCTCGCCGGTGGTGGTGGACTCCGCCGCAAAGAAGAAGATGGCCACCATTGTCGCCGGGATCTCGAAGGTCTCCGATGCGCTGGTCGGGTCCAAGAGTGCGAGGAAGAATTGGGATGAGCAACCGCCGGTCACTCCTGTTGAACCTGAACACAAAGAAAAGAGTGGTTCTAAGTGTAAGGTTGACGCGCAAGCAATTTTGCGTACTCAGGTAAATGAAATTGAGACGAATCAAATGTAGAAAGTGTTAACTTAGAACGTAATTGCTTGTGATCGAGCTTATGAAGAGGTCAATTGCAATTGTTTTTCTTGTTTTAGGAACAATAAACCTCACTTGGTATATGTTTGGTTTTGACCCTAATACTGATATAATTTTGCAGGCTGCGATGTCAAGGCGTTTGAGTGATGTGAGTGGTCATAAACCGGGTAGCAATTATTCTTCCAGCAATGAGAAAACTAAAGCTTTATCTCCTCAGAGTTGTGTCCTTGGAGACAAATCCAATTTTGCAGCTATGGGTATCACCATTCATGAAAAGAAATGGACCGATGGAAGTGTTCCAATAGATGCTGTGTCTGGGAACCTTGCAAAACTCGGAAAGGTATGGGTTTTGACAATTTACTACTGCGTTGTCGTTATCATATGATATAATCTAGAATTAAACATAATAAGGAGAAAACTCTAATGCTTTTTGCCACAGCTCTGAGCTTCCATTGGTAACCAGCTAACACTTCTATTGAACTGATTACTTTTCAATACTAATTAGATAACAGTCTTTTGAAGATATCTAGTTAACTGCACCTAAATTTTGTCCCAAGAAGTAATAGATTTTGTACCCTTCTAAAGTAAAATGCAGTGTGGTGACAGTGAGTAGTACGACAAAAACCAAGGGCAGCAGCAATATTTTTCACATACTAATATATGGAATTATGCTTTTCGCATATTATAATCTGTTTCACAAGTGTTAGCATCCAGACTACAGGTTTCTTAACATAATTTTTAGTCCACAACAATAGGATATTTTCATCCAACAAAAACAAGCCAAAAGAATAGATAGGTATATTTCTTCATGATAGGAAAGGGGCTAGAACAGAGTCAGTTAATTTTTATATTTTTGATGAAGAGGCTCGGTTGATTTGATATAATAAGTCCAAGTCCCTTTTTATCAACCCAATGCAGGAAGCAATGCAAAGAAAGGTTCTTGCCTCTGCTGCTGCTGCTGAAGCATTAGAGGAGGCCAATGCTACTGAATGTATTATAAGAAATTTAAGGTAACAATTCCACTTTTACCTCAATTTTGTACTTGAAAAGAGCCTACAATATTCCAAACTTTTGAATTCTATCGGAAGTTTCAATATTTAAACCTACAATTTAAAATTCTATTTTCTTTTCAAGGATTTCAATTCATATTTTTCCTTTTGCATATATGATGCGTTTGTTTTTGTTTCTCCTTGATGGCTAACATAAATGATGCGTTTGTTTTTGTTCCTTCGACCTATCAGCATGTTTTCAGACCTGTGCTCAGTGTGCCAGGCTAGAAATCCTTTGCCAACCATAGACAGATTTTTCACTATCTACGATGATGTTTTGAAATCAACTGCGATGGCTGAAGCTGTTGCGAACAGATATTATTCAGAGACGCCTGATGACAACAGCATTCCGACAGAACAGTCAAAATCACTCACTCTCTGGGTCGAAGCTGCCTTGGCCACTGATCTACAGATAGTATCCCTTCTTACTGGCACCACCGCTGACCCACCATCAACACTGCAGAAAAGCTTGTCAAAAAGGCACTCTCTGGGTGCAGCTAAGAACCATGTGAAGGTTCCTTCATCACCACCATCCAGTATGAGTGCCAGTGTGTGGACAAGAGGTAGTGGAATGAAAGAGACAGTAGAGCTTGGAGCAAAATTGCTATCTGAAATGCAGATGTGGTTTCTACGGTTTGTTGAGGAGTCCCTTGATGCAGGATTTAAAGTGTTTGGAGAGTGTGCAGCTGATGGGAAAAAAACATTGCCCCTGGATGGTGGCTCCATTGCTGTTGTTTTGTCGCACTTGAAGCGTGTGAATGCATGGCTGGACCGTGTGGTTTCCAAAGGGGATGATTCACTTACAGAGAAGATTGAGAAATTGAAGAGAAAGATCTACGGTTTTGTCATTCAGCATGTAGGAACGACTTTTGACAATTCTGCTTCATCATGAATTTCTGAGTTTATTTCCCATTTAACTTCAAAATCGATAAACGGGAAATGCTTCTTCCCTCATCAGATAAGAATGTTTTCAAATGCTCAGGGAATTATTATTATTATTATTTATTATTATTATTTCATTGTATTTCAGTGTGGCTGAGATAATGGACTGAAATGTATTTTACAAAAGAATTGAACAGGTCATATAGCTTGATTATTGTTTGTTACATATATTGTTCTCATCAAGAAAGATGACTCATAACTAGAGCATAAGTTTAATTAGAGTGTGTCCTTCTTGATTGGTCGCCTTTCCCACTTATAGTGAGTCTTCATCCCTTCTATTTCCTAGTCTTTATTGTGTATTAAGAAGACTTTATTCGCATACGTATCAATCACCATAATTCTCATAATTCTCGTATTTTCTTCATCCCTTCTATTTCCTAGTCTTTATTGTGTATTAAGAAGACTTTATTCGCATACGCATCAAAGACGAGATCTTCATTAATTTCTTCACTAAATTCTTTTTCTCTGGTTATAAGATCGGTCCATGATTTTACAATTTCTTAGACTCGGACATAAATCAATAAGGTTAATAAGCTTTCAAGATCTTATGGGATCGATGACCTCACATAATTACATTCAGTTGGAGACCTTGAATACATTCAATTTAATTGAATTAATACGCTGTATTTAAAATTAGTGTATTTAAAAAAACACTAATCAAGTAGGTTGGGGGAAGAAAATCAAATTAATAACCTGTTTGAAATTATCTCTCTTCCTCACTTTAGATTTATTGTGATGTGTAAAGTAATAATAATCTATAGTAATAGGAAGAGAGATGCACAAAACAAAAAGTAAAAATGTCTAGAAAATATTGATTTGTCGTGAATACTTTTTAGTTATTGTGAATTTTTTACTCTGATAAACCTCTTTAAAAAAATGTTTCCCCAGATCCACCATTTGTATTGTCTAGACTTGAATATCCTTCTTTTTGTAATCTTTATTACTAAACCTAAAAAAACTACAACAAATAGTGGGATATACATAACTTGAATGACAACATGTCAAGAATAATTGAACTCAATGTGACGTTGTTGTGTCACAACAACCATAAATCTAGTATTTTTCCTTCACCCATCTACAAACTAGTCATATTTTGGTGAATGACAAGTAATGTCATGTTCACCATTGGAACAACAACATAAAACCATCAATGTCTGGATTTATAATTTTGCATATTTTTCTATATTGTATCTTGTGTGGTCCATCAAAGATCATTAAAAAAAGAGATACAAAAGATGAACTTTATTACTCAACTTTTAGGCATCAAAATACCCCCAATGAAACTCAATATAGGTATGTTTTATAAGCTTATTAGCTTAACTAAACTAGTAGTTTGTTTTATTAACTTTATAAATTGGTTTAACTAACAAAAAATTATTGGTAAAACTTTTCAGAATAATTTATTTTAAGATTTTTTTCAAATCTAATTTAATATTACAAAATTAATTTCTAAGATGAAATTTGCACCTTAGTATAATTTGAGCTTCTCTGTAATTTGAGTGAGGGTGTATATAGAAGGTAAGATTTTACTTTTCACAAGTGAGAATTGGACCCCTCATGAACTGAATTCCAATAGATTTTTTGTGCCAGAAATGAAAAGGAATGTGAAAATTTGGCTCTCCAATAACCAAACTTTCACTCATACACACATATATATATTAATTTGATTTTACGTGATAGCTTATTAATTTCTTTTATATTTAATTTTTTATTGTAATTTATTTATTTTTACTTGTTACCTATTTCAATTTTATAAAAATAATTAATTATTGTAATATTTGTAGTATTTGTTGGATCATCTTTTATGTAGTTTAAATAAAAAAAAATTAACATTATAAATTAAAAAAACTAATATTCCACCACACGATATGCGAAAATTACACGCAATCAAAATCTTAGAAAAGAATTTCAACAGGATAGAAGTTTAAATTGAGAAATAAATAAATATTTGTTTTAAATAAATAAAAATAAAATGCAATTAATACTTATTAGATGAACTCACTTAAATAAAGTGACTTGTCTAAATAAAAACTATATATAATTTAAGAAAATAAAAGTACTAAAATGTTTAATAAAATTTAATTACTTTAAGAAAATATAAATTATAATTAATAATATAGTAAAACTTATTTTCATAATAAAATTAGTTTAGTAATATTCTTTTAAATTATGAAATGGTGTAATGAATTTGATTGAAGTTGTTTTTTCAAGTACTTTCTAAATATGATTTTTAATGACTTTTTTGTGGGAGTGACTATTAGTAAATAAATCTCTCTCTTTTATATAGTCAACTTTTTTATATTTATAAAACGAAATTAGATTTATCACAAATTTCAATGACTACAAACATATAATTTAATAAAAAAGTAATTTTGTCTTCCATTTCTTTTCAAGTTTTTTTTAAACAAATATTTCTCTCTTTTATATTTATCTTTCTAACAAATAATAAAAATTCAATGCATTCACTTTTTTTCTTTTAATTATTTAATGCCCATTTATTTAAGGACGTATATTTAGCAGTTATATCAATTAAAGCAGTTTTCTAACGTAATATGCTTATTTATTTCTTTGAACAAGACACAATTTGTGGGGTAAACTAAGCTTTATTTTTAAATAACACTTAATAACATGAATATTTCCTAAGTAGTGATTAATTACTTAATGTTTTCTTATTAGATAAATAGAAGTAATAGTTATTTTCACTTATTATATTACTTAAATTATAATTGATAATTAAAATTTAATTTATAATTATTAGTAATTATACATTTTCAAATAACACAATAAATATAGAAATTATTTAAATTATAATTTTTTATTATTATCTAAATGAATTATTTTTAATATCTACTTGCTGGTGGTGCATGACAGGAACAAAACTGACTAAAAATGTTACTTTGTTTTAATAAATTGATGACTGTTAATAGGTTAGTTTACTAGACCCTAATCATCTTATCCCATCTAATAATTATAAAAATTTCATATAATTTTTATATTTCATTTGCTAAGATTTATAAAAAAAAATGATATAAATGTTTCTACTGCAAAAAAATACTTTTAAAATACAAAATATGTGATAATTAAAAAAGTTAATTTAAAACATTTTAAGATAAACTTACTTTTCTTCGTATTTATTTTAAAGTGTTCAAATTCAAAATTCTACTTCAAAAGTTCATTCCAACCAACTAAATACTTGGGAAACATATTCTTTTATGACAATTAACCTCAATAAAATTCTATTTTAAAAAAGATAAATAGTTAATTATTATTTATATAATCATATCATTATATAAAATATATTTTTTATAGAATATTTTTTTTTAATAAATAAAACAACTATTTATCTAATCAAATATTAACTGTACAATCTTTTCAAGAAGAAATTAATAAATTTTCCATTTAAAAATATTTATTGCATATATACTTTTAAAATAACTCTTATAAAATTATATATTATTTTAATATAATAAAATATGGATATACACCATGTGTTTCCTTTCCTCCAGTTATATAAATTGAGTTTTATTTGGCAGCTCTGAAGACTTTTAATTATTAATAAAATAATTTTGATAAATTCATAACAGAAATTATATTGTTAATCAATTAAAAATGATTAGATATAAAATTATAATAGAAGTAAACATATTTTAGTGAAGTTCTGATAAAAAAGATGACATAATATAGCATTCATAAGAATAAAAAATAACAAAATATTTTAATAATCTTATGAGAATTCAAAGTCCAACATCTCTATCAAAATCTGATTTGATTTAAGAAAAATTGATTTCTACATTATCTTCACTATAAAATCGACCGTTACTATGAGTTTCTAGTATAAGAAACTAGAAGATAAAAGAAAAAAAAATGATTAAATAGTTTGATACAAAGGCAATTTTTACATGTTTAAAAAAAACCGTAACCATCATACTTTAATTAAAAAAAGATTTTTGAATTTATTAGAAAAGATACTTAAAGGAAACGTGTGTTGATCATGTGATGATTCATTGCGGAAGGTTGGTGACACGTGTGTAGATTAGAAGCAGTGTACCACATCCACACGGACCCTACCGCACCCGAAAAAACACGCGCACGGAATCGGGGCCCTATAAAATCCCAAAGAAATGTATGTGTATGTATCTATGTATGGAAGTGGTAATGTTAATCCTATGCGAACAGTCTCAGTCCTAGATACATCATCATCATCCATATTTGTTGTTGATCCCCGCCTCTCACCTTCCACCTCCTCAACTCACTGTTTTTTACCTTCTGCGTTATCCTCTTCCTTCGCCACTCTTAAACGCTCCGTTTTCTTCACATTCATCTCAGATCACACCGCCGCAAAACCCTAGAATTTTCTGCTTTTCATTTTTTTTGCGTTTTCGATCTTTGCCCGGCGCTTACTGTGAGTTGGATTGGGAATGGCGGGTGGAGGGAGCAGGAGGGATGAGGCGCCCGTCATAAGCAGCACGAACGTCTTCGCCGCGCTTGGCAGCTTGAAGAAGAAGAAGAAGAAGTCCGACAAGGAGCAGGGTCCGTCCAAGGCCCAAGACCCTCAGAAGAAGGACGTTTTCTGGGCCCCCGCGCCGCTCACTTCTAAGTCCTGGGCTGATGTTGACGACGAGGATGATGACGACTATTACGCCACCACCGCTCCTCTTGAATCCGTTTGGGCTGCTTCGCCTGCTTCCGAGACCGTTACTCAAAACGATGATGCCATTACTGAGGTTTTAATTACTGCCCCGACTTTTTCTTGAAACTCCTTGTAGACTTTTTAAGTTCTTTTTTTCTAATTAATGTTTTTTATTGTTTGTTAGTTATCTCTGTCTATAATCCTAGTTAATCCGAATGTTTTTTTGTTAATAGTTTAGTTACTGGGTTGGATTGTTGTTGTTTGTCTTTAACCTTGCTGTGGATTGTTGTTTGTGCTCGTGTCTATCTATCTACATGTAGATTGATTGCATTTAGTTATTCGTTCTTTAAAATAATGTTGATGATTATTTAGTGGTTATTAAGTCGTATTATCCCAATTGCTCGGAGTGTTTTGTGAATCCTGTAGTTTCTGGCACGGATTGTTGTTTGTGTTTGACCAGACTGGATTGGTTGTGTTGCGTGGACACAACTGCTACAACAAAAAATTTGTTTACCTATCTATCTGTATAACTATTTAGAGATAGATGGTTGAGTAATGCTTATACATACACACACACAAACATCGATGAAAATTAATCTGAGTTGAAATGTTTCATTTACTATGAATGTGGCACAGGGGAGTGCAAGGTGCTTCATCAGGGTCCTTGTATTTCTCTGTTACTTTTATTTGAACTTGGTTTGCATGTGGTGTTTAGTATTGGGTGGCTTTATATATTGGGGGAGAAAGATTTGCATGAAAGTTGTTGACTATTGATTGATTTGCTGGAAAGCTGTGTACTTATCTATTTGTCTTGTCTGTGTTGATCATGATTATCCGGTTGTCTAGCATCTCGATAATAATTAACAATTATTACCTAGTTTTCTTATATTTATATAGATGTATGTTAATTCGTATGAGTTTTGTTGATAATTTCATAATTTTTTTAGTTGTCTAGCTTCGTGATAATATTTGGATAGTCTGTCTGTGTGATTTATGTTAACAATTTCATTATTGTGCAATTGTTTATACTTCCCCTTTGTCTTTGTGGGGTTGCTGATTTGATTATAATGGCACTGCAGTTCTTTATACTTCCCCATGTGTCTGTTCTTTTTTTAGCTGCTGTATATATGATTTGTGTTAACTACTTTATGATTGGGGTTTTGTTTACTTGCAATTAACAGCTTAGTCTATACCTTTGCTGATTTGATTTACCGGTGCAGTGGATCTATATACTTCCCCATGTGTCTGATTTTGTGCTTTAACTGCTATATATATTATTTATGTTAATGGTTTCATGATTGGAGTCTTGTTTACTTGCAATTATGAAGTTGTTAACACAAACCATATGTACCGCAGCTAAAAGCAAGATCAGACACATGGGAATTATAAGGAACCACTTTATATCTTCGTGTGTGTGTGATCTTGTATTACATAAATCATATATACAGAAGCTAAACACAAGATCAGATACATGGAAAAGTATTAAGAACTGTTGCACAACTATAATCAAATCAACAAAGAATGGAGGGTTATTATACTGTTACAGCAACGAAGTTTTTTATACTTTTTCATGTGTTATTTTTTTCTGCCTTCACTTTTAAAGAAATAGGAACGGTCTTCTCGTATTTTTCTTTTTCAGAAGGAAACAATATTTAAATGGTATAAATGTCTAATGATGATCTAAACTCCTGCAAAAAGAGGGAAAACGTATAAAGATGTACATTTTATGACAACAACGGTCAAACTTAAATATGGACCTTTGTACTCTTTTACTCTCGTGACAAATAATCATTCATTAGCTATGTCTGGAAATAAGGTACTGAATAAAATTATCTAACATGTAGATGAGCTTACTATTGTTGTTGAAAAATCCTGACTGTTAGCTATTTTTTAAATCAATCAATAAATTAGTCTTCGCTGTAATTCTCTCACTTAAAATGTTATCTCTCCTGATGGTTTCATTGGTTACGTTTCCACTAACTGGTATAGTTGATGAATACTTGAAACCAGGAAATTGAGAGTGAGTCAGAAGGTCTCGATGATGCTGATGATGATGCCGAGGATGAACATGAAAATGACTTAGAAGTGCCAGAAGAAATCGAGCCTGTTCCTCAGAAGCCTGCTGAACCATCAGTGGTTACAAAAGAAGCTGAAAGGCAACTTTCAAAGAAGGAATTAAAGAAAAAGGGGCTTGAAGAACTTGAAGCTGCTTTGGCTGAGCTAGGCCTAGGATACTCGCCAAAGGAACCCTCTAGCCAAGATGATTCCCATGGTAATGTTAATGTGTTTTTAATTGTATTCATCTATAACAAGTAAAGTAATCCTTAAATATATTAGTTATCTCGGGTAAAACTATGTAGCTAACTGAATCTTCCTTATTTGGAAATTTTTTCTGGTCTTCAAAAATTTAGGTGCTGAGAAGAAAGAAGAGGATATCAATGGTTCTGTGGAAAAGAAGGAGAATGCTACTGGGGAAAGCAAAAATGCTAAAAAGAAAAAGAAGAAGGACAAATCTTTAAAGGAACAGAAGGAATCACAAGACCAGCCTGATGGTGTGGAGGCTGGAAATACAACATCTGAAACTCCTGAAACAGAGAAGACTGAGGACAACTCTGCAATTGATGTTAAAGAGAGACTTAAGAAAGTTGCTTCAATGAAGAAGAAAAAATCAAGCAAGGAGATGGATGCTGCCGCACGTGCTGCCGCCAATGAGGCTGCTGCAAGGAGTGCAAAGCTGGCTGCAGCCAAGAAAAAAGAGAAAGGTCACTACAATCAGCAGCCAGTGCGGTAAACAGGCCGTCAAAGTTATTGTATCTTCTCTTTTGGTGTTTAATTTTCCTTTGGTCCTTTCCATTTGCTATCTTTCTATATCATATATATGAGCATATGCTCTTTGTTCATTTGCAAATGCAAAATAAACATTGGAGCGGCTTTAGTTAATTTGACTTTGAGTAAGTTTTGTCTAATTTTATCTTTTGTGGGGAAATAGAAGTATTTTATCAGTGTATGTTTTTGTTTTTGTTCTTCCTTGGTCTTATTGCTTTATCTATATCTTTGTTGGCTTAAGATTTCATCCCCTCCGATCAGTGTATGTATGGGTTAAAATGACCATAACCCACACTAAGTTGGGGTGATGGTCAACCATATGATCAGATATTTGTAAGAATTTGATATCAAAAGGTGTTCGTTCAGAAACTCTTGGAACTTAGTCAAGCAAGAACGGGTGGTTCTACAGTCACTATCCAATACTTATTTTTCTTTCCAATTTCAATGCATTTACTTGTTCTCGGAACACTTTTGATCCAACACCTTTATTTTTAAATGCCAGTGTAAATCCAGGGACTTTGATTATAATAAAATCTTTTCCCATTTTATATTTTGAGTATTTTATCAAGATTATAGTCCGGATATATGGAATATTATTTTTATTTTTAATTATTAAAACTACTCAATATTTAATCTTTTTTTATAACAAGTAGCTTTTTTTAATTTGTTACCATTTAATAGTTCTAAAAAAATTTGTACGGTCAATCTACTTGAAAAGTTCATAAATTCTTTTTTAATGTATTTTATAAAAGAAATTAAATAAAAAAAACTTTTTGCAAGTACAACTTTCCACCAACTACGCCATTACACACTTCTCTTCTTTTATGAAGTTTTTCTCTCCCTTTATCGCACTTTTCTCTCGCACAATATCAATTCCAAAGCAACATATGGTATTGAAAATGATAAAAATATCCTTAAAAAATAATGAAAATAACCTTAAAAAAAAGTTGTAAACTTCCTGATCGGAAAATATTCTGGATTTAAATATCCAGAACACATTTTGAATTCTGGAAATATTTATTCAAAATGCATTTTCAATTTTATGTTTCAGATTTTTTTATTTGGAATATTTTTTATTTTTTAATTATTTTTATTATTTTAGATTTTTTAAAAATTGATATGATGCAGGAAGAAATTGTCTTTATTATATTACTTGTTAGTTTAGCCTCGCCCATGTGTCCCAAATATGCAAGCATGGTATGGGACGACCCTCTTAATAAATGTTATAGATATTTTGAATTAAATCTTTAATAAATTTTCTTGATCTAAGGAATATTTATTTAATTGTGTCACTCTGATTTTTTATATGATGAGATGATTATTATTTTAGTTCGAAATCTTGATTTTTCAATTGTGTTACTCTCATTATGAGGTAATTGTTATGTTGACGAGAATTGTTATCCTGTAATATTGATTCTTATCTTTATGTTTTAGGATATGAGATTTTATAATTAATATAATTTTTTTTTATTTTTATGTTTTAAGATATGAGATTTTGTAATTAATATAAAAATATATCGTAATTAATATAAATGAAGATTATATTTTTATTGTTTTTATTGAAAATCTGTTAGATGATGAGATTGTTATACTTTTAGAGTTTAGGATTTAAGGTTTACATTATCATTTACACCCACCAATAAACTATCTTTCTAATTATTGATGGGATTGTTCTTGTTATCCAACGTATTTTTTTTTAAAATAATAAAATTATTTGTCATTTTACACTAATCACAATATCATTTTACATCAATCACAATATCTCACATTTTTTAATATCCAAACAATCACATCATTTAGTTAAAATAATTAAACAAAAAAAACAAAAAAAATAGAAATAAAAAAACTTAAAACTTAATTAAATCTATTATAAATAGAAGATTCAAATCAATCTGTAATAATAAAAAAATCTTAGTTAGAACAAATTATATATAACTTTTAAGTTTCAATTATATTTTTAACAAAAATAAATAAATTGAATTGTTATGTTGACCTCTCTACCAAATGACATTTAACTTTGTTTCTTAAGAAAGAATATGAATACAAATTTCACTATAAAAACAATTTTGAAAACATTTATTAGTTAATTATCTAGTTAGCATGTGTACACTAAATGTCGAGAAGTTGATCATGTAACAATATCGGTAGGATAAAGAAACAATTTTTTCTTTCAAAACAAAATATCGATAAACCATATCATATAACATCATTGGTCAGGCAACTACATATCGATTAACCAAACAAATGAACTTTCAAATTTAAACTCTTCGTTACACTCAAGCTTGGGGTAAGTGTACTACTAAATTGTAGAATGCTCAAGACATAAACATATTGACGCTTCTCATGAACGGAACAATGCAAAATAATTAACAACATTATTAGGGATCATTACACAATAAACACTCGTAAATTGTTATTAAGAAACATTTGAGCTCCATTTGGGCCCAATTTAATTGTCCCTACCGCCAAAGACACAATATTACCCGTATATATTAGGGATAACAATGCGGGTTGACCCACCCCGCATAGGTATGTCGTGTGTTTGGCCCACCTGTATAAGAGTTGGTCCGCATAAAAAATACTTTTTTAAAAAAAAATTAATGAAAAAAATAAATAAATTTTTTGAATAAATTTAATTTTTTATTTATTTAGATGAATTAGGTAAATGATCTCACAAATTTATTCTCACAACACAATAATTTATTTAGATGAATTAGGTAATAATATATGAGTAAAATTTATAGAATGTAAGAGACTTCATGGGTTATAGAATCTGGAAGTTAAAACATGTGTTTCACATTGTACAATATTTCATTACACAATCCAAAATACAAATTTGTATTCTATATTGTATAATTTGAAATGGGTAATTTTATAACTTTTTAGAATATGAAGCTTAATGAACAAAATATGGGAGTGCAGAAAAAAAAAAGATAGATTTATAAGTTATGCAGGTTTTGCGGGTCAGCCCGCCTCACCCCACACTTGCCCCACACGGGTTGTGGGTTATGCGGGACGAGCCTAAGCGGACCAACGAGTTGAAATAGGTAACCCGACTAGCGTTTTTCTCAGCAAGTCGCCCCGCTTTGTCATTCCTACTATAAATAAGTGAGCATCTTAAGGTAAAAGGTAATACAATTCTAATTCTAAAATAATATCCTTTATTTGGATCTAAGTTGACTTGAATTTTAGAGTATAATTGTAGGTACCATTTGAAAAGATCGAAAACCTAAAAAAATTGAAGATCTTGGACCAGAACGAACATCATAAGGAGTTCAACCCTATAAAAACAACATAAATTAATAAAATAAATTATAACTAGTAAAATAGCACTACTTAAAAAAAAAAAATTTATGTTGATTTATCTATCACTGAAAATACCTCTAGTTTATAATTTGTATTAACTAACAAAAGAGGATAACTATTTTTTTAGTCATTCTTAACTTATCCTAAGCTTATCATAAGTATTGTAATAGTATATATTTTTATTATTATTGACCTCTTTAGACTTTAAAACACCCGAAAATAAATAGAATGTGAAACCATAGAGAGAAAAAAAGTTAAAATATTTTACATATTATAAAATTATTATATTATTTAAATAATTATCTTTAAGGAATTCACCAACATTCACAGTAGAGTCTTCTGGACACATTCGAAGTGTTTTGTATGAGCTTTCAAGAGTTTGCCTCAAAATCTTGGTGTATAAAGAAAACATCTCACTTTAACTCAATTGAATGACATTCAATACATTTTATTAACTTCTTTATTTGTTGATAAAATAAAAGAATAGGTTGATCTTATTTGAAATTTCGAAATTGGTAACATCTCATATGTAACTTAAATAACTTGTTTTTTTTTATATGTATCGATTGATTTTGATGAGAATTTGTCATATTAACTGTGTACGATAATAATATAGATAATAATTGATTTTTTAAAATGATAAGTAAATGCAGATAAATTTGTACACATTTACCTGATCTCGTCCCATATTCATCTCAATATATAATTTTGTTTGCATACTCAACTCCATTTTAAATTATTAAAAAACCCTTAATTAATTAGGTAACCTATAAAACCTATATTAACTTTTATCTAATCATTAATTTTCTAACTTATTTACCATTTGACCATCTTTACTATTTATTATAATTAGTTGATATTTGTTACCCGTGAATATGAATTTTCATTTAAAAAACAAAGATAGAAAAGTGAAACCAGATATAGTATGGTCGTGGCCATATATGAGTGCTAGCATTCCTTTGCATGATACTCTAGTAATATTATGTATATGCTTTTGAATGCATATCCTAAAAAGATTTTGAATTATCAATAGCATAAAAGATACTTTTCACAAAGGCAAAATAAACATGTATGTTCTTTGAACACCAATAAACTAAAAACATGGTTATGGTTGAAACATTATTTAATAAGATAAATCTTTCTCATAAGTTATTTGTTGGTTCAACATTGAGATGTTGGTAATTAACTTTCAATTAAGACGTGATCAATTCAATTAGGACTTAGTCAACTTGATCTCAACTTAGAGATACTTATTAATGTGTGATAGTGTGATATCATTGAGACAATCATGACTATGACATGTTTTTAAATTGACTTATAGTTTTATAAATAATTTGAAAACTAACTTAAAATTTAAAACTGATTTCAAATCAAACTAGATTAGATAAAAAAACTAGTTTTAAACTAAATTTAAAATAGTAAAAAAAATAAAAAAATCCAATTAAGTCAAATAAATTCATCTTTGTTGGATATGGAATAATTTTCTAAGAACTCAATAAATACTCGTCTTAAATATTTTGTGATTTTGTAATTTTTAAATTTATTAAATTATTTCATTTTATGTATTTCCATTGTTTTTCTAAAGTAGCAATCAGTTTTATTATTACGCGATGCAAATCCATACGTAGGGATCAAATGATGCCGATAAGCTATTACACCATCACTAACAGCACAAAATGTAATTTTATTTAGTCCAACCTTTAAATTATACATGTAGTACATTACTTTGATTTTGTAGGTTAAGTTTTATATAAAAAATAACAATATCAAGAAAGTGATAACATTACTTACATTTAATATATTTTGACAAGTATATATTATATTGATTTTGTTTAGATATCAAATTTTGAATTTATACAAATGGTAATGTGGGTTGGTTTGTTCTGCGAAGGTTCGCCCTGTGTTTGGTCTGCTCGTGCAAGAAATGCAGGTTCATTTCACTGGCCCGTCCCATATAAAAGCTAGTCCGCGGACTTGCATGCTTGTTCGTATAAGGAAAATATTTTTAAAAAATAAAATAAAATTTCATTAATTGTAAAAAAAACTATTTCTCTTGTTGAAAAATCAAAATTTTATGCATGTTTCAATTCATTCAATTAAGATAAAAATATGAATTGAAGTATGAGGGTTATTAAAAGGCTTGATTAAAAATAATTAAAGTTTTGTTTTGCATCTCCTTTATATGTATGTAAAAATAATCAAAGTTTTACTACACAATATTTTAATGAAGATGACTAAATTTTTAAAAAGTATCTTATTGAAATTTCTTATTTATTTTATTATTGTTAACAAATTATAAATAGAACACTTTAATTAAAACTAAATTTATTGTCACTCTAAATATTAACTCATTTAAATGATTAAAATAAATATTTCATTTTTAGTACAATAAATTCAATTTTTTAAAAACAATTTTTTATTTATTTATTTATGTGAAATTATTGAGTGAAGTATTTTTTTTAAAAAAAGTAATAATAATTTTTTTATTTATGCGGATCAACGAAATAACCTTGCATATTCCGTTATTGGCTCGTGCGGACTGCGAATTATGATGCAGGACGAGTCTAAGCAGGTCAGCGAGTTACATAAGGGCGTCCACCCGCATTTTTTGATAGGCCCACATGATCCGCCACACATTGCCATTTTTTTTTAATGATGTATGTGAAAAATAAATTTTAATTGATAAACTATGAGTCAAATTAACGTCTCAATGTTAATCACTCTAAAATCAATTAATTAATTATTCTTGCATCTCTAGTTTTTTTTATTAGCAATAATAAATAAATAAATATGAATCACTCTAGGGGTGGTTCAACCCTTATACATAGTGATAACTTTAATCACACCCAGTAGACATACTCTCAAGTATGGCTATACAAGACACTCCTAACTTAACCCAAAGAAAGACACATGACGTACTAAGATCTCATAAGATCATCCTAATACAAACTATCGGATATAAGCACCAATCAGAAAAGAAAAAAAACACAGACTGTGACTTGGATGAAACCCAAAACCAAGTATTTAGTTCGACCAACGCGAAAGCCTCCAGTACATCTACTACTTCCCTTTAAAGATAACCTTATTCCTATGCCTCCATACCTCATTAACTACTGCAATCCAAATCCCTTCCCAAACCTCATCCATCGAAGTCGGCGCACTGCTCATCCTAAACCAGAAAAAATTTAACAATAGGACATTATGAAACACACCCTGCACACCCAACCATACACAACAATGATTCCATAATAACCAAACAAATCTGCACTCGAATAACATATGAAAACTAGTTTCTTCCTCCACTCCGCAAAGACTTCAAATAGAATTTGCAACCGCAATCCCACACCTAACCAATGGGACATTATGAACTTGCATCTCTAGTTTTAGAATCTAACAAAATTAGTTATTCTCATTATTTATCTTAAAGTCAAGGGAGTAATTTAATTATACAACTCCGTCAATGATAAAAAAACAAAAATATTAACAAAGTTGAATTAACCAGTTAAATTCATATTAATTATTTACTATTTTTTTTTTATCATAGATGTAAAATATTCAAAACCTTTATTGATGATTAATGTTTGCTAAAAAAAAATAACTATTCATCTCTTAATATGATTCTCTAAGTTTTATTTTTTTTCATCCACGAAGTTAGAATATAAAATTACACGTAAAAACAATTACATTCAATATCACTTATCTCAATGATATATTGATAAGTTGTTTTATAATCATGCATAAGTGCAAACTGAACAAAACTAAGAAAATTTGATGTAATCATCGAAATGTTTTTTAATTTGATAATGATTTGAATGAATCCCTTTCATAAATTTGAAATGATAATGTATTTATTGTTATTTCATTTTACGTTGTGTATATTTAAATTTAATATTGTTTGACTGCCTGCAATTTAATTAAAGTTTTTGTTAAACACTTTTACCTTCCTTGTTATCTGTTACAAATAGAAAGAGACTTATTAAAAATAAAACAAAAAGTAATTGTTTAAAATGTGACAAACTCTAATATTTATTCGTTAAATAAAATTTGTAATGATATTTGTAAATCTACGTTGTATATTAGTTTAATAAAATTATAATTATTATAAATTTACAATACAATATTTATAAGAACATAATAAAATTTAAAAAATATAAACTACAGGTGCAGCTTATGTTTCTGCTTTAAAATTAATCTATTTAATATGAGCAATTATTGGAACAATACCAATTGTATTTTTCGTACAAAATTAGATTTTGTGGTGATAGAGGGAAAAAATGAAGAGAAAAAGAGTGTTATGACATTAATTATATTTATTTATTAGTTACAAAAGCACAGAGAAGGAAAGTGTTTTTCATTTAATTGTTTGAGTGTATAAATTAATTGTAAGGAGGTGGAGGAGTGATAGCGAATAAGAAATGGACACGTCATATTGATCAGTGTGAGACGGTGCGTTGTGTCCAGGCCTATTCTTGCTGCCCTCTCTCTCGTAATTTCTGGCACTCTACATCGATCTCTTGCGTTGCGACGATTCCATTTCCACTCTCTGATTTCTGCAAACCTAACCCTTCCCTTCTCCATCGGAACTCCAATCCAAACCTCACATTGGATGAACAAATCGCCGTAGTTAGGGTTCCATTCGATCCAACCAAAATTGAATGTAATCCACACCTCTCTTAAGTCTCAGAGCTGGGGGCGAATAACTCTCGGCCTCTCGGAAGCCCGGCGGCGGCGGCGGCACCTTCATCGTCGCAGCAGGGACTCTGGTTCTTCCTCCGCTTCCACAATGCGCCGCGTGTCCACACCCTTGCTTATCTGCCCCAGGTCGAATCCGTGAGCCGTTACGCATCCGATCTCAATCGCCCTGTCCAGCTTCGTCCGCCGCCCGTCATGGAAAACGCAGCTGCCGCTTCCGCCGCAGTCAGTTCTGCTCCTCCGCCGCTCGAAGAGCCTGAGTACTTGGCGCGCTACATGGTCGTCAAGCACTCCTGGCGCGGGCGCTACAAGCGGATACTCTGCATTTCCACCGTTTCCGTTCTAACTCTCGATCCTTCCACGCTCTCTGTCACCAACTCCTACGATGTAGCGACGGATTTCGAGGGTGCCGCGCCTATTCTCGGCCGCGATGAGAATTCGAATGAGTTCAATCTCAGCGTGAGGACCGATGGACGCGGAAAATTCAAATCCATGAAGTTCTCGTCGCGGTACAGGGCGAGTATTTTGACGGAGTTGCATCGGATACGCTGGAATCGGTTGGCGCCGGTGGCTGAGTTCCCGGTGCTTCATCTTCGGCGACGAGCGTCTCAGTGGGTTCCTTTTGTAAGTCAGGCCGCTCCACCATTGCTTTTTTTTTTTGTTGTGATTGAATTTATGTTTTTGATGATTGATTTTCTGTGAACTTCATCTGGCATGTAAGTAAAGACTGTGGACATTTATGCATTTTGATCGTGGGATTCATGCTTGCATTACGATGGTTAAGTGTGTGTGGCGCTGTTTATTAGTTGTTGTGCTCTGTTCATAATTTGTTGTGCGTGATGAATTGTGTGTATGCGCATTTGTGTCTTTCTTTTGTCTCATGCTGATCAAGAGAAAATAAGTGTGTGAAGTTTGTTTCGATAGGGAGTTTTTAAAGAGGTATTTAACTTTTAATTGACCTGAGAAAAATACAAAAAAGAAGAAGAATGAATTTGAGAGATTGAGTTTCCCTCTCTTAGGATATCAGATACAATGTATGAGTGGGAAGAGAAGAGAATAAGAAAAGACATATCTAGGAATTAGATACAGCTCAAAGCACACAGCAACTTTTCAATAAATTTCATTTAAGACAACGTATTCTAACGAGTTGACTTTAAAATACCACTCATATGACACTTTTTAAAGCGGGGAAGGATATAGTAATGTAATCTTACACATTTACCATTTGTTATGCACGGGCATGTAATAAAGATGATTGATATTTCATGGACGTTTGAGATTCCTTATTTTACCTCGCTTTAGAAAAGATGAATCCCATAAAAAAGGTTAAACTATTTATTTGGTCCTTGTAATCCCCATTTTAAGTTTTTAATCCATATACAAGAAAATTGCAAGTTTTTGTCCCTGCATGTGCATAAAAGTTGAGGTTTGGTCCTTATTGCTAGGATCAGAGAAAACTTCCTGGTCATGTAAAACCACTAAAAGACTTTTTGCAGTGATAAATCACCGCACAAAATCATTGCAGAGATTAAAACTTGTAGTTTTCTTGCACAGGAACTAAAACTTAAAAGTGAGAACAGCTATAGGGATAAAGTAAATTGTTTAACCCGTAAACATTTTATTTATTGGATGTCAAAACCCACGAATTTTGAAATGATGAAAATTCTACACGGGATTTTTTTCAAGCGAAATGAAGGGATTTCAAATAATACCTAAAACAACAGAATTTAGAAATTTCTTTTTTCTCTTCTATGGTTTTACCACAGACTCACCCATAAAGTTCTGTCTCTCTTGCATCTCTCTTTCTTTCTCTCCCACACCTATTTTCCCTATCCAATAGCAATATAACATACAAGTTTACAATGGTTGTGTTAATGGTAAAACTTATCAATATTTCCTTTTTTTACCTTCTTAAACTGTATTTCCATAGACTGTGTTGAAATTATAATACCAAGTACTTAATATTTAGTTAGAAAGTCACATTAATTGTGATCACCCCAAGGACGGACAGGGCTACCTACAGAAGGGCTAACCAGAAAGGCCGAGTTAACTGTTGTAGAGTGCTGCCACCGTGATGGGGCTCTTGGGCAATTGAGATCCTATCTCAATTAGAGATATCAAAGTAGTGCTTATAGGGCTTGGGCACTTCATAAGTTTCTGGGGTTCAATTAGACCTTAAACTCCAATTCCAAGATATTTGATTTTGTAGTTATTGGTTACGTATGGAAAAAAAAGTATAATTAATCATTTAATTGAAGCAATTTATAACAATGAAATCCTTAATTGAAACACTACCTTAATATTTTATATTGTGGAGATTATTTTATTTTTATTCTTTTTAAATCTTTGTTTAACAAAACTGTTGCCTAATTGTGTGATCAACTTAGTTGTGCAAAAAAAGAGGGTGGTGAGTAGCTAAACTTATTATCTTGTATGACTGGTGGCTTTCACAGAAATTGAAAGTAACCTATGTTGGTGTTGAGCTTATTGATACAAATTCGGGTGATCTTCGCTGGTGCTTGGATTTTAGAGACATGGATTCACCTGCAATTATTCTTCTCTCTTGTCCTTTTGGGAAGAAAAACATTGATCAAGGTAGCGGATTTGTTCTTTGCCCCTTATATGGAAGAAAGTCTAAAGCTTTTCAAGCTGCTTCTGGTTGCACAACATCAGCTATTATCTCAAATTTGGTATGGGTGGCTTTGTCTAAGCTTAAATAGTTATTCTGCTTGATATTGGTACTTTAAATTAGCTTGCCTTTTGGAACTTAAACAAAGCAGCATTTGTAAAGTTGCTTTAGTTATGCTTTCTAGATAACAAAGGATTATTGTACTTCCTGTTTTAATATCAACTGTAATAACAGTGCATAAATTTTATTGCAGACAAAAGCTGCCAAATCCACGGTTGGGCTGTCCTTGTCTGTGGAGAGTTCTCAAAATCTCTCTGTTTCTGAATATATAAAACAACGGGGTAACTAGTCATTACCTTGTTTCTGTTACTTTCACTTTCAAGTTCGTTGTTTATCTGCTGTGAATTTATTGAACAAATAAATGTAATTCAGAGAAGGAGGCAGTTGGAGCAGAAGATACCCCATTGGGGGGTTGGTCTGTAACAAGGTTGCGTTCTGCTGCCCATGGAACTCTAAATGTTCCAGGGTTGAGCTTAGGAGTTGGCCCTAAAGGAGGACTAGGGGAGCATGGTGATTCTGTATCTCGTCAGCTCATTCTTACAAAGGTTTCACTCGTTGAAAGGCGCCCGGAGAATTATGAAGTAAGTGACGTATTAAGTCAACTTGTGAATATGATGTTGCATTTGTAGATGCAAATCTATTATTATATTACAGGCATTGATACATGCTTATGTAATTTCTTGCATGTGACATTAGGCTTTGATAAATGATTGTTTCCTAAAATATTGTTTCAAATAATTCTTGAATGACATGATTACAGTTGAAGGTTTTGCTTTGTACTATGGGTCTTTGGAGTTTTTGACCACCCTGATTTATGTCTTGTTTTCTATAAACCCACATATTCAGGGTGCATTTGGATAAACTTTGAAATAAAGTGCTTTTATTTTATAACTATTTTCTTCTGAGAAAAGTGTTTGAATTTCTTTATATTTTCCGGAAAATTATTCAGTAGTTGTGTGTGTGCATATTTGAAACATTCCTCTTAGTTAGAAAAAACATTTTTTTACAAAGAAAAAAAAATGCAGTCTCAACTTGTTCTGGTAACAGCAAGCAAACAGTATCATTGTTGGAGGTAAAACAGATATTAAAGAGGATATATTAAGCTTGAACGGTGCATGCATCTTCAATGAATGTGTATTTGTTTCTTTATCAATAGTTTCATGTTGGGTTATGTCAAATGTTGAGAATTTTTACTAGATGTTTGCAGGCTGTTACTGTTCGTCCATTATCTTCAGTAAGTGCTCTTGTTCGGTTTGCTGAAGAGCCCCAGATGTTTGCAATTGAATTTAGTGATGGATGCCCCATCCATGTAAGCTTTTGTTGTGCTATTCTAGTTTGTGATTTATTATGCTATTTTTTTTCTCATGCATATTGTGTGAATTGTAGGTTTATGCAAGCACATCTCGTGATAGCTTACTTGCAGCAGTTCGTGATGCTTTGCAAACTGAAGTAGGTAGATGTGTCTCATCTTGGTTGGCAACTGTTGTATGATTGCATGTTTGATACCCTATAATACTTGTGTTATATCATAATATCAATGTTGACCTGTTCCTGATGAGTTAATCTTATTTTAAAAATGAAATATTGTGGAATGGAGTGTCCTAGTGTATCTTTGATTTCAGCTGGTGTTCTTTTACAGGGTCAATGTGCCATACCTGTATTGCCAAGACTGACAATGCCTGGTCATCGTATTGATCCTCCCTGTGGGAGAGTGTTTTTGCTACATGGTCAACAAAAGCCTGTTACTGATGCAGAAAGTGCATCAATTCATTTGAAGCATTTGGCAGCTGCAGCCAAAGATGCCGTTGCTGAAGGTGGTTCTATTCCTGGATCAAGGGCTAAACTATGGCGTAGAATAAGAGAGTTCAATGCCTGTATACCTTATAGTGGTGTACTTCCAAATATTGAAGTACCAGAGGTTACTTTGATGGCCTTGATCACTATGCTTCCTGCTGCCCCAAATCTTCCTCCAGAATCTCCTCCGTTGCCACCCCCTTCACCAAAAGCTGCAGCAACTGTGATGGGTTTTATTGGATGTTTACGTAGACTACTTGCCTCAAGAAGTGCAGCATCACACGTGATGTCTTTTCCGGCAGCAGTTGGAAGGATAATGGGTTTACTCAGAAATGGTTCTGAGGGTGTTGCTTCTGAGGCTGCAGGGCTTGTAGCTGTACTCATTGGTGGTGGGCCTGGTGATGCAAATGTAACAGATTCTAAAGGGGAGTGGCATGCCACAATTATGCATACAAAGTCAGTTTTGTTTGCTAATCATAATTATATCATCATTCTCGTCAATAGATTAAAGCCCACGTCAGTATCCCCTTTACTGTCAATGACTGTTGTTGAAGTGCTTGAGGCTATGATTTGTGATCCACATGGTGAGACTACCCAATATACTGTTTTTGTTGAATTGTTACGCCAAGTTGCAGGGTTGAAGCGTCGCTTGTTTGCACTGTTTGGTCACCCTGCTGAAAGTGTTAGAGAAACAGTGGCAATGATAATGCGGTCAATTGCAGAAGAAGATGCTATAGCTGCAGAGTCCATGCGAGATGCTTCTCTGCGTGATGGTGCTTTGTTGAGGCATTTACTGCATGCATTTTTCCATCCAGCTGGTGAGAGGCGTGAAGTTAGTCGACAGCTTGTTGCTCTGTGGGCAGATTCCTATCAACCAGCTTTGGAGCTATTGTCCCGAATTCTGCCTCCTGGTCTTGTTGCTTACTTGCACACACGTGCTGATGAAGTTCTATCCGAAGACACAAATCAAGAAGAGTCATCAATTGGAAAAAGAAAAAGACGTTTACTTCAGCACAGAAAAGGACGCATTGGGAGAGGACTTATTTCTCATGAACAACCTTTCCCTTTAGCTAATAACTTTGATGCTTCTGATTCAGCTAGGCAAACATTGGGTACTGTTGTGAGAGGCTTAGACAACTTTCATAAAACTGGTATGGACCCAAGTTCTGGACAGGCTTCAAATATTCAATCTTCAGTAGTTCATACTAGTGAACATTTGAACAATGGATCTTCTACAGTAGATGTGCAAAATGGACATTCAACTCTTCTGGCTTCAGCTAATGCAGTGTCAGCAAACTCAAATGAAGCACCAGAATCTGAATTTCAAAATTCAGTTGATCCTGACAGCAATGCAGTTGGTTTGCAGAATGAAGGCATTCCTGCTCCTGCTCAAGTTGTTGTAGAGAACACCCCTGTAGGATCTGGTCGGCTTCTATGTAATTGGCCTGAATTTTGGAGAGCTTTTGATCTTGATCACAATCGTGCAGACTTGATTTGGAATGAGCGTACCAGGCAAGAGTTGAGAGAATCTCTGAAAGCTGAAGTTCATAAACTAGATGTTGAGAAAGAGCGTACTGAAGATATTGTTCCGGGGGGCACTACCTTGGAAATGGTATCAGGGGTTGAGAGTGTACCACAAATATCTTGGAACTACACTGAATTTTCTGTTCGTTACCCTAGCTTGTCAAAAGAAGTTTGTGTGGGGCAATATTATCTGCGATTACTGCTTGAGAGTGGCAGTGCTGGCAGGGCACAAGACTTCCCATTGCGTGATCCTGTTGCTTTCTTCAGGGCACTTTACCATCGATTTTTGTGTGATGCAGACACTGGGCTTACTGTAGATGGAGCTGTTCCTGATGAATTAGGTGCGTCTGATGATTGGTGTGACATGGGTAGATTAGATGGTTTTGGTGGAGGTGGTGGGTCATCAGTGAGAGAGCTTTGTGCTAGAGCGATGACAATTGTATATGAGCAGCATTACATGACTGTAGGCCCTTTTGAAGGCACATCTCACATTACTGTTCTCTTGGACAGGACAGATGACAGAGCTTTGAGGCACCGACTTCTTTTACTTCTGAAGGTTTGTAAATATAAGTTACTTTTCCTAGCTCTGTCTTCTCTGTCAGGGGGAGGAAGGGTTAATTTGCTTTTCTTTTGTGTCATAGTTCTAGTCGATGTTCATCCTAATATTTTTGCTTCAAGAGTATCAAAATGTTGGTAGCTAGTTGATTTAAAAGAATATATACATTTTGAATTTTGACCTTCATTGCTGCTAGTTGCAATTTGTAGCAGTTGCAATGGTCATTGGCTTAATGATTATTCTAAATGGAATTAAGTTTTATAAACACTTATGTGAACATTGCGGTTTTTTCAATTCTATGGTTTGAAAATTTAAATTAACTATGATTTACTGAATTTCAGGCATTGATGAAGGTTTTATCAAATGTGGAGGCTTGTGTCCTAGTTGGAGGCTGCGTATTAGCTGTTGATCTGCTTACTGTGGTCCATGAAACTTCAGAGAGGACATCTATTCCCTTGCAATCAAATTTAATTGCTGCTAGTGCTTTTATGGAACCCCTTAAGGAATGGATGTATATTGAAAAAGATGGTGCTCAAATTGGACCCATGGAAAAGGATGGTATTAGAAGGTTGTGGTCCAAGAAGGCTATTGATTGGACGACAAGGTTTTGGGCTTCTGGGATGCTAGATTGGAAGAAGCTGCGGGATATCCGTGAACTTCGTTGGGCGCTTGCCCTTAGAGTTCCTGTCCTTACCCCGCCTCAGGTAGAATCTTGTTGAAGCTGGAAGATAATATCAGTAATAATTGCTGTTGTGATGTTTTCTGTAGCTATTGTTTTTTTCTTCCCATTTTTTGTGGAGTGGTCTGTAATTTTTTTTCTCAACCTTATTTTTTGTTAATCTAGACATGTTCTCATTTGTTTTATCTGAATTACTTGATTGTTTTGGGGAACTGTTGAGATTGGCTACCAATGTTAAGGTTCTGTTATGTTGAATTGTTGATAACTGTAAACCCATTTGGAAATCAACCTAAAGTGAAGAGAGGATAATTAGTTGTATCAAAAACAGTTTTTTGACATTCACTTTAATTTTATTTTGCTTATATTCAGGTTGGGGAGACAGCTTTGTCCATATTGCATAGCATGGTGTCGGCACATTCAGATTTAGATGATGCTGGAGAGATTGTTACTCCAACTCCTAGAGTAAAACGAATCTTGTCAAGTCCACGCTGCTTTCCACATATTGCACAGGTAATTGTAGGAACTGTACCTTTGTTAACCAGCTGTGTCGGAGAATATTGGTGTTGTGACTTACATATTTTTCTGTTTGGACGACCTTCTCCAGAAAGATTTCTAGGAGAGAACAATATGATGAAAATAGGAAAGATTTCCGTTGTTATTCTACGGTTCCAACTTCTAAACAAATTCAAGTATTATATTATTTCCATTTTTTCATTTGGTGGGGTGGGGGGTGGGGATAGGCCATTCTTTCTGGGGAACCAAGTATTGTTGAGGCAGCTGCTGCATTGCTTAAGGCCATTGTTACCCGGAATCCAAAAGCTATGATCCGTCTGTACAGCACTGGTGCATTTTATTTTGCACTGGCATATCCTGGATCTAATCTACTTTCAATTGGGCAACTCTTTTCTGTCACCCATGTCCATCAAGCATTTCATGGTGGGGAGGAGGCTGCAGTTTCAACTTCATTGCCTTTAGCAAAACGTAGTGTTCTTGGTGGACTTCTCCCTGAATCTTTGCTGTATGTACTGGAGCGTAGTGGTCCAGCAGCATTTGCTGCTGCAATGGTTTCAGATTCTGACACCCCAGAGATAATATGGACTCACAAAATGAGGGCAGAAAATCTAATTCGTCAGGTAATATAAACTTTGTAGTAGCCACTTTGATGAATTTTATTTTTCCTTAATTTTACAAGAGTATATATTCACTTGGTTCATTCCCATAGTGGAATTGATTTGATTCTCCTTTGCTCTTCATCAGGTTTTGCAGCATCTTGGCGATTTTCCACAAAAATTGTCACAGCATTGCCATGTTTTGTATGACTATGCCCCCATGCCTCCAGTGACATACCCAGAATTGAGAGATGAAATGTGGTGTCACCGATATTACCTCAGGAACCTATGTGATGATATTCGTTTTCCAAATTGGCCAATTGTTGAACATGTAGAGTTTCTTCAGTCATTACTTGTAATGTGGCGTGAAGAGTTGACTAGAAAGCCTATGGATTTATCTGAAGAAGAAGCTTGCAAGATCCTTGAAATATCCTTTGAGGATATATCTAGTGACTATGTAAATAAAAGAAATTCTTCGGAGATTGCAGATGAAGCATCTAGCTTATCAAAGCAGATTGAGAACATTGATGAAGAAAAATTAAAGCGACAATATCGGAAACTTGCTATGAAATATCATCCTGACAAAAATCCAGAAGGGAGGGATAAGTTTCTTGCCATACAAAAGGCCTATGAACGTCTCCAGGTAGTTAAATGTTTCCATGTCATACTCAGGCTTCTTTGGAATCTTGTTTCAACAAGTGTCACTAAAGCAGCATGGTTCTTTCTAGTTTTCTAAGTAACGGTTTCCATACTTCTATAAGTATCTCAGCAGAAAAATTATGAAGAGCAGTGCTGTCTTAAGCAATAAATTCTGAAATCAAGTATCTTGTTCAATAAAATCTGGAATCTGTATATTTGCTTTTTTATCTAGAGTTGGCAATGGAATTGTGATTTTTCTTGGGTATGTTATTGACTTAAAATCCTGATAGGGAAAATATGTATTTATGCATGTTTATTTAGCTTATATATTTTAATGTTCTAGTAAGCCGCCACTAGAAAATCATTCGTTCAAGCTGACAATGTTATATACAAGCACAAAAATGGTCCATCAAAATCATAATGCTCATTCATTTTCAGTATGATTTATTGGTTCATGAATATACCCTCCATTACAATGAATTGGTTTATATTTATGCCTTTCATAATTTGTTAAATTATACATTTTGTGAACATAGGCTACCATGCAAGGGTTGCAAGGTCCGCAGCCGTGGAGATTGCTACTTTTGTTGAAGGGGCAATGTATTTTATACAGAAGACATGGAGATGTATTGGAGCCATTCAAATATGCTGGCTATCCGATGTTGCTGAGTGCTGTTACTGTGGACAAGGATGATAACAATTTTCTCTCTTCAGATAGAGCACCTCTCCTTGTTGCTGCGTCAGAGCTGGTCTGGCTGACGTAAGAGTTCCCTGTTCTTTTTGTTAGGGTTCACCATTCTTACGAAGTGGGGGTTGAGTTAAGCCTATACCACTTTGTAAGAACCATAATGCTATTAGATTTAAACATCTGGTAACCTTTGTTCTTTCCTTGAATTTTCATATGGTTAGATGTGCATCTTCTAAATTGAATGGTGAAGAGCTGGTAAGAGATGGAGGGGTACATCTTCTTGCAACTCTTCTTTCCCGTTGCATGGGTGTCGTTCAGCCAACTACTCCTGGAAATGAACCATCTGCCATCATTGTTACAAACATCATGCGAACATTTTCAGTTCTTAGTCAATTTGAGGCTGCCAGAGCTGAGATACTTGAGTTTTCTGGATTAGTTGAGGACATTGTGCACTGCACCGAATTTGAACTTGTACCTGCAGCAGTTGATGCTGCTATACAGACTATTGCCAATGTTTCTATTTCCTCTGAATTGCAAGATGCTTTATTGAAGGCTGGTGTCTTATGGTATGCCTCTTCAATTATTGTTTTATTGAGAAAATTATTTTATATCAATTTCAAGTTCAGAGGAGGATGAGTCTAGAGAGTAAATAGGATAAGTATCTTCAATAAGTGCATATTTAAGTAGTGTTTGTTACATGTGTTGGCTGTTATAAGTGCTTTCCAACTCTGGTTCTCAGAAATTTCTGAAACAGTAATTTTCTTACTAGTGTCTCAGTTTGGAGATCCTTATAGAAACTAGTAATTTCCTGACTTTCTCAAACTGTAGCCGGTTTGTATCAGATTTTCTTTTTTTTAACCGGCATCTCTAGAGACATTCCTCACTCTTTCAATCTCCTTCTAAAGTAGGATTCCATCACCTAAACCTTATATTTCATGTTGTTCCCATGTAATAGAACAAACAACATTGAACTTCGTAGCTGAGCTAGGCAAACAAGGATGGGACAATGATGTGGGAACTACTGACAAGGGAAAGAAAGGAAGGATTAAGAGGAATACTCCCTGTAAATGATTAGCCAAACTATAGTTATTGGTCTCACTCATAATTGTTGCCAGTAATAGGTTTACCTGCTAAGGCATGGGAACAATACTCTTCTCCCGAATGCATGAAACTTACATCAGCAAATAAGGCGTGACATATAGCGTTTTCTCAACACTAGGTTCCCTTAAATTGGGGAGTTATTCCCGTCTGTGATAATCTGTTTGGAATCTGACTTTTGTTCGTGTTGATCTAATACCTCACTAAATGGGCTGCACTGAGCATTAAGTGAAAGTTGACATCATCTAGTAAAGCTCTACATCTTGTTATAGTAGGCATAAGGAAACAGAATTTACCTACTAATAATACCATCTGACTCTAACCTAGTATTATAATTTAAACTCAGTTAAACCCTGAAGTATTGACTTCTTGAGTTTTTTGTTTGCTAATGAGCTCTAAATTTTATATATTGACATCAATTATTTATGGCACCGAAAAAATATAATTTATCCTATTTAGTTATATTTGAAAATAAGTTTGGATTCATCTGTTTAATATGGTTCATGGTAGGTACCTTTTGCCATTGTTGCTTCAGTACGACTCAACTGCAGAAGAATCTGATGCAACAGAATCACATGGTGTTGGAGCTAGTGTTCAAATTGCCAAAAACATGCATGCCATAAGAGCATCTCTGGCCTTGTCAAGACTAAGTGGTCTGTGTAGTGATGAGAGTGCAACACCCTACAATCAGGCATCGGCTGATGCCCTCCGAGTTTTGCTAACTCCCAAGCTCTCTAGCATGTTAAAAGACCAAATGCCCAAAGATTTACTGTCCAAATTAAATGCAAACCTGGAATCACCAGAGGTATTATTTTCTCATAATCCTTAATTGTGTACGGAAGAAATGTTTTGATGATGGCATGACACTTATTTTCTTGTTTTGCTCTGTAAAGGTTTCAATTAATGTCTGATTCCATTGCACAGATTATTGGTTTGGAATGTAATTTAAGTGACTAATCTGTTTGACAAGAAGCTATATGGAGAGTCATTAGTAGGAAATAGTGGCTAGGATTTAGTTTTTATTCATTTCTAAATCAGTCAAAAGATTATTCAGTGTTATGGAAAAACGGCCATAAAGGTGCAATAGTGACAGATTTGTCACGGGCTGCCACAGCATGGCCGTGGTGAATGAGTTTTTTGTGGCAATGCATCATGGCAGCTTTCGACATCACAGAATGGTGTTGTGGAATGGTCATAGTGGAAATCGGCTCAACCTGAGGAAGAAGATAAAGTCACGGGTCAGCTCAACCCGACCCGAGTCCCATGCAACCCCAATTTCCTTGTTTTGAAAACTGTTCTGTGTCCTGACCCAATCCAAACCCAATAGTTATTTTTCAAAGGGTTGTGTCCATACAACCCAACCGAAAATTAAAAATCCTAAACTACAAGCTGCAACCCAAAACACAACTTTCTGGTTCAGTAATCATAGCTGCTGCAGTCAAGCCACAGGTGATGCCACCACATGCGACCTATCTGGTTGCTGCCTGTGATGTGTTGAAAAAATCAGCAGATTTTGAGCTGAAGATAAAAAAGAAAAAGGAAAAACCTTGTCATTTTGGTAAAAAGATCTTCAGATTAAATAAGAGCTTAATTTTTTTTTGAGAAAACAATGGGCTGTAGAGATCTATGGCACAGGGAAAATGACATGGGCTTTCTGGAAAAGCCTTGCACATTAGAAATAAAGTTTTTATACTAAAACTGATTCAGCAAATTTTTAGAGCCTTCAACTCATTTTGATCTTGCGGCTTTGCTAGTTCACGACAGTAATTAAAATTCAAAATTATGTAACCTAAAGTTGGTAAAATATCTGTACCACATTGTTACTGACTTAAATGGTTAGTGAATGACACCCCTTTCCCCCAAAAGAAGAAAAGGCACAAATGGAAAATGTACCTGGCTGTTGTATGGTATATAGGGATTACAAATGAACCCGTCCATTATTTGCCCCGTCTCCGTCCCCGTACCCATTCGCGTCCTCATACCCGTCTCCTTTTTAAATTACTAAAACACATTTAATTTATTAGATAACTTCAAAAACTTATATTAATTTTTCTTTGGTCCTTAGTTTCATAACATATTTCTGTCATACATTTGATCGATTTGTTTACTTTTTATTTTATAATTATTTGACCTTTATCCAATTGTTATTTGATCCTTTTATACAATTATAATTTCTTTCTTGATATTTGACATTGGAGAAAAGAAAATGTGGTTGCTTTTGACATTGAATACTTGATAATATTATGTTTCTTTCGCTGTGATTTTTATTTTTTATATATTTTTAATTAATTTTGAAACACTAAGGGGGTAGATACAGTGCGGGTACGGGTATATACCCGTTTCCCGATAGGAATGAGGATGAAACAAAAAATTCATACCTGTTAGGGATGAGGATGAATTTTTATTTCGGTGATGGGGATGAGATAGTCAAACTCGCATCCGCCCTGTCCTGTTGTCCTCCCTAATGGTATATACAGTGATACAATTTTTTTTAATAAAAAAAATGCTATTTATGAATTCTGACATCTTGGCTAGGCTCCCAAGAGTTTTCTAATTTGTTTATATGGTTATTTGTTGTTTCTTTTAGTCACTAGTTTTCCTGGAAATTTAATAGATTCTACCTACTGACTGCCTGTGGTGTTCAATGATATAATCCATGAATTTGTCGCAAATAATTGGCCATTTTGTTGGTTTAGAATATTAATGCTTCAAATTTACAAAAACGAAATTAAGCTGTCTCTTGGTTGTATTTGCTTGTTGATACTATCTTTGAACACTCTGCAGATTATCTGGAACTCTTCAACGCGAGCAGAGTTGCTAAAATTTGTGGATCAGCAACGTTCAGCTCAAGGTCCAGATGGCTCATACGATATTAAGGATTCACACAATTTTGTCTATAAAGCACTATCCAGAGAATTATTCATTGGAAATGTTTACTTGAGAGTCTACAATGATCAACCGGACTTTGAAATTAGTGAACCAGAAACTTTTTGCCTTGCTCTGATTGATTTTATTTCTTATCTTGTGCACAATCAATGTGAAGTTGCCAGTCATAATGTTGAAGATGCCAATCGTAATGTTGAAGATGCCAATCATAATGTTGAAGATGCCAATCATATTGTTGAAGATGCCTATCATAATGTTGAAGATACCTCTAAGACTTCCGAGGATACACTTGAGGCTGTTGATGAATCCGTGAAAGAGCAGCATGCTCATGATAATTCTGGCACAATGTCTGAAGAACAATCTGTGGGAAAGGAAGAGTTTGAGCTGATTAAAAGTCTGCATTCTGCGTTGACCTCCCTTCAGGTTAATTCTTACTATTTTATTTTGTAGTGAAATGCTTTTTTGGTTGACATGTCTGACTAATCTTGTTTATTTTCTGCAGAACCTTCTGACTAATAATCCCATTTTGGCATCCATATTTTCTAATAAAGACAAGTTACTGCCACTTTTTGAATGCTTTTCTGTGCCTGAAGCATCAGTCTGTAATATTCCTCAACTTTGCCTAGCAGTGTTGTCACTCTTAACTGCACATGCTCCTTGTTTGCAAGCCATGGTTGCGGATGGGTCTAGTCTTCTGCTTTTGTTACAAATGCTTCACTCAGCCCGAAGTTGTCGTGAAGGGTCCCTCCATGTTCTCTATGCATTGGCAAGCACACCCGAACTTGCCTGGGCTGTTGCCAAGCATGGTGGTGTTGTCTACATTCTTGAATTGCTCTTGCCTTTGAAGGGTAGGAGACATGTACTCCTTAGTTGGTCTTTTTTATTATTCTCACCTCTATATTTTATTTTCTGAATTTTTTGTATTGACAATATTCATAATTCCATGCAGAAGAAATTCCACTCCAGCAAAGAGCTATGGCAGCTTCCTTGTTGGGAAAGCTTGTTGGCCAACCAATGCATGGACCAAGAGTTGCTATAACACTTGCAAGGTTTCTCCCTGACGGCCTTGTATCAGTAATTAAGGATGGACCTGGTGAAGCTGTTGTAGTTGCCCTTGAGCAGACTACAGAAACACCAGAACTTGTATGGACGCCAGCAATGGCAGCTTCCTTGTCTGCACAAATTTCCACTATGTCATCAGAGCTATACCGTGAGCAGATGAAAGGACGTGTTGTTGATTGGGATGTACCTGAGCAGGCATCTGGACAGCAGGAAATGAGAGACGAGCCACAGGTATTGTGTAATATATGTGATATTTAAATTTGTTGTTTTTATAACATGGTATGATGAATAATTTATATTCTCATAGATGAACTAAAATTTTGTGCCGTTGCAGGTTGGTGGCATCTATGTTCGGCTGTTTTTGAAAGATCCCAAATTCCCTCTTAGAAACCCTAAAAGGTTCTTGGAAGGTCTACTGGATCAGTATTTGTCATCCATTGCTGCCACACATTATGAAGCACAGGTTGTTGATCCAGAGCTTCCTTTGCTTCTGTCTGCCGCACTAGTTTCCTTATTGCGTGTGCACCCTGCACTAGCAGATCACGTTGGGTATCTTGGATATGTACCGAAACTAGTTGCTGCTGTTGCATTTGAGGGAAGGAGAGAAACAATGTCATCGGGTGAGGTAAACAATGAGAGACATGCAGAACAAACATTTGACCCAGACATTGAATCAGCAGAGAACACACAAACACCTCAGGAACGGGTGCGCCTGAGTTGTTTGCGTGTCTTGCATCAACTTGCAGCTAGTACCACCTGTGCTGAAGCTATGGCTGCAACGAGTGTCGGAACACCTCAGGTATCTGACAAGACAAGTTCTATGTGAATCTGCTAATATGCAATTTACATTCTTTTATGCTGCTTATGCAATTTTCTGCTGTAGATAATGTGATTACCAAGACACTTGCTTGTCTGTCAGAATTTCCTTTGTTCATCTCAGGGATCATCCCTCTCTAATACCTGTATCCCCAGAATCTCTCTGGGGATAGTGTGTGAATTGTTATCTTGGTTCACCAAAGAAGCAACTATTGACCTTTTTCAACAGTTTATTAGCTTCCAATCCTAGTTTTGAACTTCCCTAGTCACTCAATGGCAAATGTGTGGTCTTGTATGGAGTGACTTAGCTTTACATAATGTGGGGAGGACATACCAATCAACTGAAGTTGATATTGAGTGACTTAGCTTGTGAGTATGGAAAAAAGTATTTGTAAAGTTTACATATTCAGTCTCATGCTTTAAAGAGGGTTTTAGATTCTTTTTGATAATGTTAGAATGCTTTTGTTGCTGGTGTTTCCTATATACATAAATATAATTTTCACTGACCTACTTTTTAACTGTATTTGACCAAACAAACAAAAATATTTAAATTTCTTCTTCCAGGTTGTTCCACTGCTGATGAAAGCTATAGGGTGGCAAGGTGGAAGTATTTTAGCTCTTGAGACTCTAAAACGTGTTGTGGTTGCTGGTAACCGAGCCAGAGATGCTCTTGTTGCACAAGGACTGAAGTGAGTACCTTGTATAATTGAAATTAATTTACTTTTAACTGATTCAATATTTTATGACTTTGAGATCCAAATTCATGATAGAAAATTGCATTAGTTGCAGACAACTTCAACAAGATGCAAGTGAAAGAGAAACTCATCACATCAATTTCAATTATAAGGCCTTACTATTTCCTTTTATAGAAACATGGGTTATGCCTTTGACTTCCTCTTGTTTCTGGTAGAATTGAAGTTCAGTCATGATAGTGATGCGTGATGAAGAGTTTGAAAATTGAATCAGAAATGAAGAGTTTGAAAATTGGATCAGAAATTAAAGATTACTAAATGCCCCTTAATTTTACAGAAATATAATTGCAGATATCAGCAGTTCGCTACATGAATCCCACAATCTCACTAGGTTAAAGACAAATTAGTCAGATATATTATTCACCATGAATTCTTGCTTGGTCTCCCATTTCTTTTTTACAAGACTAAAAACCATGTCTTAAAAAAGGGTAAGACTAACTCGTCCTCACAAATCAGCTTGATATATATTATAATTTGAACATATTTTTTAGACCTTCAACATACTCCCTTATGTCAAGGATGGGACATCTCGAGTGTGAGAATAGAGCAGGCTCGATAGTGGGTAACATGATAGGTCCAACAAACCTTGCTAGGGTAGGTTTTGATACTATCTTAGAAAGTGGATTTCAAGTAACACAATCTCACCAAACCAGATCGGTAAAAGAGATTTGCACCCCACTTATATATTATAATTTGTACATATCTCTAATCGATGTCCAACACAATGCAATATAGTTTTTATCAAGATTAGTACCTAAGCACTTGGGGAACCTACCTTCAAAAGTTAGCTAGTTATTAAGGGGATAACCAAACACTTATATACTCTATCGAGCATCACATACTACTTGATGTGGGACTTTGATACTATAATTCTGAATTCCTATCATAGCACACCAGCCAACGTCTAGGTAGCCTTTTCCGATACATCTACAACCATTTCTGATAACACTTGAAAAATATCCAAACACTTATGGAACTCACCCTCAAAAGTTAGCCATTAAGGGGGGAAAGACACTTAACTACTCCACATAGTATTCCATACTACTCAATGTGGAACTTGGGCACCACATAATACCCAAGTTCCTATCAATGTGTCAAAACCATCTTATACAATTTTCCGTCTTTTCTTCCATTGTTGTTCGTAGAATCACCACTTTGTATACAATAGTTTGTATTGTGTCCTTTTTGTATTAGTACACATTCATCTTAATATTCATTTTTGTTTTTCTCACCTTTTTCTCTTGTTATACCTTTAAAGCCCAACATTTACTACCATAGAATATAGCATATACCAACATGTTCAACTTTCCTTTGAATTTGGTCGGTACTTTCCTATCACCAATAACTCTATCTTTTTTTTTTTTTTTCATTTTAACCATCTCACCTGTATCAAATGTATGACACCCTCATTATTTTCTCTATAGGAACATAACTGCATTTTATTCAATTACCCTCGCATCCATTAGTGCTCTCTCTCACTTTTCACTTAACGGAAATATGATAGAATTTAGTAGGGAAAGAAAAAGAAAGAGGGGAAGACAGAAGAAAACAGAACAGAGAGGATGAAGGGAAAGAAGAGAGAAACAGAGATCAAATTTGCAATGCACTTCTGTCATTATCATTCAGTCTTAGTCTAAAATACAACAGTACGCCTTATCTACAGGCAGCTAGCCAATAGCTGTGAAACTAACCGTGACTGACTAATTAACATCCTTTTCTATCTATATTTACATATCAAAATAGAAAAAGATGTGAATAAAAAATAATTGGGTAAAATACATTTTTTGTCCTGTAAAATTTCGAATACATTAAATGTGTCCCACATTTTTTTTGTATTATTTTGGTCTCTAAAATTTTGAACATATTTTTTAGGTTTTTATTAGTTATTGAAATAAACAGAAATTCATATGGATGACGGTTCTAACATGTAAATGGTACAGTGAAATGTGATTTTGGTTAGATGTTTAATTAAAACTATGTTAAGACTGTCGTCCTCATAATATTTTCATCTATTAATTTTACACTAACAAGGACTTAAAAAATGTGTAAATTTTAGAGGTTCCTAAGAAATATATTTAAATTTTAGAGGACAAAATAATACAAAAAATTTTAAAGCTAGTATTTAATAGTTTAGGAATTTTACAAGAACACGATTTTAACCAAAAAAATAATAGGTTCTTGGATTAAAGTGTCATGTAAAATTAAAAAAAAAATTATATAGATTGAGTGATATTTTTGAAGTTAACCTTATGGTCTTGAAATTTTTGTTTTTGTGCTGTATCTGTCTGTTTGATTTTGAATTTTTACTATTTTCCTTGTAATGAGACTGTTGAAAGATGTTTGGATGGTCTATAACTGGGGAAATGTAGAAAAATGAATTTACCTACTACATATTAGGAAGGTCATGAATGGCTTTGGAGCCACACAATAGTTGCTTTGTAACAACTACATGCTTGAAGACTATCTTGTATGTTTGTGGGACTGATTCACGAACTCAATACTAAAATAAATTTTGCAAACAATGCAGAGTTGGTCTGGTTGAAGTTCTTCTTGGTCTTCTTGATTGGAGGGCTGGTGGAAGGAATGGCTTTTGTTCTCAGATGAAGTGGAATGAATCTGAAGCATCTATTGGCAGGGTGCTTGCAATTGAGGTTGTAATCTGAGTCAATTTTATTCTTCCTCTTTAGTTTGAGGCTCTCTTTTGCATATTTTCTTCATTACAAGTATTTTCTTTAACTTAAAAAATGTCTTCTTGTATGTTCCAGTCTACTTACCAAGTAAAACCGCACCCAGTGTTTTAGTGGTTTTTAACCAATTCACATTTTGTTAGTAATAGTATGAGTTTCCATAAAATCAACGATTATGTTTTAGTTTCTTAATTATGACATTTTGCTCTTTAAATTAATAATTGATGCATGTACTCGAGTTTATATTTTGTATTTCTTTCTGCCGGGATTTTATTTCTTTTTCGTTAGTAATTTTTCCCAATTTGGCAAACATTGAAGAAGGTACTTGCAGCTGTGGTTGTTTCTCGACAAAAATATTCTGTATTAATGAATTTGTCCCAATATTCTGTTGATGGTTCAACAATTGTTTTTGACAAGTTACTCATCTCCTTAATCAGGTCTTGCATGCCTTTGCTACTGAAGGGGCCCATTGCACTAAAGTGCGAGAATTATTGAATAATTCTGATGTAAGTCTCAACACATTTTTTACTAGCAATATAACATGGTTGTTTTAGTTTTTGGCTTTTGCCTCTCGGCAGCTGAAACATTGTTTCTGCATTTTGCTGCTTCCTGTTGCAAGCATACTACTATCCATATCTTAGTTTTTACCTTCTACAATCATTTTCCCTCCTGCTTTCCAGGTTTGGAGTGCTTACAAAGACCAGAAGCATGACCTATTCCTCCCTTCAAATGCTCAATCTGCAGCTGCTGGCATTGCTGGTCTTATAGAAAATTCATCATCGTCGAGACTCACTTATGCCCTTACTGCGCCACCACAATCCACTACTTCCAGAACTCCTCCGTCATCTGACTTCAATGGTAAGCAGGATCAGCTTCTATAGTAGAACAGTAAGACATTTTTACGTGACGCAGTATACCCAAGCCTATACTTGTATAGTACACTGTACAGTTTCGTTATATACTTGCTCCTGGATTAGTAACTAGGAAGCATGTGCAATTTTCTCTATTGTGTAGAGGGATTCTTCACCTTCCCTCCCTTCTCTTCTATCCTTGTAAATTGAATTATGTATTTACTATTTTGCTGCAAAATAGTGAGGTGATTTTGCGCATTGCGAGAAAGCTGTTTCATTTGTGATTGGTAAAGCTGAAATCTTTTTACCGAGCGTTAAGAATGCCAAAGTTGATATTCTTTTTGGTCTTTTGAATGACTTGGTGTGTAAATGCAAGTTTGAATAATTGATTTTTTATTAAAATAATTGAATTTATGTTGAAGTAGATTAATATTTGTTTCATAATACTATTTCAATGAAAGTAAACTTAATAATGTGCGCTAATTATTGATTTATTGTAATATTTGTGTAGAGCCTAAGAATTAGGCCAAGTCAGAACGACCACGTTTACTAAATTTAGAAGTCACTTTTATGTGTATACCGATTTAAAACTTGGTTGGAAGCAGCTGGAATGTTATAGAATACGTCAATTAAGTGGCGCAAACATCTGATTGTATGAGACATGGAAGGCAATGAAAGTGGTACAAACTGATAAATTAGCCGAATTTCTTAAAAGAAAGCAAGTCGGTCGGTTATGGGTGTACTGGCTAATAATTAAAATGAAGAAAAAGAGATCTTCAACATCTGTTGTTTATGTTCTGTTGCCATCTTTGAATTCTCTTGGTCCTTGAACTTGGGTCTGCGTTGGCATAGATTCGAGGGGAAATTGGTGTAGAAGAAGCAAGATGAGAGAACAAAGTAAGAAAAGAAACAAAAAAGTTTCGTTAAGCGAGAAAGGCAATCGCTTCATTCAAAACACAATTTCTGATTCTCTGCTAAACCCTAAACCCTTCCTAATTTCATGCTACCGAATTACATTTCATTCAACAATCTAACTCCAAATTAATTATAATATATATTTTATACAATAGATTAAAAAATTAAAAATAAAGATAGAAGTAAGTCGGAGTTTCTTTTGTCATAACTTATTCCTAGTCTATCTTTCTTTCTTTCTTTTTTTTAATGTAACTATTATACTAAATACCGCTTTATTTTTTATGATGTAATTATTATACTAAATAACGCATATCTAATACTTAAAGCACATTAATCGATATTAGTTTATAAATAAATTCTTGTGTGCTCTATTTCTTTTTTTAAAGTTTAGATGAAGTCTTTTGAATAAATCCAAGTTTAGATTCCATAACATGTTAGGCTATAAACAGAGACCACTTTATCTTCTTATTCCTAAATAGTTAAAAGTTTCTTTCAAGAATTTGGACCCAGTTTAAAATGAATAAAAACAAGTTCTCTTTCAAGATGGAGTATGTTAAAGAAAACTTCTTCATAGGGACTTTTAGAATAAAAAAATATGAAAAAAGGAAATAAGTAACTCCATAAATTAAAATTAATTTATATATAAACTAATCTGTAGAGATTCTCTTACATAGCTTTTTTAATTTTTAACTTGTGTATAAAGTAATTTTAATTTATGAAGATTTTTTTTCTTTTCTAAATATTCTTATAAAAAAGTTTATCCAAATATACACATTATTCAAGTTGCTAAATTTTAGAATTCCAAGGTGTCAATGTTAAGAACAACAACAGAACTTGATGGCAAAGGTTGAATGGGCAAGATAGGGTGGTTTATTGTTATCATTAATGCACTAAATTTTTGTAGAAACAATTGAAAGGCTAAAAGGAGGGTTGATGTTTGAACAACCAAATCTTAAAAGAGTACGATTAAATGCATTGGCGACGGGGTAAAAAGAAGTTAATATGATGACTTAGATGCACCTTAATATCTTCCAAACAATCGTAGTTACCATATCCCAATACTTTTACGCTATTATTTTTGTTTTTAGAAAGAAATGTCTTAGAAAAAATGTCACCTTTAACGGAAAACCATTCCACCCATTCTCAGTCACCAAAATGCAGACACGTGGTGGATTGAACTAAACCAAATATGATGTGAACTTTAATTCATGCTAACCACAACTCTACAAAGTGATTTTTAAAGTTGAATTCTTTCCATTTAAGACGCCGAGAGTGATAGATAGAAGCTCGTGCGTGGGACTATATATTTTGGGTGGTCCGATAGCGGTCCGATAGCGGGTGACACGATAGGTCCAACACAAACACTCGTGGACTTTAAGCCTAACTCAACCCCATAAAACCGGCTCATAGGATTGAGGTTTGCACCCACTTATATACAATGAAAGGCTCTAATCTCTTGTCGATGTGGGATCTCCAACAAGAGAAATTGGTATCATTAAATTTATTTACCTGAAGACTATAAGATTTATTTAATGAGTAAAATTTAATTCTAATTCAACTTCATACAACATCTTTGATAAAGAATTGCATCTAAGTCATCATATACTTTGCATATAGACCCTGACATGTAAATATAATTGGACTTTAATAAATAAATATAGAAATGATTATGGGTTAGTTATATAAGTAATTTTCAAGTATTTTATTGAAAAAATTGGTTTGTAAGTTGAATAGAAATATGTAGAATTGTTGGAAATTACTTGCATATGAATGCTAAGAAAAATACTGAAAATTTATGGGAGTGTTTAATTTGTTAATGATTTATATTTGATTTGGATTTTTTAAAAAGATCTTGGATGTATATTGATTTTGGATTATCGTTGTGAGTTGTCTATACATTGAGAGAATTAATATATGATAATTCAATATTAGATTTTTTATTAACGATTACTTTTATTTTCATTTTTTTAAAAAATTTACCATAAGGTTTAAATTTTAAAATATAAATTTTAATAAAATGAGAATAGTCATAGATGTTAGGAAATTAAACTTGAGTTATGAAACAATATAGATTCACAATTTTGCTAATTTTATACCTAGAAAGTTTGTATAAATAAGAAAATTTAATGAATGATAAGTTGAATAAGAAAACATGTTATTGAAAGTTATTATAATGTTATAATTTAGTAAAATCTAAGATTCTATAAAGTATATAAGAACATATATACTAACTTGTAATTTAGAGTAGAGAAAGTTATTATAAGTTAGAAGTGATTGTACAACCATTATTGAATGTAAAAATAGGAGTTTTGGATAATTAAAACTTGCAATTGAATACATAATTGGAAATGAGTTTTTTTAATCTAGATGTATATTACTGGAACGATGTTTAAGTGGTGATTAATCGCAACATGCATTCTCAATGTTACTCAAGTGATAGAACATATCACTTAAGCTATGGCTTGATACTTGAGTAAGAAAGTTGTTTAGTCAATTTTTTCTTCTCTGGGACACTTAACCCTTAAGCAGAGAAATAGTTGCTCAAATATTGAAATGTCATAGTGATGTATAGTGTTTCTTAAACTAGTCGAAACATGAAACAAGTATGCTCGCTGAAGAGACAGTCGCTTAAGCTTTGGGGTGTAGGTGATGAATGGTGGTTTTGGAACTTGTACTGTACAACAAGTAGCATCACTCAAGCACTTGATGTTGGTCACTCAAGCTATGTGTAAGCATTTGAGTGAGAGAGAAACTGAATAAATTCTCTCTCCTATAGAACTAATATTGCTCAAGCAACTTGAGATCAATTAAGTAATGTGAGATCGTTCAAACCATAATAAAGAAGGGACAATGTAGAAAGAAGAAAAATCATTTTGTTAGTTTCTTAAAGATGGAATAAATGTGTATTGGCACCACCACTTTTGGTAGGAATACCAAACACCTCATTTATTACAAAATTTCTAATCATTATATTCACACATTCATTTTCACTATTACAATGGGCAAACTTGTCAAGCAATTCAGGGCATTCATTACTAGTCTAAGTGTTAATTGATCTCAGTGTTTCAAGTGTCATCTCTTTTCACTTTCACAAGTTGTTCAACATTCAACTCAACTAACTTGATTGTAAGAAGGTGACTTTGCCTAAGTTATGTTTAACATGTAATGAAAATAAGCATCTATCATCTTGTTGTTCAATCTTTCTCAACATGTCAATTCTATTATTAGAAGCTTGATATGTTGAACATGTCAAATTCACTTTCACACTATTATCATTTAGCAATAACATTAGTACGTGATCTTCATTTCACACATTTTCTGCAACAAATCTCTATCGTGATAGTCAAATTATAAACATATCACCATAACCTTCCATCAACCTACAAAACACATCTCTTAATTATGAGATCTTCTCTATTCATATTTTCAAGTTTTGAATAACAACTATGTATCCTCCTCCAACTTATAAGGGAGGGTGTTGCATATTATTTATTTTTGTTCTTTCTAGTTTTAGGTCTTAAGCTAGTGTTGAATGTCTCACATGGACTAAAGATAAAGACATTTCATAAGATATAAGTGGATACAAATCTCATCTTATAAGTTGATTTTATAAAATTGGGTTAAATTTAAAATTTGTTTCTTAATATTCAATCCATACCTTGGCTTTGTCCATTCCCTTCCTTATTTATATGCATGTACAATTTGTGAAAACAACAAAGAATATACACTAATTTATTGTTTATCATCTTAATCTTTGTATCTTTATTTCTACATCATCATGTTTTCTCAAATGTATCCATGGGATTGAAAATTTGTCTAATCTAGTAATTAATAGGCCTTTTCTATAACTTCAACTTTTTTTTAACTTGTAAATTCTAGGATTCCTTTTTGTATGGAATGTATTTGGTAAGAAATGTAGATTACATGTGGCTAAAAACTAAAGGGGAAAAACAATTTAAGGATATGAAGTAGTTTTACCGTGTCGTGTCATTTTCTCATTATTATTTTTAATCTTTAATAGCAATGTGCATTCTATAGATACCTTTTATAAATTTGTCATTAAAATTTGTTATGCTTAGCAAGGTGAATTACTTACCATATAAAAAAACTATAATGTAGTACCGAAATGAGAATATAATAAATTCTATAAAATGTGAAGATGAGATAGATCAGTTACCTACTTTTCATATAATATTCCTAAATACTTGAATTGTTTTATAGTGAATTTGAAAATGGAATGATGTTAAGATAACATGTAATTAATAATTTTTTTATTTGTAAAACTAATCTTTAAAATTATAATAAAGTTAAATATATTATCGTAAAATAAGAACAGATATGAAGAAATGAGAAAAAGTAAGATAAAAAGAAATGAGAATTTCTTTTTTTTTACTGAAATCAAAGCATGTATATGAATATATATACAAGTAGTATATCATATTATTATGCTCATAATTATATATTTTATATTTAACTCAAATTACATGTTCATTTTTTTAAATTATGAGTGTTAGTAAAACTTTATTAATTTATAATATGTAGACTAATATAACTTTTATATGCACTAATTAATATACCACTACCACTGTTATCTTTGATTGAAATCTCTAATAATAACTTGCTAATTATATATCATTCTTGTTTATATTAAAGAGTAATTAGTTACACTAATTAAATGTTTACCAAAGATATAATAAGTTGGAATCATAAATTAAATTACTAGTTTAAATTGTTAAATCATATGTTCCTATGCTTAGGTTGTTTTGGTAGAAAATAGATCATTTAGAAAGTTTAATAGATTGACCAAATCAACTTAATTTGTTGAAGAGGAAAAAACAAATCTAGGTTTTCCCTTAAAAAAAATCGTCCATCAGTGTCACAAACTTGTAGCACACCACCTGCGAAAAATTATTATAAGATTTTTACCTTTATTTTACCTTTTATATTTTCCACCCAATTAGTAGCAATAAAGTGAGATGAATGCTTGACATGAGTGAGTGGAGGTTTAGAATCATGAAATTAGTATGTGATTCAATAAAATTGCATTAGGAATCATGCTTTTCTGTTTACACATGGAATAAAAATGACAGAGGAGATGAAAATGCTAAATTTTTAACTTTTATTGAAAAGGAAAAAAATAAAAAATAAAAGGTAGAAAGAAGCTTGGATTTCTATGTATAAAACATTTTCCCCAAAGTTGTCATGAAATTAATGCAGATTTGTTGCATTTACTTTTTTTTTTTAACACTTCAGAAAATAACATCTAACTATTACAATAAAGTTTTACGAGTTTCTATACAAACTTTGAGTATTTCAAAACATTTCCATTACAAGATTATGGCTCATAGAAATACAAATATTTACAATATAAAGTTTAAAATATTTTGAAGCTTTCCGGGACCTCCTACACCTGTATGATCATCTGCTCGTGAAAATATAAATTTTATAATATGCACAAATAAATCAAAAGATAAAACCAAATTACATGAATCAATTTCAAAATTATTCAATCTTCTTCAAATCCCAACATAAAACAATCAATAGATCTCCTAATATCTTAGTCTATGTGACTTAGATCATCAGTGAAACTCAGAGATCTATGTTATCATATAGACATCAATACTTAATACACATACAAACATTAGTCCATACATTATTCTAAATGTATGAATTCAATTTCATACAATATCATTCAAAACACAATCCACAACATTCAAAAGTTTATTTAACATAAAAAAAACAACACTTAACTACTAAACCACCAAAATCTAATATTTTCACAAGTTTAAATAATATATAAACAAACAACACAATATATAAGCACACAACATTTCTACAAGAGAAATTGAATATTCAGACCACGTCTCCTCCACATCCAGATCTTCTAGCCTATGGTGCTATTAAAAAAAATTTAAGTTAGCTTCTCTTACATTAATTGCTTGCTTTCCAAGCAACTTTTAGAATTTTATCCCCTCATTCTGAATAAGCTTCAAGATTTAAGAGTCTAATGCAAGTTATCCAAACAAAACAAAAATTCAGTATGTAGTAGAATAAGTTGAGAGGATTACTCTTCCCAATTGACCCCACCAAGATTTATGACTAAATCCTAAGGAAAAAACAGAAGACAAAGGATCTTTAGAGCAAAAATGAACTTACTCTTTGAAAATCTGATCGGGTAGAAATCTTCCTCAACTCTTCAACTACAACGTGGTCCGATAAGATTCTAAAATAAATGAAGATTGGGGGAGGAAATAAAGAGAGAAGGGGAGAAGAGAATATGGAGAGAGAGAAAAGAAAGAGAGAAAAAACAAAACGTGACGGGGGTTCACTAAAAGAAAATTATTAAATATAAACTAATTTTAAAGACAAAAAAAAAGTTGTTATATTGACTAAATTAGAGATTATTTTAGAGACTAAAAAAATTATTAATTTCTAAATTAGTTTATATTATTGATAAATAATTTATAAATTGGTATCTAATTAACTACCAAAGTTTTTGCTACCAAATTTAGAATCTAAATAATTGGTAGTTAAAACTTTGTTAGCTAATTAGATATCAATTTAGAAACTATTTACTCTATATAACAATTAATGATTTTTAGTATCTAAAATTGGTCTCTAATTAACAATTTTTTAGTAGTGGTTTCTCTTTGCTTTTTAATTAAGTTGTTACAATTTTGGTTTTACTTTCATTAAAAGATAAATATATGTAAGTAATACATAAAATTTATGTCAACAAATATTTTTAATCGTACTTATTTATTTAATTCAGTTTTTTATTTATTTTTTTATTACTTTATTTATCCACTCCTTTTAATTTTATAATTTTTATTTTTTCATATATAATAGATATGCATAATAATCAAGTATTCTGTTGTTTGTATATTTGTATGGAAGTTTTTTATAAGCGTTGAAATATTTTTTTTAACTGTTTTAATTTATTTATTGTTGATAAAAAAAATATATAGATTAGGAAGAATTTATATGTTAGATTTGAAACCTAAATGTTTCGAAATAAAGATGTATTACTGTATCAAATAAAAACTATTTATAATTTGGTTATTGAAATTACACACTTAAAGTGTTAATGTAATTCTTGAAACATTTAACTAACTTTAAATATGATTTGGATAGAATTAAAGGAAAAAAAACTGTCTTATCAAAGAAAATAGTTAAAATAGCAAGACATGATATAAAATATTTTTAAAAAATTGTGGAAAAATTTCAATCTTACTTTTCAAATATTTTTTTAACCAACATATATTAAACTAAAAAAAAAAAAACTCTAATGTGTTTGATGTAATGCTACCCCTGATATGACATGTAACCATAACCATTAATATAGCCATTAAAGAGTTCTACTTAATTTGATTTCACTTTTAGAAATTGTTTCAAAATTATAATAAACCCATTTTAGTTATCTATCTAACTTCATAAATTTGACTAACCATATATCCTCTTATTCTAATTACTTGAGAACATGTTTAAAAACGGTATCTAATTTATTTATTTTTATAACTTGTTGAATTAAATACAACTTTGTCATCATCTTCTTGTGTATGTTGTATATATTATATATTTTTTTGACAAAAATTTATATTCATGACATTAATTTGTTTGTTGGATTAAATGATACAATACGTAACAAGTTGAAATATATATATGAGAGGATTAGAAAAAATTGAAGGTCTTTTTAATTTTGTTTAACATTTTTAATATGTAATATCACTTGTTCTATATCAAGAATAATTATAACACTTTTGTTACACATATACACATATAATGGGAGGGAATAATTAACATATTTTCACTCTAGAGAATACTAAAATAGATAAATTACACATGAAACACTTATATCACATTATATAAATCATCAATTGTATTCCAATTATTTAAACTAATTTATCACACTCAACTTCTTTACTTCCACTATGTTTCACAAAAAAAATTATCATATTTTTTTTAATTAAAATTTTGATAATTAATTAAATACCAAATTATAAATTATTTATTAATAACACAAATTACTATATACTAAATTTTTTTTAATCCATAAAATAATATATAATTTAGTCAATATAATAACTAATTATTATTATTTTTTAAAATTAATTTTTATTAATTTTTTTTAGTGTTTGATTACTAGTTTTCTATTATGTTACTAAGAACTATTTTTTTATTTAAATTATTAGGATTATTTTTGTTGTTGTTATACATCACTACTGTTATTTACTCGATATTCTAACTAAAATTCCTTTGGTCAATATTAAGGACACTATTTTTCGACAAATGTAAATTAATTTTTTTTTATTGACATTTGTCGTGATTATTTTTTGTTAATGTCTATAGTGAATTTTCTCATCAACACCAATATTTTTTGTCAAATATTAACTAAAAACTATTTAGTCAATATTAGCTAGTTTTTTTTTTCTCTAAATTTAATTGAGAAACCTTTCGGTTTACATCGATTAAAAAGTTGAAAAAAAATCAAATCAACAGTATTGTAAAATTAACTCATATAGATATCAATTTAAATAATTGTGGTTGACATTAATTTAAAGGAATTTTGATCGATGTCAACAGAAAAAAAAAGTTCGTCAATATCAATCGAAAAAAGTTTGACAAACTTTGAACGGAAAATAACATTAACCATGAATGACTAAAAAAATTATCAATATTAATATATTTGAATTATCAATAATAATTTGATATTTAAATAACTTTTTTTGTATTTGGTAGTAATTAAAATACTTTATCCAAAGAAATTAAAATTCAATAAATTTAAATTGACTTATTAAAACATTTGAAAAGAAATCAATTTAAATTTAATGTCTTAGACATTATAAAATTTCCTGTACAAATGCAATATTAAGGTGTGAAGTTATCTTATCACTCATTAATTAGTACCAAATATCCCTATTATATCTCCATCAAATCAATTGTCTAATAACATGGATTAAGTCGTCGTACTCCAATCATGACCCTACAACTATTTAACCTTTTTGTTTGCAAACGTATAAATACTTTAACTTCATTAATCATGCTTAACTAATACTTTGTTGGATATAAGATGATCCTATATTATTTAAGTTATTACTTATTAGTGTTGTTGTTATTCAATCCTACATTTATTTTCAAAAACATTTTTTAAACTGAAATAAAACACAGTCAATGTATATTGTCCAAATAAAAGCATGGTTAAATATTTGTAGGTTTGAACTTTTATTGAATAGTAGATTATTTTATATAAAAATAATTGAGAGAAACTTGACATTTTCATTAGAAGTGCATTTAAGAATCGCCAATGTGTATATGTACATGTTTTTTACTCAATTACACTGTAACGACAAAATAACAAATGAAGAAAAGTGAATATCTTAACCCAGGCGAATATTACTTTTACAAATTAATGAGACCACTTTTTCTTTAGATGAAATGTGTTGTCCTAAAAAAGAATGATTGAATCTCTATCTATTTATATGCACACTCGGTGAATTTTTTTCTTGTTTAAGTACTCAACAGATCAAATTATTTTACTTTCTTTTTTACTTTCACTTCTTCTATTCAGTTAAACTCTTGTTCATTTCGTATGCTTTCGATTAGGAGAACATGGGTAAAAGGTGCTTCGACAATCAAGTAAGTATTTGGTATTTGGTGTTTGATGTTCAGTGCAATTAATGTGCGATAATGATGTACTTTTTTCTCAAAAGTTGTAACTATTTATATGTTTATCATTAGTCCATTACCTGGTGCTTTTGTATTGCTTAGCCTCGTTAATTTTCTTTTGATTTTAATGCACTTTGAACATGTCGGTCGGTGCTGTCAATGGATTCTGTGATCGAATGCCATTAGATAAAATTACTCAATATGAAAGAGACATTGGGTATCGAGACTTATAGGTTTTCTCCAGTACACTTGCCCCCATGCTCGAGAGATCTTCTCAAAGAGTCTAGATGTGATCGTTATGTTTTTTGTGGTAGGATGTGACGTGTTGACGACGTGAAGGCCTTGAAAGGACATGTCTCATGATGACTTTGGTGTGAAACACTACGATAAGATGAGGGCCGTTGGATCTGAAACAATCTTATGGTGCATATCAGAGTGACGTTTCACTGTTCATGGCCTTCCAACGCCTATAAATAGTGGTCCCCCACCTTTCATCTTTTACTTCTTTTGCTCCGACTTTCGAACTCTACAACCTGGCGAGGTGTTTTCCCTTCATTCCGAGAGGTTAGTGATGTCTTTTCTTTTTGGTTCTTCCAATTCCAATTTGTCTCCTTCTTCTTTGTCTAGGTCGTCTTCAACCAAACCCTTGTCGAACGGAGCTATCTAGGTCGTGCCCCAAACTGTTAGCTCAGTTAGAGTTGACCATTCGGTGGGTGCAACCGAACCTTCTTCTAAGCCTCACGAGGTCGTGCCGCTAGACGTTAGCCCGATTAGGGTTAATGATCCGATCGCGACAATTGACCGATCAAACCATGTTGTAACGAGCGAGTTGTCCCGTCGTATTGAGTTTGCTTGGATTGATCACAAGGTCAGTGAGTACTTCACTCAGTTCTGCGACTCCTCATACATTGCTTCTTTTTGCTCCTACACCTCCTCTTACAAAAAAATTAAGGGAAAAATTTTCAAGGTTTTCATAGAGCCGGAAGGTATGAGGTTCTTCTTTGATTGAGAGGGTTGGTCCATATTTTCTTTTTATTGGACCAAGAATCGTACTCGATATAAGCACTAGCCTCGTTCCTCCTGTAGCACCTAGGACTTGGAGGTATACTTTGTCTTCGATAAACTGTTGAGAAGACTTATGCACGGTCAACTCCCTACCTGAAAGCTCTTGACCGTGTATAAGTCATCCTAGTGGTGGACGAACTTTCATGTTTGCATAATTCTTCTTCTCGACGGGTTTAATTTTTGCTAACCTTTTATCTTTATTTTTTAGGCATAATGACTTAGAATAATCCACAAGTTGATGCTCTGCTGGCCGAGCTTCGGTGAAAAGTTGTTGGCCGCAAGGGCAAGGGTAGTATAGAGATGGTTGCGACCGACAACCCTTCCTCTGCTGGAGTGATCGAGCCCAATCGACACTTATGGGAAAGCAGCAAAAGGAAGACTACAACCACCACCACTCGGTCGTCCCATGAGACTACAAGACGTATGCACCTTCATCACCCATTCGACTGAGCTCTTTATCTCCAGTCGGTGTTAGTGAGGGTCCCCTCCCACTACTTGGTGGAGATCTTCATTTCACCAAAGGAGTTCTAATGGCATAAATTATAGGATGTTGGAGAGATTTAAAACATATATTTCCAATAAAAATCGTTTGAAAATAAGTATAAAAAATCATAAGAGAAACTTATTTTTAAGATTTGGATTAAACATGTTTTTCTCTAGTGAAATTATTATTTTTTCTTAGTCTAAACTTTATACATACTAAATATACTTGTAGTAAGAAAATTATTGGAACAATTGTTTACTAGTTCTTTTTTTTTTTTTAAATAACAAACGATCTTTCAGCATGAACTATATTATAACATTCACATCAACGATGAATCAACATAAAATATTTCAACATTTTAATAGACATTGAAAATTTGTTTATCACATAAATAAAAATTGACAAATAACTCATTCTAATAGCTTTCTTATTATAAATATTCAAAAAAATCTAAAGTTGAAAAAAAAAACTAATTTCATATAAAAGTACATAAACCAAAAACATATTGATGAGAATTTTTAGAAAAAAATCAATTTTCAACTTGGGTCCTTATAACACATGTTAGCATTTACCTAAGAGATACATACTGGAATATAAAAAGATCCAAACTAATTTCATATTTATTAAAATTAATAATTATAAAGTTATAGATGTGCAGCATAGGTTGATTTACAGATAAAAGTTGGCATAAATGGTGAATGATCCTTCTGTCTTGGTCAACAATTGATTTAGAGCAGCAGTTAGTTGGGGGTTAATCGGTTTATAGTTGAGTATATGTAAAATTCATTCATCGTCTAACAAGATCCCACGAAACTGATCTGCCATGCATGCATGAATACGAACCTCAAGAATATGCAGGTGACAGCTCTGCATAAAAGTAAAGTCAAAGCAAATCACAAGTCAAAATTAATGAACGTGTGTAAGCAAGGTGGCTCAATGAAAAATATGTGAAAACAGTAGTTTTCATCACATACTCTATCGTAAAGGGCTCCATAATTTCCTCTACATACGGTTCAACAAACTATAACCTACCCTTTATGGAGCCCCTCAAGAAACAAACAAATCAATGTCTTTGGGTAATAGGATATTGCATTGACTCAATTTTCATGGATGTTATGTTAAGATCCAAGCCAATTTAATGTCGTTTAGTTGTGGATGGTTTACATGAGAGTGTCTCTCTTTTGTTTCGTGGCCATCATTTTTCTCATTCTCTCAACTGTATTTCTTCATTAATGGTGGTGCTGTCTTCAATTTTTTTCCACAAATTTATGGGCTAGCCTTCTACAACGTGCTTCCCTCTCACCAAGATTCGACACAACCTATCAAAGTTTTCTCTAGTTTTGTCAAACTTATCTACAACTTTCAAGAACAAAGCTACTTTTATATTACTTTATTATTCATTTAAATGTCCCTTTTATTCTATTTTATTGTCTGCACTGTGACAGCTAATAATCTTTAGATGCACAAATCAGGGTAACATATCCATCAAAGCAAATGAAACTAAACATTATAAAAAGGAAAATTAGGTCATGTTAATTACACCAAGTTATCTATTTCACACTTCATTCAAATGATTAGCCAGCAGCATACATGCTGAGAAGTGAAAACGAAATATAATTATTAAGTGAAAAAAAAAATAGTATTCGTTTGGTTTACAATTTTAAAATATAAAATCAAATGTATCCAGCTGCTAGTTTTATGAAAATCAAGCATGGAATTCAAAAGAACAAAATCATTGTTACAGTGACAATAACGTAAGATTTAAAAAAGAGCACATACCTCAACTCTAGATTACTTTGAAATAATAATTACAGTGACATATTTAAAATAATTGAGCTCTGAACTTTCAAAACTTTTAACGTTGGTATATTATAAACATTATAAATCACGTGTTAGGTTCCAACTACTTACCAAATTTAATTTATAAATTAAACAGATTTGTTATTAGGTATAGACTAATATGATGTCATCAATCCTATTAGTTTAACTTTGGATTTGATTTTTTTGAATTGGTTAATACTTAGTAATCACATTTAAAACTTGATCAATTTCTCTTGTATGAAGGAGAAATGTACACAGAATATATTTAGAAAAGGAATTTGAACAGCTTTTATTAAATCATGTATTACTAAGTGGACTTTAAGCCTAACGTCGAGAATGACAGCTCGTGAGACAACATATTATAGATGATCCGATAACGGATGACACGATAGGTTCGATAAACATTTGTTATGTAAACTTTAAATGACTCTGATATCATATTATGAAATGAACTTTAAACTTAATTCAAATTTTATAAAACCAACTCGTGAAATTTTCATTCATTAATATATAATAAAATATTTTCATCGATCTCCAACATCAAAGAACAAGTTTTGAAATATAGTAATTTGGTTTGACTTTGAAGATAAAGTTTGGGTGTTATGATTGTTTTTGTAGAGAGAAAATTGGGAGGTGAATGTGAATTGTATCACTTTCTTAAGCACATGTTTATGATTTTGACATATATCCGTCATATCTGAGTAAACAGGGAAAGTTTTTAATGTTAACACCATATCTATATGAATCTATAGTTCTAGATTCTCCATTATTTACTCTCTGAAGGAAACACACGTAAGCAACAAAATATTGAAAAGGAATATTGGCTATTTTTATTTTCTTTCTATAGACAAAAATGGTGAAAGTATATTCATTTACCGGCAGAGGAGGGCATATACAGTTAGACATTAAACATTCTTCACCAATATTTAAATCTAAATTTCTCATTTAACCATATGTGTGCTAGCTTATTATCATGCATGCATAAACCTAATCTTGTAGTTACTAAATTACATCGTATCAAAATACCATATATTCGATTTTAACTAAAGTTTTAAATAACCACCGTTTTAATGGTAGTTTTTTCGCCGGGAGCCAAAAACATTTTTCCTCCTCGTAAAATTTATTAAATGCCACTGCTACAACACATTTCATCACCGTCTTCTATATTAATTATTTTATAAATTTTATGTACCATCGTATTAATGGTCGATTGTCCCACCAAATGACTTAGTTCAATATTTCTCTGATGGTAGTAAGATTGGACATTTGAGTTTAATTTTCAGGGAATCAACAACTAGCTTTTTATTAAATTAGTCTTTTATTAAAATTACAAAATTTTATTTTAATATTAAAATTAGCTTTTCACCTATATGAATGCAGGTTCATAATCAAGGGTCATTGAGACTCTATAAATATTTATTACACACACGACAATACTAAAAGTATATGTATTATTGAACATATTTATTTTTTTCATTTATCTTATACTGAATACTAATTTATACATCAAAATATCTTTGACAAATACTCTGTTTCCATTGAATTCACTACAACAAAAAACACTAGGTAAACAGGACAAAAATTACTCATTCCGACCTATAAAAAAAACATTTTATATATGAAATGTCTAGCAATTAATCTAGAAAATAGCATTTTACATCCATTCAAATCATATTGTTGCATTTTCATTTATTAATTTAATGCCATTGATTGTTGGAAAGTCTCAAATTGTTTATCTCAAGTATTTAAGTATCACTTGTACATTAGTTGCAGAACTTGCTATATTCTTTTCTACCAAACCATCATCTCCCACTTTTTTCTGTAAGTTTTTTCCCATCTCCCCTTTTTTTACATTAATGAATCATATTTTTTATTTTTTACAATTTAGTTTTTTTTAAACTATAAGTTTAATTATTAAAGTTAAGTGTTTCATTCTAGATTTCATCTTAGTATAATGATAATATAAAGTGAAATGTTCAACGTAAGATATCATAAAAAAATAATGCTAAATCATATTTACAATATCATGAATATACTATTTAAATTGTATTTCGTTTAAGTATAGATATGTTTTAATTGTCTCAAACTTGAATAGTGTATTATTTAAGTAAAGATTATTTATTATTTCAATACTCAACTAATATATTATATTATTCAAACAATATATATTTCAACTAGTATCTTAAAATATGTTTGTTTTAATATCTTATTTTCAAAATAAGAATTTTAACAAAATTTTTTTATAAATAAGGGATTATAAAATAATTTACTTTGAGAGACCTCTACAGGAAGTTAGTGGTTCAGAGTCAACCCAAAACAAATGCTAAATTACTAAAACAGAATTTTTATATTAGTATTAATACTGCAAAATAAGCAAAAGTAGATAGGTCGAATTTAAAAATTAAAATCTATCCAATATATATATATATATATATATATATATAAAGTATCAAGTTTTTTATTAAATATTTATATATTTGTAAACTGATATATCGATAATAATATATTCATAAGACATCTTTTAAAATAACTAGAAATAAATTATATTTAACAGTTATATGTCACAAAAACTCTCTTGGATTTATAAGAAAAAGTATTTATAAAGTCATATGAGTTATTTTTTAAAATCTACTAAATTAGAATGGATTATGCACTTTTTTATATTATTTTTATCATATAATAGTAATTATTGAAGAATAATTTGTTTTTAGATTTCTGAAAGATCAAAAAGGAAAATTATATATGTTGTCTCATTCATTAAGATCAGAACAAGAAAATAAGAAGACGGATTTTATAGTCAAGTCAAAACGGAAAATTGTGTCGTCTCATTAAGATGAGAGAAAAATAGATTTGTATAGACAAGTATTGATGTTTAGAGATGTTAACATTTTTTATAAGAAAGGAAATCTTAAAGATGTTAACATAGAGTATTGCTGTAAAAGAAATCATATATAGTATTCATAAATTTGTTGCATTGATAAATGTCAATAATAATTTTAATTCTTAATCAATATAAATATAAAACTAATAAATTCATTAGATTGCAATACAATTATTTATCATTTAAAAATAGCAAATACGGACTATTAAAAGTGAAAAAAGTATTAAAAATAAAACAAGCAATTTTTAGATACTTTGTTTTAAAAGATGAAAGATGCCAAGTTTTCATAATGGAAAATATAATGCACCAATATATATATATATATATATATATATATATATATATATATCTAAAACTAATTCCTTTTTTTTATTTATCCAAAAACTTAATTTTTTAGGAAAAAAACTCCTCTTTAATTTTTTTTTAGTTTGATGATTATTTTTATTTAGATATAACTCCGTAATTTTTTTTATTTTTTTTTAAAACGAACTTATCATATTTTTTAAAATTTTTTTTATAAAAAATTTTCATGTTAGACATCATTAGGCAACTTGACATCTCAGTTAGGCTGACACCTCAAGTAACAACAATCATCTGTCATCACATGAAAAAAGTATTATCTAAAAAAAAGAAAAAAAAAATACAAAAATATCGGGAACTAGACCAGAACTCATATGTTAACAAAAGCGATACATAGGTAGACTATACCTATTCATAAAGAATTCTAAGAACAGTTAGATAGAAGTCTATTATACCAATGAAATGATTCTCTATGAATAAATCCTAAATTAGCCAACTAATCAGCACACACATTCCCTTCACGAAAAATATGAGTAACCCTAAACCTGATTGTCCCACAGAAATTAAGACAAGTATTTCATCGATTACGAAGCATCCACGGAACATTAATCCTAGCAGTAAATACAACACAAACCAAGGCAGAATCATATTCAAGCCAGACATTAGTAAGTCCCAGCTTTTGAGCTTCCTCCATAGCATGTATAACTCCATACAACTGGGCAACCAAAGCAGTGTGAACTTCAAGAAACACTGAAAAAACACCAATAAATTTTTCCATACTCTCACGAAAAATACCTCCACAAGTAGCAAGACCAGGATATCCCCTAGCAGCCCCATCAGTGTTAATTTTAACTCAGTCTGGTGAAGGAAATTCCCATCTAACAGGAAGAGGACGAAGAACTTATCATATTTTTAAAATAGAATAAGTTTTTGTTTTTTCTTTCACAAATTTTAAGCTCCTTTTTCTTTTATTCGGTTGTATAGGTATAGGTTTTTGTTATCACATATTAGATTTGAGTATGTATGGGTCTGAGTCGAACAATTCACATCACTTGGCATTGGTGATTGACTAACCAGATGAATTAGTTATATCAAATAAAAAATAAAGAGATATGTGATAAATCGAGTAATATCCTATAAATCTGGTAACCATGCTATAAACCATGTAATATTGTTTTATTAAATATACGTATCAGATACAGATACGACCCATAAACGAAATAACACACTATTAACACTATAAATAAGTATGGCTAGTAAAGACAAATGAATAGAGATACATACTCCATATGCATACAAGAATTTGAATGTAATTTATATGTTTTAATAAACTTAATAATACCAATTTTTGAGTGTTACATTTAGATTATCTAAATAAAAGTAAATGTTACTATATATATAAAAAATAATAATTTAAAAAAGTAGTGATTAAGGTTGTGATAATTTTAGGACTTTCACTGCTCAAGTGACACATGATCTCTCAAGTAATAAAGTGTGATAATGGTGCATGACATTTTCTTGATCTTATTAAAGCATGCAACAAATAGTCCTACTAAAGCAATAAATGATTATTCATGTGTTAAAATGAAAGTGATGCATGGTATTCCTAAGAGTGGTTGACAAGTATTATCTTTAAAGTGTCAAAATGATGCTTAAGCGATGCAAGAAGAAGGATGATTGTTTAGGCAAAAGTGAATGCTTGAGCAAGAGAGTTCAAAACAATTCTCTCTTTTGGAGCAGATGTCATTCAAACAAAGAAGTCTTCCTCTATTTGAGGGGAGCAAGGTCGCTTAAGCGAGCTAATCTCGCTTAAGAAACACACATATGATAAAGTATATATGTTTGGTTATATATGTGAGGATGATGATGATGAGATGCATATTATATATGTGATTGTATGATATACACAATGTTGTATATTGTATGTGAATATTTATACTATATTGCGATCTAGTGTGAACTCTTCAATTGATACCTACTGTGGTTTTTATGGGTGTGTTAGTGATACCGAAATGATATTTTGTAATATTAAACACATAACTCAATTGTTAAAATAAATGATATCCTAACTTCATTAATGGTTTAGATTGTGTAGATTAAAACATCACATGGTTAGAAGCTAAAAGATATTTGTGCATCATATTGTATGGAAAGTTGTATCTCATTTCTTATTCTTATAAATTGCATTTATTTTACTTGAAACAAATGAGATTCCATTGTCTCTCACCATTTTGAACCATTTTTTCCCATTTGTAAAAACAAACATAAGATTAATATTCATATAAGTAATACTAAATCCCCCTTCAATTTAAATATTTGTTTATGCTCATTGAAGAACAAAACTTTAATTGCGCATGACTTTAAAATTCATTTTGAAATTACAAGAGAATCAACCCAAAGAAGTTTAACCTTTCATGCGGATACAAAATGAAAGAATTATATAAAATAATAAAATAAAGAAAATTAAGAGAATCCTAGTGATTTTGTTTCTAATAAAATATTTGCTTCCAATTCTATTTCTAATATATGTAGATTTTATTTTCTTATTCTTCTTTTCAAATTTAATTTTTTGTTTTGATTCAAATAAGTAACTTGACTTAAAAATACATTATTAACAAAAGTAACAATTAAGGTTTAAATAAGCACAATTAGATAAATCTTATTTAAAACAATGAATTTATTCATTATTATAAAACACAAATTTATGATTAAAGTTATGTTTATATCTTACTATATATTTTATCATGAAACAAACTCGAAAAATAAATATTATTTAAAAGTAACATTTAATCCAAAAATATTTTATAATTTTTAATATAAAATAAAAATTAGCTTTATGAAAAAAAAGCAAACACCATAAGCAAATTTAAACTTAAATACAATCTTTTTTTTTTTTACTTTGATTCTTCATATTCCAATTGAAATATTTTAATATCTCTATTTATGGATTCGAGATCATTTAAAGAAAATAAAATACTTTTTAGAAGATAAAGTGTATCAATGATTATTATTTAAAAGATTAATAATTCAACCTAACAACAAATTTTATATTCGATCATAACTTTAACTCGATTAAGTTATAACAAACTATTATAAGTATTTTTATTCTTTAAAATACATTTTACCAAGATAAGTTTAAATTTTGTTTATCGACAAACCTTAACCACTAATATGATCGTTCTTTTTCAACGAATGGATTTGAACAGTATGGCTTCGTCTTTTTGTCTATTAATAAAGCTGATAAGATAATAGAGGAATATAGATTTATTATTTGACCAAATTTAGAGAGATGAATTAATTAAAATAATAAAGAGAATGAGTTATAGAAAATAAAGATTGGAGAAAAAATAATAATTAGGTGCGAGAGTTCGGAACTGTCGTGTGCGTCATTGTTGAAGCGTAATTAATAACTAAACTTGAAAAAAGATAAAAAAGGAAAACAGGTACCACTTTTGCACGTGCTTTAGCCTATAACTCTGCTTCATTCTCCTGTGATTTCGGTGGAACCATAATGTTTCGTTTAAGCTTTACATTCTGGAGACCCAACCCACACACAAACCTTGCTTTACCGTTTACCAACCCAAACCTTTCAAACTCATTTTTATATTTTTATTTTTCTCAAACATATTAATTCCTTATTCAGCTAAATAATTTTATTTTCACCTTCACTTATTAATGATTGCGATAATGAACAATTATTTTATTTGAAAATAAATTTGTTTTTATGGTATTTTTTAAATTAATGAAAATGTTGACTGCAATGATTATTATATTTTAATACTTTATAACATGTACGCTTCTATGTTTTTCAGCTTTTCTTTTCTCTAACAATTGCATATTTTAGTATTCTAGTAATTCTTTCATTAAAATGTGTGCATTTCACTCACGTCCCTTGCAACTATTTTTTTTAACCACTTTCAGTGTATTCAATTTTCATATTTATCTTACGTTTTATATTTTTTTAAATTATCAATAGTTTAAATTTTATTATCATTTCATAACATGCTTTGTATATTTAAAGATATTTATTTGTTATAAATTTAATAATATAATTTTTATACATTTAAAAAACAACTATTTATTATGAGTTTTGACGTAGATGCTAAAATCCCACTTTAAGTTTAAATAGAGCAAAACATTTTTTTTCTTTTTTTTTTCTAACATTTATCTTAGATGACCATTTACATCTTGTACTATGCTCTCCAAAAGAGATAAGTAGAGTTTAACTCAACGAGTTTTGTTCATTTGGTGTGTAAATATATAATTCAAATTAGATTTATTTGAATGAGTTGTATTATTAATAAAAAAAATACAACCTAGCTTTTAATTATTTTAAGATCATATATTGTAATATATATATGTATATATATATATATTACTCTATCTTGAATAAGCAGAATAATTAATATTATTAAATTATTAATATGTATATTAATCCTATGCCGTTAATCATATATTTAATAGGTAAACATTTTTAAAAAAACATAACCATGTGAATGTGACTGCAATACTACTACTTCTAACTGAAGTAGTTACTGATACATCTCTTAAGCCAAATAAATACAATTACAATAATTATTTCTCATATTCAACACAATAATTATTTCTCACTATTCAACACAATAATTGATAGTTATTTACTATTCAAATTATGTACTTATTAATGTTTGTCTGGAATTTGATTATGCTTTGGTTTATGTTGTGTTTAGGACTAATGTTATTTGGATGTTTCATAATCTATGAAATACTTGTCTTAATTATTGTGGGAAAATTAGGTTTATGGTTACTCATATTTTTTCGAGAAGGAAATGTGTCTGCTGATAAGTTGGTTAATTTATGATTTATTTATAGATAATCTTTTCATTTGTATAATAGATTACCATCTATTATGTTTTTAGAATTCTTTATGAATAGATATAGTCTATCTATACATAGTTTTTGTTAACATATGAGTTTTGGTATAGTCTCCCTTATTTTTGTATTTTCTTTTTTTTAATAATATTTTTTTTTCATGTGATGACAAATGATTGTTGTTACTTGAGGTGTCAACATAGTTGTAATGTCAAGTTACATAATGATGTTTAACGTGAAAGTTTTTATTTTAAAAAAAAATAGTATGCTCGTATGATGCGAGTGTTGGAGAGTTTTCTAAAAATAAACTTTCATTCAAAATTACTAATAAAGCTCAACATTCCTCTAGATGAAGGTTGATCATAGTCAACAACGAATTTAACACCTCGAAGACTTTACGCATGTCAATCCGGATAAAAACACACATATATATATATTAATAAATAAAAATATTATTAAAAATTAAACATTTTATACTGGATATTTTTATATTATATAGTATAAATGTCACGGATTTAGAAAATAAGATATATCCATCCACTATAATTATAACTTATAATTCAAAAACAAATTCAAAATGGCAAAACTAATGTTATATATATTTCTATATTAGTTTTTAAATTTTATTTGACTGAGAATCTCAAATCTATAATGATTTGAAATTGACAGATATAGTGTGTACATTTTTTTAATGTAATTTTTATTTTATGTGTTTGCATATTTGTGATTGCAATATAAATTTGAACCAACCAGAGGAGATATATATTTGTCAGCTAAATAAGTTTTAATACCAATTTAAATTGGTAAATACCAAAATTTAACCATATTTAAATTTATATTAATAACTACATCAACCTCTAAATCTACATGTTAAACTAAAACTAAAGATTAAATATCACATGTAATTCTAATATCATAGTATAATAATTACTAATTTTTAATATGTAAAAAATAATTTGCTCACTCATGACAAATCTTTTAATTGTCTATGTGTCCAAAGACTTGTCATTAGCAGAAAAATATTACAACATGTATAATATATATTAATTTTATTTTATAATAACATTTAAAATCATAATATTTTCATAAAATTTAAATGTTCTCACGGTCCACATTCAATACTTGATATATTTGTCACACTTAGAATTTTCTTATTGCTTATTACTCATATATATGAAATTTAAATAAGTTAATTCATTAAAAGCTAGTAAGCATCAATTTTTTTTGTTTAATTTCTAACATGTTCCTAGATTTTATTTTCCTAAAATTTAATTTTACATATGTTATCCATAATAAAGTTTGTACTCAAATTTCTAACGCATATTTTTTATTATTTTATTTTATAAATAATTATAAGATGTAAAATGAAAATTATGTCAGCAAATTAAAAAATCTAACATGGTGTGAAATAGAATAAAGGTGGTGAGAAGAAACAAAGTAGTTGTAGCAATAAGAAAGAAGTGTAACAATCTCAATCAATAATAACCAAAAATTGAAAGTTGACCGTGGAAGAGAGAGAGAAAAAACTCCTCGAAGGAAAATTGTAGAGTAACATATAAGAAAAAGAAAAAGCTTAACAGACACACAAAACAATCCTAAATTGAAGTAACAAAAAAGTAGAAAACTTAAAATACACATAACAAGAGATCACAACAAAAACAACCCATTAATAAAATTTCTTACACTGATTATATCTTAAATAGATAAAATTTCATTCACATTACATGGATTCTTGATATTTTTACAATGTAGAAATTATGTTTTTAAGTATACATCCTTACCCGAAAATATGGTGTAAATATCACATATTAACTAAAAATATAATTGAATGTAATTTTATATTATAAATTAATTTCATAATATTAAGTTTAATTAGACTTATAGATATTTTTTACACAGTTATTTTTTAATATTATATCAAAATTATATATATGTGAGGTCATATATTTAATAGAAATAAAAACATTAACATATAAGTGTATATAAATCTTAAAATAAGTTTTGTAAGATTAAATTAAATTTAAAGTTTACTTCATAATAAATTAATTTTCATATTAATTAATGGATTTTAATTTAGGGAAGTTTTTAGTATTTCTACACTAATTAAATGAATATGAAGGATGCAGAATAAATGAAAAGTGTATAGGCATGGTGAAAACTATTATTAAACAATTGAAAAAAAATAAACAATTATTTTTCTAGCATTAATAACAAACACCAGAGAAATGTTAAAAATGTTTTTAACATAACCACATATTAGGTTTATGATTAAACACAAGAATTAATTTAATGGGATAATGAGTTGATTAGTTTTTCTTTAGAAAATATGAAGTGAAAAAAAACATATTAAATAAAATTTCATAATTTTGAATAAAGGTTTTTGTAGTTTGTTAGCAACAAGTTAAAAAAAGGTGGAAGAAAATTGTGGATGGGCAGAATGGCCTGGGAAAAACCGTTCACCCAACTCATACAGCAATTGATTATTATGATGTCATGTGTGGCTTCGGCAGACTAAAACAATTTGAAGAAAGTTTCGATTTTGTAACCTCTTAGCCACTTTCCTTCTTTTCTTCTCACAACAATTTTTCTTTCTTTCTTATTTATTTATTTATCATACTATTTTGATTTCTAACTATTTTGTTGGAAGAAGTATATGGTAAAAAATGATAAAGCATAGTTTGGATTAGTAAAAATAAAAGTATAGAATAAAAAAAAAAAAGATTAGTTAGGGGTAGAATGGTAAAAGCGAAAAGAGAGAGGTGAAAGGGAGGCGGAGGGCCAGCTGGAGAGTATAAAAAGAAGAGGGTGCAATGAGAGTTCTTATCCTCTCTCTCTCCAACACACAACAACATACTATTCTCTCTTTTCTCCAATTCTTTTCTTATTCAAAATCAGGGAAAACGCTAAATTACCTAATACCCCTTCTTCTCTTCCATTCTTCTTTCTTCTTCTTTCTCTTCTTCTGCTTCACTCGCCTACGCGCAAATCTGCAATTTCAATCCTCTTTCTCTCTGATCTACGTGTCCACCAACTGCACCTCTACGCCCCCACTCAATCCATCTTCTCATTTTCCTTCTTCTCAACCTTCTCCGATCCAACCCTCAGACACTGCACAAAATCCCGCCTTTTCTGCGTTTATACACTCTCAACATAAGGTTCTTCTTTTTTCCCCTTTAACTCCATTAATACTGTTGCTTTCAAATAAATAATGCCAGGTCGATGCCTACTTTTTGTTCTTCTCAATTTCGACCCACTCCACTGGATTGCATTCTTCTGTTCTTTATTTTTTTCTTCTTTGCCTGTTTTTCGTTTTTTTTTTTTAATTTTGGGAGTGGTTTCGGCCTTCGCATCGTTTCTGCATTTTTCTGTTAGCCATGTTTTTAAGGATTCCGAGTCAGATCTGCGCCGGTTTATCTGACGAGTTTGTCTTGTTTGTCTCGCTTTGCTTCATTGACTGATTTCGCCTCTGGAGTCTCTCACGTGATAACATACACCTGCTATTTTAGTTGAAGTAAAACTCTGAACATGCAAGTGCTTTGGATTGCCTTTTTTTTTTAGTGGCTGTAATCCTTTACGCGCTTAGATTTTTTATTTATTTTTTCTGGTAAAAGCTTGATTCAATGTATTGTAAATGGATTATTAGCCCTTTCGTTTGTTCACCGTGGAAATTGAGACTCGCGACTGGGTAGAGTTGGTAGTTCAAGTTCAAATGAGATAAATATTAAGGGTGGAGCCATAAAAAAGAGGATTCTGTGGATCTGTTCTGAAATTGGAACTGCTGTTTGGAGTTGCTATTTTTTTAATAATAATTTTTAGAAACAATTTTGCTTTTGCCAAAACTGTTTGTTACCACTCTGCTCTGGTTGTGGTATAAATGCTGTTATTATTTGTTATATGGGGTGAAGTATAATTTTTGGGTGAACTTGGGTATTTTTTTTAGTCAAACCAGACTGATATTTCGACATACTGAAATTTATTGAAGTGGTTAGCCTCTTCCAGATGTCTGCCGTTGATACTCCATTATTTTATCTATATCATTTATAGTGTTCGCCAATTTATCTGTCTTCCCCATTCGGTGGGAGGTGGAAGAGAATATATATAGACATGTTTTTATTTTTTTTTCTAACTTAAATGAACTTTTGCATGCAGCTGCAGTAGAGATTCATTATGGTGGCAACTGCGGCTACTTCATCGATTTTTCCTGTTCCTTCTCCCTCGCCGGACTCTGGTGGAGCAGGCAACAAGCTTGTTGGTGGGCATGCCAAAGTTGGAGGACTGAAGTCCAAACCGGTGAGTTCTGCTGGATTGAAGGCAAAGGCACAAGCCCCTTCGAAAATTAATGGAAGCACAGTTGCTACATCTGTAGAAAGCTTGAAGCTTGAGGATGATTTACCTTCACCTCCTCCTAGGACTTTTATCAACCAGTTACCTGATTGGAGCATGCTTCTTGCTGCCATCACGACAATTTTCTTAGCAGCTGAAAAGCAGTGGATGATGCTTGATTGGAAGCCAAGGCGACCTGACATGCTTATTGACCCCTTTGGGATAGGAAAAATTGTTCAGGATGGCCTTGTCTTCCGTGAAAACTTTTCTATTAGATCGTATGAGATTGGTGCTGATCGAACAGCATCTATAGAAACAGTAATGAACCATTTGCAGGTAAGCTCGTTCTCATACCAATTATTTTTTAAATGTTCACATATGAATATGTTATAACTAACACAGGGTTGTATATTTACTCACTGTGCAGAACTGAAATTCAGATATAATTTTTTTAAATGTTTTCATTTGAGATTTATCTCACTAGTTGTTAAACAGGAAACTGCACTCAATCATGTTAAGGGTGCTGGCCTTCTTGGTGATGGATTTGGTTCTACACCAGAAATGTGCAAAAAGAACTTGATATGGGTAGTCACTCGTATGCAGGTTGTGGTTGATCGCTATCCTACCTGGTAAGTCATTCAGATGCACAAATGTGATTTGCAATGTATCCAAGCTAAAGCTATTTATGTCTCTATTTTAGTTAATCTTTATAAGAAATTATCACTCAAATACAGTCATGTGACTATTTAGACTTAGTTATGAAAATCACGGTACATATGAAGTTCTGGGGATGGCAGTTGATCTGATAAACACGAGCTTTATGCACAATGTATATGGGAAGCCTTATGCGATATAGTTGTTGATTTATTTTGAGAACTAGATGTATAAAGTATGCAGTTATT